>NC_073229.2:25692857-26004464 GCF_029281585.2 Gorilla gorilla gorilla
CCAAAGTGTCAGGAGGGGGAAGCGTTCCTGAGGACACGTAAGCTTCTATTTGGGCAATCTCCCACATCTCGCCCTATACATCTCTTCATTTGGCTGGTCCTGATATGTGTCCTTTATAATAAAACTGTAATAGCAAGGAAAGCACTTTCTTGAGTTCTGTGAGTCATTCTGTGAAACCTGAGGGAGTAAAGCGAATAGCAATGAAACATCATGTGTAGAGAGAAGCTGCGTGGGTGAGAACTGAGGCACCCTAGCAGACAGTGCTCAGGCCCTGGGCATATGACAGAGACAGCTGGTCAGAAGTGCAGGTGGCCTGGGAACCCCAAAGCTTGTGGCAGGTGTCCGAAGGGGAGTCTTGAGGAGGATCATGCTTTGACCTCTGAAGTCTGTGCTAACTTTGGATAGCACTGCAGTTTAACAAACACTTACATGGCACTTGCTACATGCCAGGTGATACTGTAAGTGGTCTCCAAATTCGCATTCATTTAATCCTCATGGCCGGCCTTTGAAGTAGTTATTATTATTGTCCTCATTTTGCAGATGAGGAGGCTGAGGCACAGAGAGGTTAAATGACTGCCTGACTTGTATGTGGCAGAAACAACTGCCTCTGTGTCTCTGTGTATGTGTTTAAGCATAGGTGGTGGGTGAAGAGAGAGTGGGGAAGGGAGATTTGGAGAGAAGGGAGAGAGAAGCCATATTAACTTTAACAGGCCACATGGGCTTTTCATTTTTTCATTCAAAAACATTTAACAAATACGTTATTGAGCAGCTGCTATGTGCCCAGCATAGTGCTAGGAGCTAAGATACAGTGGTGAACAAGACTAATGCAGCCTTTTCCTTTCCTCATGCAGCCTGCAGGGGAGCCAACACTGAATAAGTACACAACTACTTTTCTGCAAGTCTGTTGCTTGTAGCCTGTGAATATGTGTTCTAGCCATTTGATTATACACTATTAAGTTGTATTGTTCTCTGGGATGGTGAGGTCCAGCATATGCCTCCGTTCTCTCTCCGCTTTTATATAAATCTTTACACTGCGGCTCAGACAGCTAGGAGACCGAGAAGCAACATTGGCAGTGCCATTTCGCTTGGCACATTCAGCTGCTATGAGTGTGTCCTTGGTCTTTGACCCATGAAATCTCAAGAGTTTTGAGGCTAAAATGGGACTCTTTTCCTCTCCCTGAAGGTCTTGTATTGTCTCTTATTGTCTCTGGATTGACGAGACTTTTCCTGTATTTTTAAATGAAATTTTTATTGAGATATTTGTAGCTTCTCATGCAGTTGTAAGAAATAATAGAGTTTCCTTTTACACTTTGCCTAGTTTCCCCCAGTGGTAACATTTTGCAAATGCTAATGTTACAACCAGGATATTGACATTGATACAATCCACCAATGTTATTCAGATTTCACCAGTTTTCCTTGTATTCATTGTGTGTATATGTTTAAGTTTATGCAATTTTATTACATGTAGATTTACGCATCTATCATCACAGTCAACATACTGACCAGTTCTGATGCCATAAGGATCTCGTTAAGGTTCCTGTTTATAACACATTTACCTTCCTCCCTGTCCTCACCCTGACTTCTGGCAACCTATCATCTGTCCTCTATTTCTAAAAACTTCTTCACCTCAAAAATATTATAGAAATGAAATCATACATTAAGTACCTTTATGTTTTTAAGAATAGCTGTACTCACATCATAACCTCTATACAAGATTGGAGAATCAATATCATATACAAATATAAGCATGGGATTGTAAAGGGATTTTTCCAATTACTGTGCTTTTTGAGACTCAAGACATCTAAATCATGGAGATATTGTCAATTTAGTAGAAGTAAAGTTCTGACTTTGGGGGAAATTTTTTGCTGTAATCCCATATTGAATCTTTTGAAAATTAAAAAATAAATGAGTTGTTACATGTATACCAAGAATAAAATTATAATTTATTCCTTAGTATAAGCCCATCAAGGGGAACCATAATAGGCACAGCGTAGGAGATAGAGGGACTCCTAAGTTTATTTTGTGTTCTATCACATCCACTCCATGAGTTTCCTCTGCAACATCTTTTATTGACATTATTTCTTATTTTCGTTTGTCTAACCTATTTTAGAAATGGGTTAAAAAATTAAAAAATGCAAAAACTGATTAAAGCAAAGGAGGAGAAAAGAGTAGGTGGTCTTGCTGGGCGTGGTGGCTCATGCCTGTAATCCCAGCACTTTGGGAGGCTGAGACGGGCGGATTGCCTGAGGTCGGGAGTTCGAGACCAGCCTGACCAACATGGAGAAACCCCGTCTCTACTAAAAATACAAAATTAGCTGGGCATGGTGGCACATGCCTGTAATCCCAGCTACTTGGGAGGCTGAGGCAGGAGAATCGCTTGAACCCGGGAGGCGGAGGTTGCGGTGACATGAGATTGCACCATTGCTCTCCAGCCTGGACAATAAGAGCAAAACTGTCTCAAAACAAAAACAAAAACAAAAACAAAAACAAAAAAAGAGTAGGTGGTCTTTTTGGGTGAGGTACTAAATATTACTGTGTAGCAATCTCATAACATTTTGGAAATGCGGCCGGGTGCGGTGGCTCACACCCATAATCCCAGCACTCTGGGAGGCTGAGGTGGGTGGATCACCTGAGATCAGGAGTTCAAGACCAGCCTGACCAACATGGTGAAACCCCATCTCTACTAAAAATACAGAAAATTTTAGTATTAGCACCGGGTGTGGTGGCAAACACCTGTAATCCCAGCTATTCGGGAGGCTGAGGCAGGAGAATCGCTTGAACCTGGGAGGCGGAGGTTGCAGTGAGCTAAGATTGCACCATTGCACTCCAGCCTGAGCAACAGAGCAAGACTCTGTCTCAAAAAAAAAAAAAAAAAAAAAGTTTTGGAAATGCTTAGGGCACACTGGGCATGAAAGCCAGTTTAGTGTGAAGTAGCACACTTTGTATTAGCATTAGCGGTCTTCTAGGCTGAAGCAATTTTATAATCCAGTGCTGAATCTTCCTGTACCAAATGCTGCTAGTTCCCCCTAGAGAAGCTTCTGGTGTAGCTCCATCATTTGGAGAACATGCAGGGCTTACTGCAAGAGCCACTAGAAAGTAACTGCTCCGGTGACAAAGCCAACCCATTGGAACACAGAATGCATTCCATCCACCACCCTGGGCACACCTTCATTAAACTGGACTCAGCTGTGCAAAAAGACAAAAGCATGAGTTGTGTGCATGCAGCTAGCTCTATGTATGCCTGTCACCTAAGCTTTGGACACGTGTAGTACAGTGGTTCTCATGGTATGGTCATCACAGCAGCAATATTAGACTCCTCCTGAATCAGAAACTCAAATTGGATCCCAGAAATCTGTGGTTTGAGAAGCCCCAGGTGATTCCCATGCATGCTAAGTCTGAGAACCAGTGCTTTATTGCAATGTCTATTACCTGTTTCCTCAGCATCTGATAATGAGAGTCAATGATAGAGTTCTTTTATCCAAGTGACAGGGTTCAAACCAAATGGTGAAAATGGTCAGGAACTGGAAACTTCATGAGGTCAAAGAGTTTAAAACTTCTAAGGGTTTTTAAGACAAGGTATGAAGGTCAGGAAAAATGGGGATGGGGGAGAAGGAGAACTTACATTACATGAACAGACTAGTTTATCGACTGCACCAAAGAAGCTTTGGAATTTGTAATCAGGTGGCTGGAAGTTTCTCATCTTGCTCAAAGCAAGCCTGTGGCCTTATTGTTTAGAGCTATCCCTTGTCAAATTGGTCGTATGGCTACTGTATTTCAAGCTTAACTTGGACAGACAGGCCTGCGAGGCACAAATTTCTCAAGCAGATGAAGTTGGGGAGAACAAAAATTATCCACTGCAAGACTTCGAGGACAGATGACACCCAGCAGGAATGGCAAGCCAAATCCGCAGGAGCCATAATACAATTGGCTAGCCCTAGGGACCTGGCCTCTTTGAAGTAGAAGAGACAGCACGAATGAGCCATTAAATTAACTCACTGTGCTGGAAAAGATGCAATGCTTTCATTACCCCCAAAGAAACAAAAGTTTAAAAGATTAAAATATTCCTAAAGGAATCATGATAATGGAAGCAGAAATCCTTGAGATAACAGCAAAAAAATGGCCAGCATCTCAAATTCTCCTGCCTTCCTGTCTACCTTCTTTTGGCCTCCCTTCCTTAAGTGAAAGATGAGTTTTGCTAGATTAGGTAGCAGTTGGAATTAGTTTTATTTGCTAGCAGTATTGGGAATAAAGGCAAAGCCTGCAGGAATGTGGGCGCCAGCAACAAGTAATCATTATTGCAAAATCAAATTCCTCATCTCATCTCTGATATGCCTCTATGTAACCCTAGAGCTGGGCTTCACAGTGTTATAAATCCAGCATACAAGACACAGAGCGGTGGGATGTGGAGCCCCTTGTGTATCTAAAAGCTCTGCCCAGCAAGAGAGATATATGACGGTAACTTTCTCCCCATTGCTTTTGCAATAAAATTCACCCAGTGCTCCAGGAAGAGTTAGGAATGTAATTCCGCTTCAATAAATCAAGACTAAAATTAAGATGGCCAGATATGTAGCAGCCTGCTCAGGTGTATGGAGAATTTGAAATTTAGTGCCCTGGTAATGGGCAGTAGCAGATTATCTAATTATACAGAGAAAGAAGAAATATTGCTCTCTGGGGTAAAAAGCTAAATGCTCTAATCCATTAAACTACCACAGCCCTGCCAAAGCTAGATTCATATTAAAGTTCATGTAACATCTGACTTTTTAAAAAGGAATTAAGTCAAATGTTAGAAAAAAATATAAATGAAAAAGCTATAGTTCACAATAATTCTAATTTGGCCACTTGTCAAATAATGTATTTTATCTTTGGGTGTGATGTACATGTACCTGATTATAATAGAGTTCTATTCCGTCGTAACAATATAACCGCTTAAATTTTTATCAACATATCTTGAAGCTATTCTGGGCAGACTTGCTATTCTGAATGGAATTTCAGCAGGGCTCTCATGAATTACATTTTTTTTTTTTTTTGAGACGGAGTTTTGCTCTTGTTCCCCAGGCTGGAGTGCAGTGGCGCGATCTCGGCTCACTGCAACCTCTGCCTCCTGGGTTCAAGCGATTCTCCTGCCTCAGCCTCCCAAATAGCTGGGATTACACACATGCACCACCACACCTGGCTAATTTTGTATTTTTGCTAGAGACAAGGTTTCTTCATGTTGATCAGGCTGGTTGTGAACTCCCGACCTCAGGTGCTCTGCCCACTTTGGCCTCCTGAAGTGCTGGCATTACAGGCGTGAGCCATCGCGCCTGGCCATGAATTACATTTTTAAGGGGGCACTGACAGTATGATGCGCTGGCAGTGGATGATCGTTCACATTCATTCTACTCCTCCCTTCCTGCCTTCTTCATCCCTGTGGGAGATCTAATGTGCCTATTACTGACTGTGGTTAACCGTGGGCTCAGGTATAATTGGGTGGGGTAACTGGGAGTTTACCAGTACTGCTAGCAAATAAACTGCTACATATCTGGCCATCTTAATTTTAGGTGTAACTGGGAGTAAACATGAGAATTCCTATATATCTGCTAAAAGCCTTAGTGAATAATCTTTTTGCTGAACTGGGGGTGGGAGATGGGGTGTTTAACTGGGAAGTTGGGTCATGGATGGATGATTATGTCATTCTTGGAGCTATGTCACCTTTTCTACCATATTGTGATAGTCATTGCTTGGGAAGAGACTCACAACTGTAGAACTTCTACACAAAATACTTCATGATCTCTTGGATGCTTGGGTATAAGCATGGCTGTGGTTGTTTGACATTGTTCCCATTCTATAATTTCTATTTGTTTTAAAACTCGTTTTTATTCTAATTAATGAAAAAGTTCACAGATGTTTGACTGAAGAGTGATTCTTCCGTACTTGGAATTTTTGGTCTGTTCCTGAAAGTTTCACATGGAATAGGGACATGTGTCTAATCAGGGCAGTTGAATCAAATCCAGTGAACATGGCAACAGATGGACTTCTAACCCTGAAATCATACAGTTCCCATTTCAGTCATGGTCTAACCGAGGTGGTGGTTAGCATGTGGGTTAGTCTCTGCCTCCTCTCTAGCTCCTAAATTAACATGAGATCATATTAATGTTGTAAAATTCCCATACAGAGCTCAGAACATATTAAATACTCAGTAAATGATATCTAATTATTTACTTTCAAACAATGCTGAGTGGCTGGCAGCCTCCCAAAGAGTGCTCTATATACCCTGTTTCAGGAATGTGTTCACAGACCATTGGATTGTAAACTTTATGAGGGCAGGGACGTGACTGTGTTATCTGCAGGGCCTAGCAGAGTTCTGTTACACAGTATGACCTAAATAATATTTGGATTATCATTGACTGGTCAGTGCTATAGGCTTCTCGGAATTACAGAAAGAAAATCCTTGGACAGGGGCTTTCACTTTTCAGAAGGAAGAGCATTCACAAAGATAGCTGCACTCTCTTCTAGACAGGTCGCATCAATCTTTGTTTTTTTTGTTTTTTTTTTTTTTTTTTTGAGACGGAGTCTTGCTCTGTCGCCCAGGCTGGAGTACAGTGGGGGGATCTCGGCTCACTGCAAGCTCCGCCTCCCGGGTTCACACCATTCTCCTGCCTCAGCCTCCTGAGTAGCTGGGACTACAGGCACCTGCCACCACACCCGGCTAATTTTTTTGTATTTTTAGTAGAGACGGGGTTTCACCGTGTAAGCCAGGATGGTCTCAATCTCCTGACCTCGTGATCCGGCCGCCTCGGCCTCCCAAAGTGCTGGGATTACAGGCGTGAGCCACCGTGCCCGGCTAATCAATCTTTGTTTTTAAGAGACAGGGTCTCACTCTGTTGCCTAGGCTGGGATCCAGTGACACAATCATAGCTCACTGTAATCTCAAATCCTGGGCTCAAGTGATCCTCTTGCTTCAGCCTCCCAAAGCACTGGGATTACAGGTGTGAGCCACCACACCTGGCTCATTGATCTATTAGAAACAAAATAAGAAAGACAGCATGGTCCTTTTTTCCAACAGCTTGAAAAGTGTGAGAACCAGAGACTTTTTCTTTTTTTTTGAGATGGAGTCTTGCACTTTCACCAGGGTTGGAGTACAGTGGCGTGACCTCAGCTCACTGCAACCTCCGCCTCCTGGTTTCAAGTAATTCTCCTGCCTCAGCCTCCCAAGTAGCTGCAATTACAGGCGCCTGCCACTATGCCCAGCTAATTTTTTGTATTTTTAGTAGAGATGGGGTTTCACCATGTTGGCCAGGCTGGTCTTGAACACCTGACCTTGTGATTCATCTGCCTCATCCTCCCAAAGTGCTGGGATTACAGGCGTGAGAGACTTTTAAACTGGTAAGTAATGTAAATTCATGTTTTATCAAAATCCCAGGATGCTCTGCCACCATTTTTATCTCAGGCTCACATGTTGAGCAAGTTGGTACCTCAGGGATGATTGGCAGGTAGGAAAAGTCTTAATAATTTGGCTTTATGATTTTACAATCTTCCATAGCAGTTTGTCCTTTACTCATAACTTTCTACATATTAGGCACAGTGCTGAGTAATTTTTATATATTCCCACTGCAAATTAAATGAGATCAGTTGTCTTTACCCCTATTTCATATGAGGAATTCCATGTGCAGTGACTTGAGCAAGGTCTCATAATTAATACATGGTGAGGCTGGTGTGCTCGACTCCACTGCTTCCCCACCCCCAAATGATTTAATGCTGTAATTCACATATTACAACATTCACCATTTGAAGTGTACAAGTTAGAAGTTTTCCGTATATTCCCAGAGTGGTGCAACCATCTCATTTATTCTTAAAATTATGTACCCATTTATTTTATCTAATACCTAGGGCAGGTTTTTTCTAGGTTGGTAAAAACTGATTCCACAAGTTAATTAAGCAGAATTTTATGGCACTCCATGTAGAGTAGTTTACAGGTAAGTTTGAGCCAGACATTTGTGTTTGAATCTCAGTTCCTTGACCTCAGTTCCTTGTATGATGTTGGGTTCGTTCCCTACCTCTGTGTGCCTCAGCTTCCTTATCTGCAAAAGGGCATAAAAAAGGAGTGAATTCACTTAAAGTACTTACAGTAGTGCCTGATACACACTAAATGCTCAGTAAATGTTATCTATTATTGTTGTTATTAAAAGTTTTAACAGATATTTTAAAAAGCATTAACAGATCTTCATAACTGCATACTACAGAATCCTAAAATTAGCTCTGAATCACGAAAATTAAATTGTCAGTGAAATGTGGTCAGTGGAAATTGTATTATATCCCAATTCTTTGCAAATTGATGATCCATGTGATGTCAGCAATGTATTAACAAAATATCTTATACAATTGATCATTTGGCACTCAGAAGGCATTTTCCCATTTAAGCGTTACTCACTGTGACAGAGATAGCTGGTTGCCTATGCAGTATCCCTTTTCCTTCTTTTCTCATTGACAGAGCAGAGCTTTATTCTGGGTGCCCTCCGACTACACATCTGGCCTCCTCCCAGCTGGAGTGGCCAAAATTGTAAATCAATACAGCCAAACAGGGCTTCCAGGAAAGGCCCTTCAGGGGAATTGATAAGGTTGTGAGAGAAGCCTTTTGCTGTCCCCCTCTTGCTCTTCCTTTGGGTCTTAATCAGACTTGATGTCTGGAGTTCTGACGTTAATATTGGACCATACGTTGAACTTAAGAATGGAAACCACTCGTTCAGCATGGAGCAGCAAAAACAGGAGCTGGATGCTTCACACCAAAGGTGGGCTAATGTCCTAACTTCTTTTACATGAGAAAAAAACAACCCACCCTGATGTTATTGGGTCTTTCTGCAATATACAGCTGTACCGGTAACATATACGTGTAATTTACACTTATACTTTTCTCAGTCAGCTCAAAAGGAATGTACTGAGCTCAGTCAGCTCAGTACATTCTTTTAACCGATTGAGCACTGACTGTGGTGTGCCAATGATTGTTCTGAGGGCTGGATAAGCAAGGGAAAATATAGTCTCTGCTCTCAAGAAATTACTAAGCCCGGCGGAAGAAACAGATAATCAAAAACAGTACAATGATGCCAGTGCCAGAATCAGGGGCCAGGGGTGGGACAGAATTGACTTCCATGAGGATATTGACAAAGCAGAATACTGAAGAGGTTACCAAGTGAGAAGGAAAGGGCATTTCAGGCAAGTGCCTGACAGAAATGACCCAAGAAGCACAGTAGAAATTCTACAAGGAAATGAATTGTTTTGATCTGGATGCTGAGAATATGATCTAACACTTGGCTGCAGAAGCCAGGTCTTCATCTTTCGACCATCCCTTCATCCTGCAAGATCTAAGTTAGTTGCGAGAAGTCCTGGTACTTGGTGGTACCAAGTAATACCTGTTCCATCAATGTTTTGCACAATAAAGAATTGCCTAGCCGACTGAGGGATTCAGAAGAGTAAGACACAGGAAGAAGCGGGAAGAGGGGTCGCTTGACAAAGAGGTGGTTTCCCTCTCTGGCCTCCCGCTCTTTCCTCACTGCTGACCTGAATGAAGGAAAAGAGTGAAATAGTTGGGATGAGAATGCTTGGTGGCCTATTTCCTGTTGCCTCTGTCTGTCCTGCTTCAATCCTTCTGCTGAATGGGGGGAGAAGACAGAAGTGTTGGGGCTAGGTGTAATTTGCAGCAGTGAATCATGACGTGGCATGCTTATAGCAGACCGAGTGGTTAGCATGAAAGGTACACAGACTTGACCTACCCCTGTAAGACACATAACAACTCCCATAATTAATTTGAACCCTGTAGTCTCCAAACATACAAATACAAATTTACAGTTTTTAATTTAAAGACCATGTCACAAAACTAAAAATACTCCTGAGGGCAATGAATTGTGAAATACATCACGTAAAAACTGTCTTGATCTGTTATAATATACAGGAAGATGTGAAAGAGTGTGGGTTCCTTTCTAGACCACCACAATAAAGTATGACAACAAAGTGAGTTGCACAAATTTTTCAGTTCCCCCGTCCATAGAAAAGTTAACGTTTATACTATACTGGAGTCTATTCAGTGTACAACAGCATTATGTCTAAAACCACAATGTATGCACCTTAACTAAAAAAATTTTGTTGCTAAAAACAGCATTAATGATCATCTGGACTTTTAGGAAGTCAATCTTCTTGCTGGTGGAGGGTTTTGCCTCCATGTCAATGGCTCCTCATTGATCAGGGTGGTGGTTGCTGGGGGTTGGGGTGGCTGTGTGAATCTCTTAAGACAACAATAAAGTTTGCCACATTAATCGACTCTTCCTTTCAAAAGACATTTCTCTGTAGCATGCAATGCTATTTGATGGCATTTCAACCAAAGTAGAACTTCTTTCAAAATTGAAGTCAATCCTCTCAAACCCTGCAGCTGCTTTGTCAACTAACCTTATGTAATAGTCTAAATCCTTTGTTCTCATCTCTACAGTGTTCACAGCATCATCACTAGGAATAAAGTCCACCTCAAGAAACCACTTTCTTTGTTCACCCATAAAAAGCAACTCCTCATATGTTGAAGTTTTATCAAGACTGCAGCAATTCAGTACCATCTTCAGGCTCTGCTTCTAATTCTACTTCTCTTGTTATTTCCACCACATCCGTAGTTGTTTCCTCCACTTAAGTCTTGAACTCCCTCAAAGTCATCCTTTAGAGTTGAAACCAACTTCTTCCAAAGTGCTGTTAATGTTATATTTTGACCTCTTCCCGCGAATCACAAATGTTCCTAATGGCATCTAGAATGCTGAATCCTTTCCAGGTTTTCAATTTACTTTGCCTACTCCATCAGAGAAATCACTATCTATGGCAGCTATAGCCTTACAAAATGTATTTCTTTCTTTTCTTTCTTTCTCTCTGTCGCAATTTCTTTCTTTGAGAGGGAGTCTCGCTCCGTTGCCCAGGCTGGAGTGCAGTGGCTTGATCTCGGCTCACTGCAAGCTCCGCCTCCTGGGTTCATGCTATTCTCCTGTCTCAGCCTCTGGAGTAGCTGGGACTACAGGCGCCCACCACCACGACCGGCTAATTTTTTGTATTTTTAGTACAGACGGGGTTTCATCGTGTTAGCCAGGATGGTCTAAATCTCCTGACCTCGTGATCTGCCCGCCTCGGCCTCCCAAAGTGCTGGGATCACAGGCATGAGCCACCGCGCCCGGCCTACAAAATGTATTTCTTAAGTAATAAGACTTGAAAGTTGAAATTACTCCTTAATCCATGGGCTGTAGAATGAATGTTGTGTTAGCAGGCATGAAAACACTGTATTTATCTCCTTTTTATCTCCATCAGAGCTCTAAGGGTAAACAGGTGTATTGTCATTGAGCAGTAATATTTTGAAAGGAGGCTTTTTTTCTGAGCAGTAGGTCTCAACAGTCGGCTTCAGTAAACCATACTGTAAACAGATGTGCTGTCACCCAGGCTTTGTTGTTCCTTTTATAAAGCACAGGCAGAGTAGATGTAGCATGATTTTTTTTTTTTTTTTTTTTTTGAGATGGAGTCTCGTGCTGTCGCCCAGGCTGGAGTGCAGTGGCAGCGATCTTGGCTCACTGCAAGCTCCGCCTCCCGGGCTCACGCCATTCTCCTGCCTCAGCTTCCCGAGTAGCTGGGACTACAGGCGCCCGCCACCACACCCAGCTAATTTTCTGTATTTCTAGTAGAGATGGGGTTTCACCGTGTTAGCCAGGATTGTCTCGATCTCCTGACCTCGTGATCCGCCTGCCTTGGCCTCCCAAAGTGCTGGGATTACAAGCATGAGTCACTGCACCTGGCAAGATTTAGCATAATTCTCAAGGGCCCTAGGATTTTTGGAATGGTACATGAGCACTGGCTTCAACTTCAAGTCACCAGCTGCATTAGCCCCATATTTAATAAGAAAGTCAGTTGGTCCTTTGAAGCTCTGAAGCCAGGCACTGACTTCTCTCGAGCCGTGGAAGTCCTAGGTGGCATCTTCTGCTAATAGCAGGCTGTTTCATATACACTGAAAATCTGTTGTTTAGTGTAGCCACCTTCACCCATGATCTTAGCTAGATCTTGCAGTCTACGTTAGCACTTGCTGCTTCACCTTGCACTTGTGTTATGGAGATGGTGTCTTCCCCCAAATCTCATGAACCAACCTCTGCTGGCTTGGTTTCAAACCTTTCTTCTGCAGTTTCCTCACCTTTCTCAACCTTCATAGAATCGAAGAGAGTTAGGGTCTTCCCCTGGATTAAGAGAATGTTGTGGCTGGTTTCATCTTCTATCCAGACCACTCAAAACTTTCTCCCTATCAGCAATAAGGCTGTTTCGCTTTCCTATCATCTGTGTGTTCACTGGAGTAGCACTTTTATTTATTGATTTATTTTGAGACAGGGGCTCACTCTGTTGCCCAGGCTGGAGTGCAGTGGCACAATCACAGCTCACTGCAACCTCAACCTCCCAGGCTCAGGTGATCCTCCCACCTCAGCCTCCCAAGTAGCTGGGACTACAGGCACTCCACCATGCCTAATTTTTGTAGGGGTTTTGTCATGTTTCCCAAGCTGGTCTTGAACTCTTGGGCCCAAGCGATCCATCTACCTCCACATCTCAAAGTGCTGGGATTATAGGCATGAGCCACCACACCCAGCCAGCACTTTTAATTTCCTTAAAACTTTTCCTTTGCATTCAAGTTGGCTGTTTGGTGCAAGAGGCCTAGCTTTCAGCCTGTTTTGGTTTTGACATGCATTCCTCAAGAAGCTTAATCATTTCTAGAGAGAGATGTGCAACTCCTCCTTTCACCTGAGCACTTAGGGGCTACTGTAAGGTTATTAAGTGGCCTAATTTCAATACTCTTGTGTCTCGAGGAAGAGGGAAGCCCAAGGAAAAGGAAAGAAATGGGGAACGGCTGGTCAGTGGAGCAGTCAGAACACACACAACATTTATTAAGTCTGAAGTCTTATATGGGCATGGCTTGTGGCACCCCAAAAATAATAACAATAGTAACAAAGATCATGGGACACAGATCACTGTTAACAGATAGAGTAATGAAAAAAATTCAAAATAATGTGAGAATTACCAAAATGTGACACAGAGACATGAAGCAAGCACAAGCTGACGGAAAAATGGTGCCAATAGTCTCGCTCGAAGCAGGGTTGCCACAAACCTTCCACGTGTTGAAGATGAAGATGCAGTAAAATGAGGCGTGCCTGTGCCCACACACCTGGCCTGTGAAGTCTCCTGACTCAGTCACTTCAGAGACAAACATGGGGGCCTGTTACAATCCTCATTTTCTTATAAACAAAACAATCATGATTTGCCTGGAGAAGAGAAAGGAAACTAACCTTACTGATTGCCAAGAGCTACATACTAGGCATTTTTCTTCATGTTGTCTACTTTAATCCTTATTTAGCATTATCTTTTTATTTGTAGAAATTAAGAAAATATGATTGACTGCTTTGTTTAAAGTTCTGCTAGAACTTTGAAGGGTCCACTGGTCAGACTCAGCATCAACACCAAAACATTAAGTAGCATTAAACGGGAAAGCCCCCGAAGACCCCATTTTTCTCATTATTTGTAAAGATAAGGTCTTTAGCTCTATGATAACTATTATTTATTCAACCAGCAAGTTATCAAATATACAGATCTTTTAATAAAGTGCCTCTGTTCTTCACACAGCACTTTAACAGCAGTCTTTCCATGAGAGTTGGCTTTCAGTTTAGAAAAAATCTAGTAATTAAAAATCCAAAATTAGTGAGACAGTAAGACTTTCCCATCTCTTTTTTATTTTCCTCCTTACAGGAGGAAGAATTTCCCATCTCTTTTTGGCCACTGCATATTACAATAAGCCCAACAACAAAAAAGAATCATTAACTCAAGAGGAATGTATCTTACTCCAGTTTCCCGTAGGGCAGTTCAGTAGTTAGTTTCACCCCAATGAGTACTGACTACAGAAAGAAAGAAACGACGAAAAAATATTTTTTCAACCACATTTACTAGCTCACATAAATATTTTAAAACAAATCCATCCGTCTTCCCTTTTGGCTTCCTTGGCACAATTTATCACAGTTCTTAACAAACTACCATAAATATCCATAAGGGGAAAATGAATTTTAGAATATGAAAGAGAGGTTAATAAATAGCCAAATATGTCAACCATTGAAATGACCACCAATTTTAAGATTAAGCCCGATTTGCAACTTTTATTGAAATAAATGTCATCTATTAAAAACAAGGTTAATTTATAACTTGATCTCAACTTGTTTAATAGCAATTGAATTTTGACATAAAAATTGCAAAACTTCAACTAAAGAACAAATAAAACATTCAGACACAAGTTTACACTTCAAAAATTCTATCAACTTCAACAAATAATGAATGACTGTATATTAATTTACATTAGTCCTGTGGTCTAGAGTATGTTTTCCATTTAAAACGTTTTTAATAGATCTTCTGTATGGCATGGACAGCTTCTAGTGAGAATTAGTATATAGTCTGTTCTTGATGAAGACAACACTAGACAGATGTTGCCTGATGCCTGGATAATGCTGAATGTGACAAAACCAGCGAGACACATTAAGATATTTCTCCTTTTCTTGAACTGTCAGGTCAACCTAAGTAGAGATTAAAAACATACACACACAACACAGATGTTACATAAGCACAACTGTTAATATCACTTAAGTAGGAGATAGAAGTTGAAAAACAACAACATCAATCCCCCAAGAGCTCTCAAAAGCCAACATATTCAGATAGGAGTAAAAGTTTCAGCCCAGTGAACACTGACTTATAAAAGTTCTTCGTGTTCAATGTTATGTTCAGTACAAAACCTGATGTCCTTCCTGCGAAATATCAAGTTTTCAACAAATGCAAAATTTACACTAACTGAGGATTTGGAGGTCAAATAATTTGTTTTTTACTTCATTGGAAAGGAAGATAGATTAAGATAACAGTTCTTTCTCTGGTATTCTTTAGTAAACCTAAAAAAAGGAAATGATCCATTTCAAGTCAATATTGCTTAATATAAGGAGGGGCTATTTCCAGTGGTGTGTGACTCAGATGAAGGAGGCTGAGTAAATGCATGAGAACAGACCTTCATAATTCTGTTTGCAATAAAGCTGAACTCAATCTTTTAGTGAATGGAGCAGTTCACCCAATTTGCTATCAAGCTACAAGAATGCTCAGAGATTTGGTTAGAGAGAGAGATGTGATACAAACTGCAGGTGCTTATCATTTCACTGGGCTCAAATTCCAAAATAGGTGACTCAAAGACTTTTCTCTAAGATAAATTTTAGAATTATTGAGAGTTATCAGGTAAAGAGAAAACCAGTAGGGCAGTAACTTGCAGCCATGACCCCATGAATGGGTAGTGTAGTTCCTTCTCCTAAGTCACATTTACTTAACAGATAGTGCAAGTCTCTATAACGCTGACAGGAGTGTTTGCAGAAAGAAATAACTCAGCCACCCTACAAGTGGTACAAACCCCCCAGCAGCCTGCTTGTTGGGAGACATTTTTAGTGAGATGAATGTCCTTTGCTTATACCTGTTCTGCAGACAAACATTCTGCTAAGTTACCAGATCACCAAAGGTGAAGGATAAATCACTCCACATGCAATAATTATTACAGAATACAAAAGGATATTAACAATAAAATTAAAAACTAGGCAGTATTTTCTCATTAAATGTTTATTTGGACTCGTATTTGTTGGCTCGATTTACTTAAGTTGTTACCAGGGAGAATCTTCACTGCTTCAGTTTCATAAAAATTTAAGTTTCAGGTTTTAGTGATACATACTTAAGTCCTACACACAAGCTGCTCTAGCACATTATAAAAACATATTCATCTTGTTTAAGGTGTGTAAGGTTGTGTCTAATTAGAAAGATGTTACTATAACTGTCTCATCTATAACATAGTCAGTCCATGGCACAGAGATAAATAACACATCAGTCAAGAAAACTGGTCAAGTATGTCTTTTTTAATGTAAAAGTTTAATTTTTATTATGAAAATTCATGGTTTCACATGAAAGAATTACATTAGGCTAACTGGTAGATTCAAACTGAAAGGAGTATCTGCCTGTCAGGTGTGTTTTCATAGGCAGCACTTAATCTGTGGAATAAACTGAGCATCAGTCTATATTTCAAAAATATTTAGAAAAATATTTTGTAAAAGAGCATTTTGTTCTTTTTCTAAATCTTTACCATATATAAACTTCAGCAAGGACTTCAAAAGAAAATGTATGATTTATTAAAAGCTCAACCAGTAATAAACAGAGCTGCAAATCTAACAAGAAATGGGAGCTTTCTTACCAAAAATGAATAAACGAATGAATAACATTCAAAATCAACTTCGACAAATCTCTTTGCTGATAGTTAAAGCAAACAGATGTATCAATAAGTTTTACTCCAACTTGATTTCATGTCAGCTGCTGAAATATATGATGATTCAAATCTGACCTCTTTCTTACCATTTTAGTCCTTTCATAGCTCTTTCATTTCAGATAATTCTCCACTCAGCCATTTGGTAAAGCATTTCCAAACAACAGAGTACTAATGCTTGTTTATGTTCAAGTTGTTCACCCAGATTTTAAACTAGGTAAAAAGGGCAATGTTATGTGTGATATTTGTATTTCAGAACAGCATTTGGTGTCACTGAGGACTAGTATAAGTTGCTTACAGGCCTATTATTTAAAGAAATACTAACATACAGAACACAGCAAAATAAATATTCTCCAACTTAAACATTTTACATTTGGAGTCTCTAGAGTCAGGATTATCAACAGACTCACAGTAGAAAATAGTTTTTATTCCAAGAGCTCCTAAAGCTTCTAAAAATTCCTAATTTATTCCAATAATTTATTTATTATTATTATTTTTTGAGACAGAGTCTTACTCTGTTGCCCAGACTGGAGTGCAGTGGCGTGATCTGGGCTCACTGCAACCTCCACTTCCTGGGTTCAAGCGATTCTCCTGCCTCAGCCTTCCGAGTAGCTGGGACTACAGGCACATACCACCACACCTGGCTAATTTTTTGTACTTTTAGTAGAGACGTGGTTTCGCCATGTTGGCCAGGCTGGTCTCGAACTCCTGGCCTCAAGTGATCCACCAGCTTCGGTCTCCCGAAGTGCCTGGATTACAGGCATGAGCCACTGCACCCAGCCCCCTATTCTAATAATTTTTAAGTAGATGATCCATTTGACAATATTTTTAGATGATCTATTTTAAGAATGTACATTTATTCATTTTCCCTCAGGAAACTTTTGCCAGAAACTCACAGAGTTTTTCAAAAAGGATGAGGTTACGGTTACCACTTTCACCTCTTTTTACAGTTTAAACTTTGGAACTTGTCCCTTTGAGTCTGAGATAATTATGAATGACCTTGACTTGTTAACTCTGCTACTTTTTTGGAAGACATTCCCTATATAAACTTACTGTAAACAAAGAAATGAACAAATTTCTCCCCTCACCAAATTTACAGATTTTAAAAACTTTTCTGATGGGATCTCCCGGACTATTTCACTTACAACACTGGTTTTCCACCATCCCTTTCTAGCTCAAGTCCTTTTTCCTTTCTTACAACAGGAAACAATGCAATTGTTCTAGTTGCCATTTCCTGCTTCATGTTGATCTGCATGCCAGTGTGTCTATAGTGGTGCTTGGCTCTTTCTGCCTAATAATTCCTTTTAATTTATATTGGCACTCTATCATGACTTTGAACTTTAAAGCCAAGCAGATAATATTCTGAATCACTGATTTTCCATGAAGTCATGTGAGAAACACTTTAAGTGACCCGTTCCAGATCAGGGTGACACGCTGCTTTGCTACCTTTCCAACTGGCACCACGCTGCCGCCTTTGGGACATTCTTTAGGGCCAGTGCTCCTGGACTACTTTGCAGTTATTTCTTTTATTTTTCCTTTCCTTATAAAAGAACCACATGCCTCCAATGGTGCTCCAAACTTCAGAACAAAAGTATTTCAGTTGATAGCAATCTTACAGTCAAGCAGCACATAATATTACAAAGGATTTTAATAATCTTGAGTAACAGTCTGTTCACAGGGATGACTATCTCCTAGTGAAATCACTTTAAGAAAGCAGTGAGTCACTGGTGTTATAATAAACAGCCACACTAACAGGCAGTATAACAAAGGAAAGGCAACATAATATTCCTCAAACGGAGTTAAGATAGACCAGATCTTAGAATAACTCAGCCATGACTAAAATTGGGCTCACAATTAAACAAAATACAGTGGAATTATCTGATGACTCGAAGGTTCCTTGACTGCTGTTTTGTACACTGTGCTGATTACATATTCCATATTGAATAATGTGAACGAACAAATTAAGGAATGCATGAGGACAAAAATAAATAATATTGCCAAAGCAAACAAAGCACGAAGACCTGGTAAATATCAGCAGGTGGCCAATCTGCACCTCACACCCACCCTACGTTAACACCTAGAAATCATTTATTCCACATCTGTATGTATTTGTACCCAACTTAACTGGAATGTCATTTAACACCACAGTGCAATTCTGCCATTGTGTAGGTTTTAGTCTGTGAGGCCTGTTCCTTGAGAAGGTGTTTATTTCTGTGATTACTTTGCCTGCACTTGGACTAGAGTGGGAGAGATACTTTGACTCATGATAGGAACCCAAAAGGATGGTCAACAGTGATTTACATATTAATCTATTCAATTTCACTTTGAAAAAGATAAGGATATCTTTAACCATAACATTCTGGTCACGATATATGAAGATGACATACATTCCAAAATAGAAAATGTAAACACATACAGAATGCTAAATATTATTAATGTAACCCTAACTTTAACATGCTGTACTGAATGAAACACTTCTAACCTGCCTAAAAACCAAGTGCCCTCCAGTGCACTTAGACTCGTAATTAAATAACTTTGCAGCTAGTGCTATGAATATTTTGCACTATAGGATTATGACCTTATTCATTCTGCTGGCAAAGGAATTCCAAACAAGTTCCCTCCTTTTCAGGGTATTTCTTTTCCCTACTGCAAAACCTGCATAAGCTAGAGGAAAGGAACATTTAATTAAACACTTGGTTTATGAGTTGCACTTCAGTGTCATCTTTTTTATTTTTAATTAGATGTATAAATACTCTCCTTCTTAATGACAGCCCGATGCTACAGCAAGCCAGATCTCGTGGGTCTGAACAGACGTTCACTAGCCTGCTGGCTGTCATCACAAAGGATGACTGATGATATTTTTCCTAATACAAAGCTTAAAAAGTTAAATGTCAAAACATATGTCACATTTAAATATATATTTTGTAAAAAGCCAACAAGTTTGTTATTGTGGTTTTCAGATAGAAATTGTTCTTGGAGCCCTGTTGGGTAGCCATGCTCACAGCAGCACAGTCTCACTAAAATGAAGTACAGACTCCCTCAAGTTCAAAGACTGTGTTTAGGCTGCCACCAGGAGAGAGATGCTTAGATACCTTAGCAGCAAATCCTCTTTACCTTGGAGGCTTTTTTTGTTTTGAAATGAGGTAAGTTGTGCCTCATGATCATTTTAAATTCGAAAAGCTACTAAAACATATTGAACCTAGCATGGAATAAAAGAAGCTGGTAATCAATGTACTTCAGCTCCAATAAACTTTCTCCACATTTAAATAACATTACTTATATTACACTTTCACTACAAAGATAAAAAATCTGAAATAGGAACTATAAATAGGTACCAGTTGTTAAATATTGCTTTTATTTATTTTTTTAAGACAGGTCTCACTCTGTTGCCCAGGCTGGAATGCAGTGGTGCAATCATGACTCACTGTGGCCTTGACCTCCCTGGGCCCAGAAGATCCTCCTACCTCATTCCCCCAAGTAGCTGGGACTACAGGCACAGAGCTACCATGCCTGGTTAATGGTTTTTTTTGTTTTTGTTTTTGTTTTTTTTAAATAGAGACGGGTTTTGCCCTGTTGCCTAGGCTGGTCTTGAACTCCTGGGCTCAAGCTATCTACCTGCCTCAGCTTCCCAAAGTGCTGGGATTACAGGCATGAGCCATCATGCCAAGCCTTAATATTGCTAATCTCAATAAGCATTTAGCTGCACAAGGCACTGTTTTAAAAGCCAAGAGGGGATGAACAGAAATAAGACAAATCCTCTTTGGTCCCTTATTTTGTGTAAATTGAATCATACTCTTTGTAAGTATGGGGAACATTCATTCTACTTCACTCCTGTTGTCCCAATGTAATTATTAATAGGCCTCCTTTCACAGCCAAGTGTTTTGGATGAGAAATCATGTGGCCGCCCTATTTACAAAGAATATTTGTAATCAAACTTATCACAAGCTTTCCAAAACAATGAAAATTCCCTTAGATAGCCAAGGCCATCCAAATCTTCAGATATTTTTCTGACAATTTTATGATTCTGTATTCTACTTATCTGCCTCATTCATTAATAACATAATATTCTGACCAGAGATTAGCACTGGATTCCATTTTCTCTACTTCATTAATTGCTTTCATGTAAAACAGTCTAATTTCTTCAATAAGATTAATATGCCCCTGAAAATAGTTTTATACTTCTGTTGTCTCCCTCTCAAGTATGGCATAGTGGGCATACACAGTGGGCTCTCAATAAATCAGTTAAAACTCATAATAGTTTTACATTAAATTAAGGATCATTCTAAGCCATTACAATAATGTTACAGAATTTAACATAATCACTGAGGGATCTTTGAGGAACAATTCAGAATAAAGTCAAGTAAATTCAAACTGAGGGATTATAGCTTGAGTAGGGAACTAATAACTGTATCATGCATTATTACGGTATGTTTGGGGGGTGACGGGAAACTAAAAGGAATCCACTTCTATGACTGTCATGAAGCCCAGGAGTTCTGGAGGGAACTGCATTCCATTCTGAATTTTCTGGTTACAATCCCTGTCTTCTCTCTTCAACCTCAACTGAAAACCCAGACTCAAGAGGCCTCAATCTGTGCCCTCTTATTCTTGGCAAATGGCAAAGCCAACTATGTAGGAGGCTTTTTCAGAGGAGAAAACGACTTTGTTTTTCCAAAAGACAAACCCTCCACTTTGCTTTATGAGGCAGATAGCAGCCCCAAACCATGGACAGGTTGGGGCCTGCGCAGGCCTCAATTATTACGGTATTTTACAGTTTATAATACAAAGAGCTTCCCCACACATTAAGACACTTCAGTCAGAAGATCTGAAAGTTTGGCCCTTCCAAAAACTGAGCGCTGTGCCTTTAAACCACTCAAGTTTCCTAAGCATTAGTTTCCTTCTCTGTAAAAGGAGCCCAATAACACTGGTCCTATTTCCTTCTTAGTGATGAGGTACAGTGAGAAAGTATAGAGGAAACTCCTTGAAAAGCACAGAGAAATACGTTTAAAAATTTATTCAGTGTTTATGGAGGGGTGACTACCTACACATGCCAGGAATTACCTCAGACAATGGTGTTACAAATATGTGTTGCTACAATCATTGAGTCAAGCAGCTTATAATTTAGAGAGATTTTCAAAGAATTACAGTAAGAGTGAAACAAGCTAGACCTGAAGTGTATATGAGGTACAAACACACACAGAGGAAGGAGCACCTCAATATGGTTTAGGGGCCTGAGAGAGATGCAGCCTAGGAATGAGTGGGAACTGAGAGATACTTGGGAAATGCAAATGAAGTGGGGAGGAAGGGAAGGGCTGGGACCAGAGAACAAAAGGGAAGAGTAATGCAAGGACGCTGGATAGAAAGAGCCCAGCATACAGCAGGCTCTGGGGCACATGTTGTGGCTGAGAGAATGACGGGAAGGAGGATATAGCAAGGGAGGCAGGAGTCAGATGAATTAAGACAGAGTTTCACTCTTGTCGCCCAAGCTGGAGTGCCTTGGTGCGATCTCTGCTCACGGCAACCTCTTCCTCCTGGGTTCAAGCAGTTCTCCTGCCTCAGCCTCTGGAGTAGCTGGAATTTCAGGTATGCGCCACCACGCCTGGCTGATTTTTGTAGTTTTACTAGAGACGGGGTTTCACCATGTTGGCCAGGCTGGTCTCGAACTCCTGACCTCAGGTGATCCACCTGCCTTGGCCTCCCAAAGTGCTGGGATTACAGGCATGAGCCACCACGCCCAGCTAAGTTTTGTATTTTTAGTAGAGACGGGGTTTCGCCATGTTGGCCAGGCTGGTCGCAAACTCCTGACCTCAAGTGATCTGACCGCCTTGGCCTCCCAAAGTGCTGGGATTACAGGGGTGAGCTACTGTGCCTGTCTGAGTTAATTATTTTGAGAAAGAAAAAGACACGGTCTTGAGAAAGACTGCTCCAGGGGCCACCAAGCTCATCTCTTAACAGTCCATCCTCTTAGATGAACAAAAGATTCTAAATACTGGAACTTGGGCAATGTTATTGGGATCACAGGAAAAGACACATGTGAGAGGCATTTAGGAGCTGGAAATCAGGATCTGATTGACTGGATGCATGAGGTGCACAATGCACAAAAACGCATGAGTTCTTTTTTTTCCACAGGGGGAAAGATGGGTGTTGGGGTGATGGGGAGTTGAGCCAAGCTTGTAGGCAGAGAGATGGTCATAACAAAGCACATACTCTGGGGCCAAAGTGTCTGGTTTTTGGACCTCGTTCCACCACTTACTTGGGCAATCTCAAAGAAAACACTTGACTTCTCTATGCCTCAGTTATCTCATCTGTAAAATGGGGCTGATATTATTAGTGCCTACCCTATATGGCTGTTATTAGGATTAAATGAGTCAACATTTGTACAGCATGAAGAACAGTGCCAAGAACATAGTGAGTATCATGTCATCGTTCATGAACAAATTTAAAATAAAGAGACTGATCATGTAGGTAGTGGACAAGATTGAAGAAGAAAAAAGGAAATACAATCTGGAGCAAGATCCAGAAAAGGGGCAGGAGGCAGAGAGGAGATTCAGGTAAGAGGCCAGATGAATGGTGATATGGTTTGGCTGTGTACCCACCCACATCTCATTTTGAAATGTAACTTCCACAATTCCCACATGTCACAGGAGGAACCTGGTGGGAGGTAACTGAATCATGGGGGCAGGTCTTCCCTGTGCTGTTCTTGTGATAGTGAATAAGTCTCATGAGATCTGATGGTTTTATAAGTGGGAGTTCCCCTGCACAAGCCCTCTCTGCCTGCTGCCATCCATGTAAGACATGACTTGCTCCGACTTGCTCCGACTTGCTCCTCCTTGCCTTCTGCCACGATTGTGAGGCTTCCCCAGCCACGTGGAACTGTTAAGTCCATTAAACCCTTTTTCCTGTATATATATTACCCAGTCTCAAGTATGTCTTTATCAGCAGCGTGAAAATGGACTAATACAAATGGATTGGCCTAGGAAAAAGGCAAGGCTGAGACCAGGAAAAGGAGACAAGATAGACAAGGATGCACAATCAGGCAGGCTGGAAGATGAAGGGATTCAGATGAACAGCCTCCATTTTTCTAGCCGAATAATGGAGGAAGGCTCGGTGATAAGGACTAAAGATAAAGGAGGAGGGAGAAGGAAGGGGCTTAAGGAAGCAAGTGAAGGTTTGGAAGTATCCCTGGGAGAAAAAAAAAAAAAAGAAGCTGAGCCAGTATGAGAGCCCAGCTGCAAATGGATAGTAAACATTTTTAGTGGCAGTAATCTACAGTGTTGTAATTTCTCCAGTAGAGCTCAGCTTGGATCTTGGATGTAAGAATGAAGACATTTATTTGGACTGGCCAAGAGCCGGGAACTTACAGGGAAAGGGTGGTTACTATAGGGTAAAGCAAAGGAGCTGAAGATACTAAGAGGCCGTAGCTGAAGTTACACAAAAGAGGGTCTAGGTTGGGTGGGGAAGAAAGTATACAGATTTGGAAAAGAGGAGTCAAATTACATCAGACAGAAATTAGACACTAAGAGATCAAAAGAGCTAAGATAAGCGGTGTATTAGTCAGGGTTCTCTAGAGGGACAGAATTAATGGAATATATAAATATATAAAGGGGAGTTTATTAAGTATTAACTCACACAATCACAAGGTCCCACAACAGGCCATCTTCAGGCTGAGGAGCAAGGAGAGCCAGTCCGAGTTCCAAAACTGAAGAACTTGGGAGTCTGATGTTTGAGGGCAGAAAGCATCCAGCACGGGAGAAAGACGTAGGCTAGGAAGCTAAGCCAGTCTAATCTTTTCATGTTTTTCTGCCTGCTTTATGTTTGCTGGCAGCTGATCAGATGGTGCCCATCCAGATTAAGGTTGGGTCTGCCTTCCCCAGCCCACTGACTCAAGTGTTAATCTCCTTTGGCAACACCGTCACAGACACACCCAAGATTAATACTTTGCATCTTCAATACAATCAAGTTGACACTCAGTATTAACCATCACAAGTGGTTACACAGAAGATGGGGTACTGGCGTTAAGATCTAGAGGTGCAATGGTAGGAATATGGGGCCCAGGGGATGATGACAAAACCTAAAGTGTGGCTGGAGAAGTCACTGCTGAAGAAGAGCAGAAGCATAGGAAAAAAATCAAGGTCAAGGAAAAGGAAGCAGCTGAAAGGAATTCCTTTCATTTTTATCTGATAAGCTGAAAATGCAAATCTGATTTAAATTCAAGACAAAGTTTTTTTTATTTTATTATTATTATACTTTAAGTTTTAGGGTACATGTGCACAACGTGCAGGTTTGTTACAAAAGGCACCTTGTATAAAGGAATTCCTTTCATTTTTATTTGATAAGCCAAAAATGCAAATCTGATTTAAATTCAAGACAAAGTTTTAAAAATCATTCTCAACACTACAGAAAAAAAGCCAGTAACTATACAAATACTCACTATAAAGCGATGAAGTCCATAGTACAATAGTATATCTGCTAATGTAAAGTTATACCCTGTAAGGTAGACTTTATCTTCAAGATATGAATTAAGATCCTAGAAAAAAGAAAAAACAAATAAATATTAATGTAAAAAACAGTAATAATAAAGTTAATTATCATATCATGACTTAAAAGATTTAGGCTACTAGAAAACAAAATATTGCCATTTAATAAATTTACTCTTTGACATTAATATTCATTCAAAATCACAAATAATACGCCAGTCACCTCATTTTAAAAAAATAGGCTAAACATTACTAGCCTTAAATAAATAAGAAAACATTAGAAAATGATATTCAAAGTGCCATCTATGATCATTTTAAAGTCTAGCTTTTTGTTTTTGGAAATATTTTGTTACTCATGCTCATTAGTTACACTTATTTTTTCCATTAAAATACAAAAATTCCCCAACAATTTCAATCTCTTTAGAGAATTCTAAGAAACTCTATATACATGAAACAATAATTCACCCATTTCCCCTTGCCTCCAGGTCCTGGCAACCACCATTCTACCTTGTTTCTATGAATGTGACTACTTTAGATACCTCATATAAGTGCAATCATAGACTATATGTACTTTTGTGACTGGCTTGTTTCACTGAATATAAAGTTCCTCCATGTAGCATGCAGCACATGTCAGGATTGCCTTCTTTTTTAGGGCTGCATAATATTCCACTGTATGTACAGATCATATTTTATCGATTCCTGTGTCTATAGACATAGTTGTTTCCACCTCTTGGCTACTGTAACGCTTCTGTGAACAGGAGCATACAAACATCTCTTCAAAACCATGCTTTGAATTCTTTTGGGTATATACTTACAAGTACAATTGCTGGACCACATGGTAATTCCATTAATTTCTTGAGGAAGTGCTATTCTGCTTTTCATAGCAGTTGCACATTTTACATTCCCACCAACAATGCACAAGGGTTACAATTTCTTCATATCCTCACCAACACATGTTGTGTTGCTCTGTGGGATTTTTTTTGGTAGTAGCCATCCTAATGGGTGTGAGATGATATCTCACTGTAAACGTGATCTACATTTCCCTAATGATTAGTGATTCCAGCATCTTTTCATATGCTTGCTGGCCACTGGTATATCTTCTTTGGCTAAATGTATACTAAAGTCCTTTGCCACTTTTGAAATCAGGATATTGGGTTTGTTTGTTGCTGAGTTGTAGGAGTTCTTCACATATTCTGAATATTAACCCCTTATCAAACATATGATTTACAAATATTTTCTCCTACTCTATTATGGGCTGCCTTTTCACTCTGTTGTCTCCTTTGATTGTGTCCAGAAATGTTTAATTTTGACATAGTCCAATTTATCTATTTTTACTTTTGTTAGAGGTATTTTCTGGCAGAACAGCATGAATACGTCAATTTCCTGAGATGGAAAACGTTGGCTTCTCTTAAAATTAACACTTAATTTAGCAGAACAGGAATTTACATTGAATTATAGTCAATTAAGTGAAACAACAGATTCATAAAACCTTCAGAGAAAGGTTTTGTAAATGAGTTATATGAACTATTATTAAATATTCTTTGAGGTTCCTCTAAGGACTAGATATAAAAAACTATCCAGTGATCAACAGCATTTATTCTAGAAGAATTCCTTAAACTATAGAGAGGGCATTTTGTTCCGATTCTCAAATCACATCTGTCTTAGTCCACTTGGGCACCTATAATAGAATACATAGACTGGGTGGCATGTAAACAAAAGAGATTTATTCCTCACAGTTCTGGAGGCTGGAAGTCTAAGATGAAGGTGATGGCAGATGTAGTGTCTGGTAAGGGCTTGCTTCCTGGTTCACAGGCAGCTGTCTTTTCACTTGGTGGAAGCGGTGAGGTCTCTCTCAGGCCTTTTATTAGGGCAATAATTCCATTCATGAAGGCTCTGCCTCCAGGACCTAATCACCCCCAAAGACCCCACCTCCTAACTCCATAACTTTGGGGGTTAGAATTTTAACATATAAATTTGGGGAGGGGGAGTCAACCATTCAGACCATAGCAACATCCCAAAGTATCTGGAATATAGTGGTTCAGGAATCAGTAAAAAATGTTTGCATAATATAGTGGTTCAGCAATCAATAAAAAATGTTTGCAGAATTGAATTTAATCTCTTTGAGTCTGCAAACAAAGTTAACATGATACACACTCAACATGAAGAGAATGATGAAGACCTTTATGATAATCTACTTCCACTTAATAAAGAGTAAACACATTTTCTCTGACGATTTTCATTTAAAGACAGTCATTTTCAAAATGGTATATGAATATGAGCCCCTAAAGGTGGTACAGATAAGAACATAAAGGAATATGGACACAAATAAGGCAGGCATGGAAGAATCAAAATAAAATTTGGCTGGAAAGGGTAGAATGTATTGGTATATTAGGGACTACCACTTAAATTTTATGGTACTCTGTTGAATGGAGATGATTTCTCTCCAAATATCTTCAGAGAAATCAACTTTGAGAAAGTACAAGAAATAAAATATCTTCATTAAATTTCAAATAAAATAAATACATCTTCATTTAATTTCAAGAAGTATTTAAAGACCTGAAACAATAACAGTTTTGTATATTTTTTCCAAAAACAGAATCTATATCCGTATTTTAGTGATAAAGACTGTTTTTTTTTTTTTTGAGATGGAGTCTCACTCTGTTGCCCAGGCTGGAGTGCAGTGGCGTGATCTTGGCTCACCGCAACCTCTGCCTCCAGGGTTCAAGTGATTCTCCTGCCTCAGCCTCCTGAGTAGCTGGGACTACAGGCACACAACATGACTGGCTAATTTTTTGTATTTTTAGTGGAGACAGCGGTTTCACTATGTTGGCCAGGCTGGTCTCAAACTCCTGACCTCGTGATCAGCCTGCCTCGGCCTCCCAAAGTGCTGGGATTACAGGCGTGAGCCACCGCGCCCAGCCAAGACTCTTAAAAATGTAGTTTTTATAAACTATGATTAGGTAATATTTTCTGGGTTCATGATACAAATAAAATCTTTCCTACCAAAAGACAGAGTTTCACACACATTCAAAATATTCACAGATGAGAACTAATTATGTCTGACATTCGTTTCCTTTTTTTTTTTTTTAACAATTCTTTCTGATGCCATTGTCAAACTGTTAAATACTTCCCCTACAATTCCACCTGATTTTTCTTTTTCCTTCCATCTATTAAACTTTCTAATAATACAAAAAAGTTGAAAAAGCAGTAAAATAAACAACTATATACCCTCCATCTAGACTCAACAAATGTTAGTGTTTTGTAATGCCTGCTTTTTGAAATTATATACTACCTTATTTATGAGGCATTTAAACTTAGCATTGTAGTTTTTCCACTGAAATGGCACTTTGACAAATAAGAATTAAACCCTTTCATAATATCCTAAAAGGAAGAGTTTTAAAAATAAATAATAAAAACCTATACAGCCCAGTATAAACACAGGCAAGGAATACATGTAAGTGAATTTTTAAAAATAATAAAATAGCTAATAAGCAGTATGAAAACGACACATTAATAATTTTATTTAAAAAAAAGCAAATAATTTTTTTTTTGAGACACAGCCTCGCTCTGTTGCCCAGGCTGGAGTACAGTGGAGTGACCCTGGCTCACTGCAACCTCCGCCTCCCGGGTTCAAGTGATTCTCCTGCCTCAGCCTCCTGAGTAGCTGGGACTACAGGTGCGTGCCATCACACCCAGCTAATTTTTCTGTTTTTAGCAGAGATGGGGGTTCCACCATGTTGGCCAGGCTGATCTCGGACTCCTAACCTCAAGTGATCTGCCTGCCTCGGCCTTCCAAAGTGCTGGGATTTCAGGCATGAGCCACCGCATGCGGCCTCAAACAAATAATTTTTAAATTTTCTTGTTTTGGTAATTAAATTGGGGTAGTGAAGGAGAAAGAGGTAATACCATGTTAGTTTCGTGGAAGAGGCCACTCTCATATGCTATGATACTATAATAATGTACTTTTCTGGAGGACAAATGAGCAACATAGCTTTAAAAATATATAGCTTTTAGCCTAGCAGTTTCTCTTGCAGGAATTTAGCCTAAGGACACCGGGTGCGGTGGCTCACTCCTGTAATCCCAACAATTCAGGAGGCCGAGGCGGGTGAACCACTTGAGGTTAGGAATTCGAGACCAGCCTGGCCAACATGCTGAAACCCCATCTCTACTAAAAATACAAAAAAAATTAGCTGGGTGTGGTGGCATACACCTGTAATCCCAGCTACTTGGGAGGCTGAGGCAGGAGAATTGCTTGAACCTGGAAGGCAGAGGTTGCAGCCTGTGTGACAGAGCAAGACTCTATTTAAAAAAAAAAAAAAAAATTAGGCTAAGGAAACAAATGGGAATGTGCTCAAGTATTTAGCAACAATCTAGTAACTACCCAGGGATAGATAATTTAAATTGTGGTACAATTACAGCTTAAACCTTGAACAACGCAGGTTGGAATTGCACAGGTCCACTTAAACACAAATTTTCTTCTGCCTCTGTCACCCAAGAGAGTAAGACAAACCCGTGCTCTTCTTCCTCCTTCTTAGCCTACTCAATGTGAAGTGAAGACTATGAGGATAAAGACCTATATGACAATCCACTTCCACTTAATGAATAGTAAACGTATTCCCTCCTCCTTACGATTTTCTTAATAATATTCTTTTCTCTAGCTTACTTTAAGAATACGGTATATATAATACACATAAAATACAAAATATGTATTAACTGACTTTATGTTACAGGTAAGGCTTGCAGTTAACAGTAGGCTATTAGCAATTGAGTTTTTGGGGAATCAAAATCATACACGGATTTTCAACTGCTCAGGGTGTCATTGCCCTGCACTGTTTAAGGGTCAACTATGTATGATGCAACGCTAACATGTTATTAAAAGTAGAGTGTAAGTGAATACTTGTTGACGTAAAAAGGTGTTGACAACACATTGTCGGTACAAAAAAACAGTTTACTGGCCAGGCGAGGTGACTCACGCCAGTAATCCCAGCACTTTGGGAGGCTGAGGTGGGCGGATCATTTGAGGTCAGGAGTTCGAGACCAGCCTGGCCAACATGATGAAACCCTATCTCTACTAAAAACACAAAAAAATGAGCCATGCGTGGTGGTGCACACCTGTAATCCCATTTACTCGGGAGGCTGAGGCACGAGAATCACTTGAACCCAGGAGGCGGAGGTTGCAGTGAGCCAAGATTACGCCATTGCATTCCAGCCTGGGTGACAGAGTGAGACCCTGTGACAAAAAAATAAAAAGAAAAAAAACAAAACAAAACCAACAGGTTACCATGCCCAGTAGGTGCCTGTTTTTTTTTTTAATACATACACACATATATACAAAAGGAAAAAAAAGGCATAGAAAAAACACAAAAGGGGTTTAATAAATATCTGATGGCCAAACATAAGCATTAATAGTTCTCTCTTGTTGGTGGGACTATGGATGTTTCAAATGTCCTCCATTTGCTTATTTCTACTTCCTAAATTCTGTAATATTTACTGCTTTTAAAATAAAAACAATACTGTCTTAAAATAGCAAAACAAAACAAATCAACCCTTTTCTCATCTGTGCATGTGGCCAAAATCACATTGCAATCCACTTTATGTACAATCGGTCTCACCCGCCAGTCTGAGTTCTGTAAGGGCAGAAACTGTGTCTAATGCATCACCAGCCCTTAGAACTGCATCCTGGTGCACTGCAAGTGCTTATATAGTAGGTGCAGATGAGCAAACTGCGGTCAGACAAGGAAGACAATGCAAATTGTCCAGCTCCACATATATTTCAAAAACAAGAACATCTTAAATCAGAGGCTCCCAATTAAATATTTACATGTCTCAGAGATAACACTTTGGAAGTTATTTCTATGCTTCTAATACCACATCTATTAATATAACTTTTGAATCTTATAAACCCAATTCATTGAAATTCTGTTCCTATCTTTCAGAATCAAGTACTTCATTACTATCCTTTCCCTTGGAAAACTGTAAAAGATGGTTGTGTTCACTTGTTATTTGCCTGAAATCTCACATTCACTTGGAGGGAGGATATGACTGCTTCCCCCTGGAAATGCTGTGAATAGTAGGGGCACAAGAGAAGGGTCCCTGTGAATGACCAATATGGTATTAAGAATAAATGGTTGATCACAACAGACATACAAAAGGCCAAGTTCTGAAACTGACTTTGTACCAGTTCTCTTGATGGCATCTATCAAGAACACAGTTTGAGCCATTTTCCCCAAAGTGATAAAGGAAGACCTTTCTTGTACAACTTACATTGCCATGATATAACAATCACAATAAAATTAAGAAACAGAAGGAATTCCTACAGTGATATGCTGTTGTCTGAATAATCTCTAGGTTTCTTTCAAATTTAAAGCTTCAACAAAATCTTAAAATCTGCCTTCTTTTTATATAAATAAATTAACAAAAATAACTTCATTTGGAATTTTTTTTATTCTTGGTAACTCTGAAGCTATATCCAGTAGATTATTTTATTATTTGATGCCTTTGAAAATAAAAATTTAAAGCAATGATTCTCAAAACAGGGAAAGGTGAGCTTTCCCAAATCAGACAGTTTTTTTCAAACTACAGCCCTAAAAGATTCTGCTTCTCTCTTGCCTCTGAGAAAGTACTTTACCCCTTAGAGAATCGGGATTGTCGAGTGGGGCATCACATCAAAAAAACAAAAAAAGTCATATAATACTGTAATTATTGACTATGACAAGGGTTCTGAAGGAAAAGCACAGGGTGCTGTGACTGCATATAGAACAAAGAACCTCATCCAGCTGAGAGAGAAGTAGTCAAGGAAGTTTCCAAGGCAGCATATCTTGGAGGGGCTGGTGGGGGGAACAGAGTCTGTTCTAGGCAGAGGGAATAACAGATGCAAACTACTGAGGCAGAAGGAAAGAGGTGAAGAAGGCCAACAGCTACAGCTTTTTAATCTCAGGGGAAAGAGATTTCTGATTAACAGTTCATGCATTTCAGACTATAAGAGAAGTCACGATACCTTCAACAGTGTGTGGATGTCATTTTTACTGGAGTGTCCATCTACTTGAGTGACCCTGTATTCTAACCACTGCTGAACGATTGCTTTTTCTTCTGCAGTACTCCCCAGCAAATATTCTTTGTTGGCTTGCTTGACTAGATGAGCTGCTATAGTAGTCAATCCTGTTAGACTTGGACCATTGTTTGTCTGAAGAACTGGAATCTTAAAAAGAAAAAAAAGTTCACAGAATTTAAAAAACAAGGACCACATCATGATTATAACTTCTAAGTAACCACGAAATCCCTCAACTGTTTTTTGAAATAATCCCGGATTTTACTCTAAGATACTAAATTACATATAAACGAAAGTCTAGAAAATAGCAGTTAAATAATTTACAATTTGTTAACAGATGCTTGATGATGAAACTGGTAATAACATTGCAAAAATCCGTATAATATTACTACAATAATCAGTATAATATTACTACAATAATTTTAAACTATGTACAATGAGAGAAAATGGAAACTCTAATTATACTGTATTAATTTCAATCAAGTTTACCTGCACCCTATTATATAGCAAAGTGAACATATTTAAATAAACCTGACTTCATGTTTCCCCTATTACAATAGCAATATAAAGGATCAGGTTTGCTTGCTTATAAGAAATTGACAATTAATTTAAATTTTATTGATACACAAATAAGCACAATGCATTATGAGAAATGTAAAAGAAAATGGAAAGTATTACCTAATGGGAAGACTGACCAAACACAAATAACAAGTATACAATCTCAATGACTTAAGTAAATGAAAAAAGAATTGTTTTTTTGGGAAGACTGCTGCTCTTCTCAGCAATGAAATAGAAATAGTATCTTTTTTTTTTTCATTTGAGACGGAATCTCACTCTGTCACCCAAGCTGGAGTGCAATGGCATGGTCTCGGCTCACTGCAACCTCTGCCTCCTGGGTTCAACCGATTCTCCCACCTCAGCCTCCCAAGTATCTGGGACTACAGGCATGTGCCACCACACCCGGCAGTTTTTTGTATTTTTAGTAGAGATGGGGTTTCACTGTGTTGGTCAGGCTGGTCTGGAACTCTTGACCTCGTGATCCACCCACCTCGGCCTCCCAAAGTGCTGGGATTACAAGCGTGAGCCACTGCGCCCGGCCGAAATACTATCTTGTTCTCTATAATGATTTATACTTTGCAAGGCATTTTCATACATCTACATCAACACGACTTGGTGAAGTATACAAGGAGATTAATACTCTACAGGATACAGATTCAAAGTAAGGAGGTAACTTCAAAGTAAAGGAGGTAAAATTCTTTTCACTTTCCATTCACTATTCACAGCTCCTTGACTTCTCACTTTTGTCTTCAATTCAAATGAAACCACAAGCTCTAAGATCACCAATAAATTAAATGTATTGAAAGAAAACAGTATGGAACCCTCCGAAGGGTGCCAGTAATGTTCTATTCCTTGATTGGGTGGTTACCTGAGTGTGTTAACTTGGTGGTAACATCAACATGTGTGTACTGAATGTATGGTATATTTTGGGGAAAAGAGAAATCAAGTGACTCACAACTGCTGGGCGGAGGGGACACAACCAACTCTAAAGAGAATTATTTGTAAAAATAAATTATCCACAACCCAAGCATGCTCTAAAAAAAATTCCCAATTACGTTCTCATCTAATCATTACATCTTCTAAGATAAGGTAAGTCATCTCATCCTCATTTTACAGATAATAAAAACCAAGGTTGCTTGGTTTGCAATGGCAGAGCCAGGGTTTGAATAAAGTCCTATTGGCTCAAACGTCCATTTTCTTTCCTTTACATACCCTAAAACACACAATTCTTATGAGACACATACTATTTTCACATTCATTTTAAGGTTCCATAGTCTTCAAAGTAATGACTTTTAATGGCTGCAAATGCAATAGCGTGCACTGCATAATGATATTCTGGTCAACGATGTTCTGGATGGCATATCCAATGGTGGTCCCCTAAGATTATCATCAAGTATTTTTACTGTACCTTTTCTATGTTTCAGTATATTGAGATGCATAAATACTTACCATTGTGTTACAGCTGCCTACATTATTCAGTACAGTAACATGCGGTACACGTTTGTAGCCTGAAGGAGCAATAGGCTATATCATATACCTACTATTTGTGAAGTAGGATATACTATCTAGGTTTAAGAACACTCTAAGGCTGGGCGCAGTGGCTCATGCCTGTAATCCCAGCACTTTGGGAGGCTGAGGTGGGCGGATCACCTGAGGTGGGGAGTGTGAGACTAGCTTAACCAACACGGAGAAACCCCGTCTCTACGAAAAATACAAAAATTAGCCGGGCGTGGTGGCACATGCCTGTAATCCCTGCTACACGGGAGGCTGAGGCAGGAGAATCCCTTGAATCCGGGAGGCGGAGGTTGCAGTGAGCCGAGATCGCACCATTGCACTCCAGCCCGGGCAACAAGAGTGAAGCTCCACCTCAAAAAAAAAAAAAAAAAAAAAAAAAACACACACACAAAAAAACCAGAACCCTCTATAATGTTCACACAATGATGAAACTGCCTAACAATGCATTTCTTGAAAGTATCCTTGTCTTTAAATAACACGTGACTGTATGTCAATGTGTTGATGTACCATAATTTAAAGAATCAATATCCTAGATAAGGATCTCTGAACTGCTTTCAATTTTTAACTATGATTGGTAATGTTGCAGAGAATGCCTTATTGCTGGTTCACTGCTGTCAGCTGTCTTCCCAAAAAATGGCTGAATCTTATCACATATGGCCAACCCTTTCCCCATACAAGTAAACAGAAACTTTCACTAGCTGCTAACTGCTAAAATGCTTTAATTAAAATTATTTAAAAACCACACTCTGAACTCGAAAGTCTTCACAGTTGGGCCTCAAACTGTAATTTGGGGTTTACCTTGCATTGCGTCATTCCTCATATTGGTTTACTTACTGCCCTAAACTTCCCAATCCTTCATAATTTATTGGTTTTACACATCTTTCAAAGCATAATCCCTTAAATGCCAGCTCTTCCATGAGTTAATAAATCCATTTTTATAGTCAGAATTAACTTCCTTTTTCACACTCCTCAACAGTGTTTTGCTCCATATGGAGTCCTAATTAGGGAAAAGAAGTCAGGTTGAGGGGACCAAGGGAAAGCAAAAAGAGAAGGGCGATAAGCTACAAGTCTGCCTTTCTTCATGGTCCAGGACACAGCCCTTCTGCACAAATAACTCAATCTTTCCGTGTCCAGCTATCACCGGACCTTCGGCTGATAGAAAACTCAAGTTAGCTCACTGCAACCTTGGTGTTATCAGTACTGCACAAACCCCTCTTCAGCACACAACCGAAGTACTATTCCGTAAAATCCCCAGCCAGCCTGTTTCCTTGCAGTTAGCTCCTCTCTTACTAACTTGCCTGTTGCACTCTTGCAACATATTTTCATACTTTCTCTAATAAATCTGCTTTTCTTTACATACAGCTGTCCTGGTAAATTCTTACCCTGGCGCCACCAGCCCCAGAGAGTTGCGGCTCACCCACGACAGTCCATGAAGTGCTTACTATGTTGTGCTTTAAATTATTTGCTGATGATTGTTTCTCACACTAGATAATACTCATATCTTGGCAATGGTCCCTAAAAAATATAAACTAGGCCAGGCACAGTGGTTCACGCCTGTAATCCCAGCACTTTAGGAGGCCAGGGCATGTGGATCACCTGAGGTCACCAGTTCAAGACCAGCCTGGCCAACATGGTGCAACCCGGTCTCTACTAAAAACACAAAAATTAGCTGAGCGTGGTGGCGAACACCTGTAACCCCATCTACTTGGGAGGCTGAAGCAGAAGAATCGCTTGAACCCAGGAGGTGGCAGAGGTTGCAGTGATCCGAGATCATGCCATGGCACTCCAGCCTGGGCGACACAGTGAGACTTTGTCTCAAAAAAAAAAAAAAAATATATATATATATATATATGGCACTCTTCCAATTTAAACGGTTGCAATGTTTGTCCACTCGGCCATATATATTATATTTATACTACATATATATTATATAATATATACACTAAACTAGGGAGTAGGGGCCGAAGGGACGGAATCATCACTGGGGCAGAGGAAACACCAAAAGAAGGCCACTTTGGCTCCAACGCCTACTCTGCTACCAATCACAGGGCTGATCTTAGGCTGAACACTTAACCTTTCTAGGCTTCAGGTTAACTTAAATAAAAACTATACTACTACTTTCTAGACAAGATCTTCACATGGACCAAATGAAGAAGAGAAAAAATTAAAGACAAAAAACAAACATCATTTGGAAAAAATCTCAAAGGAGCAAAAAAAACATATATCCAAAGTAGTCTTCCTACAACCAATTTCCTTCTCTAATACATTCCTTCTACGACAAACAACTATAAAACACAAACGTTCTAACAGTGCCTCACCAGGCAATCTCATACCTTGTGATGTTTCCCGCATTCACTGTGGGTCGTACACTTAAATTGATAATCCAAGGCTTTAGAAACGCCTTCCCCGAATCCCCTAGATTGGGCCAAGACTCCTTAGGTGTTCTCTCTGCCATTTATGGTGCAACGTGGCACCCTTCCAATTTAAATGGTTGCAATGTTTGTCCACCCGGCCAAAAAGCAAGCTGCCTGAGAGGAGGAAGCATGTTCCCCTAAATCACCATTGTATTCCCCAGGCCCAGCACAGTGCTACCTGGCACCCTGTTAGCTATAACGGAGTCGCTGCGCAATAACTGAATGAAAGGTGCGATTATGGGGGAAAAAAAAAAAAAGCCAGTTACTGAATACATTCCAGGTTGGTCTAAGAGCCCTGTGAGGACCCTCCTCCAGCTGGTTTTGTTTCCTCATAATGGGATGATGACAATTTCCCAGGAGGTGAAGTTCAGGCCAAGCCCAACCTGAGCTGGTTACCCCCTCCCTCCAGGAGGTAGGATGGCAGGGGCCGAGGCCCAGAGGCGCCAGCCGGCTAGCGGCGCAGACACGTGGGGAGCTGGGTAGCAGCATCCTCACTCCGCCCGTATTGGGTGGCCGGCCCGGGTCCTGCCAGGGCTCGGCAGGCCCCGCTCCCGTCCACCTCTTCCCCTCCGCGCCGCCTCTCCTTCTCACCTGTCGCTCGCCCTGAGCACTGTATTTATTCCCCTTATTCAGTCCCAGGGACTTCTCCAGTAGCGACAACTCTGCGGCCGCCGCCATCTTCCGGCCGTAGCTCCTGGCAGACGCGAGACCTGCAGAACAAGAACCTCCCGCATTGGTGGAAACAGAAGTCCCACTCCTGCAAACTTCAGCGGCGATTGGCTGAAAGGAAGGGGCGTGGAGAGCGCGCGCCAAAGCGCAGGAGGCGGGGCCAGTGGAAGGGGCGGGGCTGAAGGCGGAGTGTGAGACAGGTGGAGAAGTGATGGTAAATTTCCACTCGAACTGTTGGGGAGCTAGTTACTGGTAGAGCGGCCCCAAGGCCGGGCTTCGGTGGCTGCAGTAGACTGGATCTGGATCTCTAAATAGCAATCTATTGACATGGCTGCCAGCGGTAACTCGTTAACTCATTTGCTAGTCTAAGAGAATTTATATATGACGGGAACTGAAATTTACCTTAGTTTGGTTCAGGAATCTGTAAATTTGAACAATCAAATTGAATAGCAAAAAGTTCACAGTCCATTAGGAGTTTCTAACGTGTAGCATAATTCATAAGGATTTTAATTGTGTTGTAGTGATGAATTCGAAAAACTGGTTTTTCTACTGTTAATCTACAGCTCAACACTAGCAGTAGAATTATACATTTAAAGATTATTCACAGAACACGGAGTATGTCAGATAGGGGTCAAATAATTACAGCTCAAGGAAATCAGCCATTAATGGCATTAATGATCTTTATTTGCAGTACCAGAAGGCTGGTTACATAATTTATGAAGTTTTGGTATATAAATAAACAAGGTGCATAACTTTGCCCCACTAACTTGCTACATTCTTGTATCTTCAAAAAAGAAAGAAAGAAAGAAAGAAAATTAGTAGTATATGTTGAATATTTCCAAAAGATTTGTGAAAATACAAAATATTTTCCACTTTGAAGAATGAATAAACAAAGTGTGTATTAGTCTGAGAGAAATAGAACAATCCTACAAGGTAATTCATCATTGAATCAGACATATCAAAGTTTAGTGGGGAATGTTGTTACTGTGTTACACCTTCCCTATCCCAGAATACTTAATGAGTTTACTCTGTCAGCAGAAGTAAACATAAGGAAAAGAAACTTTTGCCAAATCAACATAACAAAATACAAAAGAAATTTCAGTATAAGTGGATTGTTAGGCCCTAAATTATCTATTTTACTTTCCATATTCAGATAATGGAATGACTATTCTACTGCTTTTTAAAAGACCAACGCTCTAAGATAATTCACGTATCCATTTTCGGTGTTTAGGTACACTTTTTGCTTGTAATAAAACATTTTTTAAAAAAATTAACATTTATCCAATGCCAATGGGTGGTATATTGAAAATAAGGTTTGGCCTTTGCATAATTATAGAAATATCAAATTAAAAAAGAAATCCCTAAAAAACTGAAAGCAGAACAAAGCATATTGTACATCAAATTGATGACATCATCACCCAGTGTGGACCTCTTTTAAGTGACTTTATAGCACAGTCATTTAATTGTATACTCTTAGTAAGATATGCTTTAAGGACAAAATTCATGAAAACCTGTTTTTGGTTCTTTTTGTTTGTTGGTTTGGTTAGCATCTTGGCAGTGTCAGCATTGGTGTGGTGCTGTATATGTACTGTGGAATAAAGCAAAGATGCAATCATGTGGTGTTGCTGCAAACTTGGGTGTTTGGTGTTGCCCAAAAGAGAAGGAGTTGTAAGGTAGATGAGGTTAAATCAAAACTTTCTCGTCCTGAATTTGAATTGTAATATCAATATGAACTTATGACGCTTTTATCTTAAGGAAAATGAAAAGTATTTCCTACCTAGCTCTGTTTACTTAAAAGGCCTAGAAACAAGGACAACTCAGTAGCAATCAGCACCCCAGCACCCAGATTGTGGTTTCAAATACTATTTCCCACAAAAAGAAATGGGGGCTCTTTGGAGACCGGCTGAATCCAAACCTTGCGGGGAGATCAGTCTGGACCATCTAGTTATAGTAGAAAGAAAAGAAAGTATCTAAGAGTAATGAGGGGAGTCAAAGGGTAGGATCAGATCACTTGAGGGTCAATAATAGTCGTTACAAGCTGAGGGTCGATAAGAATAATTGCAATGAATTGAAACATGTTGAATATGTTTAAGTCTATGAGTTCATAATGATACTAAAAAAAAAACAAGAACAAAATCAAAATAACCCTCATTCGTTACCTTTGGAGGATACTAGAGATCCAATTCATTGTTTTGAAAAAGGATAAAGAAAACACATGAAGAAACCAATATATTTTTTTCATGATTATCCTATGTAAACTGTATCTCAGGGAAACTAAACTCTAATGAGGAAAAATGTCTTTATAGAATTCTAACTAATAAAAACAGAACAATAGAATATCATTGTTTTGCAGCTACGGATATAATAATGAATCTAGGTGACAATTATCAATAGCTATTCACAGCACAAAAACAGAGACAAACAGACATAAAGTGCTTCTGAGAGAGGTGTACATCATCACCCAGTCTTGCCAATCGAATCTGAATTTGACCAAGCCTTTTGATCTAACAGCCAATTTACAAGAAATAATAGCAGGAAAGAGGATCATGTTAAATGATGTCATGGAGATGCAATGAGCAAATTCTAGATCATGAAAACTATAGGACAAATGATCCAATTGTTTCAACAAGTAAATTGCAAAGCAAAAAGAAGAGGCAGAGAGAGGTGAACCTGTAAGTTGAAAGCGTTATAAGGGAACTGTCAACCAACTGCAATATATAAATCTTTTTTTCAAGTCTGATTCCAACTAATAAACTTAATTTTTTTTAAGTGGATTGTCACATCATGATTGTGGCAAATGTCTACTACATTCCATTTTATATACTATGGGTATTAAATTACATGCCCAAATTCACATAACTAATAGATCTGTGCATGAATCATCTGGGGATTTAAAAAAAAATCCATGCCATACTGGAGATTCTGATTCACTTTATCCGGGGGTGGGACTGGGTGCTATTATTATTTTTTTTTTAATCCTCAGCTGAGTCTAATATGTGGCCAGGGTTGAAACCCCCTATGGCAGATGCAGAATTTCAACTCTGCTTTCTGGCTTTTAAATCCACACTGTTCTGATTTTCTAATGTCTCCTTTCTCTGTTGTTACGGTGAGCAGGTGCAAGCTTTACTTCACTTAACATTAGACATAAGAAAGAGGAGAAAGCTTATATTTTATTAGAAATAATCAATAAATGTATTTTTAGATGATCTACATATTTGATCTGGAAATATCTATATCAACACAGCCTTACTCATAATAAAAGTAACTTGATGAATTGATTTTGTCAAATAGAACACTTCTCTAATCTGCTATTATCATAGTCAAGTTTTAAATCCACAGTACCTTAGGATATAAATTAAATGTCAAATGAAATTAATTTGGCAAGTGGAACATAAACTGGATGGCTTTTCTTTTTGGAGCATGCCTGACAGCTTTCTGTATGTCATATGGGCATCTGTTAAAATGAGCTGCATATGCCAGAAACTGTTACTGTATCAGATTGCTCTTAGCAATGCCATCATCTGCAAATTTTCAGTTTTAGAAGAGTTTAACTTTCTATTTCAGAATATGATAGGGTTTTAAACTTAGGTGTGAATGATATTAAATATGTGGTAAATGAAGTGATGCAGGTGCTATGCATGCATTTTGTTCTCTCTATAGATACCTCTCAAATCTATGTATGTCTTGCACTTATCACGCTTGTTTATTGAGCCATTACTATGCACCAGGCACTGTACAATGCACTGGGGACACATTGATGAACAACTCCCATCAAACTTAAGAGTATCTTGAGAGGAAAGACACTAGAAAAATTTTGCGATAAGGCAAAGATCAGGAAGTGGAAGGCATGATAAGAATGCAGAGAAGGCACCTGGCCAGGCGCGGTGGCTCACACCTGTAATCCCAGCACTTTCGGAGGCTGAGTTGGGTAGATCACGAGGTCAGGAGTTCAAGACCAGCCTGGTCAAGATGGTGAAACCCCGTCTCTACTAAAAATACAAAAATTAGCCAGCTGTGGTGGTGGTGGGCACCTGTAATCCCAGTTCCTCAGGAGGCTGAAGCAGAGAATTGCTTGAACCTGGGAGGTGGAGGTTGCAGTGAGCCAAGATTGTGCCACTGTACTCCAGCCCGAGCAACAGAGTGAGACTCCATCTCAAAAAAAAAGATTGCTTCCAGGAGGTCATGGTGTTCAAGTTGAGACTTGAAGGATGAACAAGAGTTGGTCAGGTGAGTGGTGGGGTGGAAAACTGAGGGAGAGTTCTGAGCAATGGGAATTGCATATGCAAAGGCTGCAAAGTGGAAGAGAGCATGATTCTTTGGAGTAACTGTTCAGGCTAGACCGGTAAGCAGATGCTGGATTGGAAGGGTCCTTGAACAATGCCTCTAAAAATTTTTAGAGGCCTCTGGGCATCCTTTATTTTTGATGGTTAATTTTATGTGTCACCTTGACTGGGCTTCAGGATGCCTGGATATCTGGTTATACATCATTTCTGGGTGTGTCTGTCAGGGTGTTTCCAGAAATGATGAGCATTTAAGTTGGTGGACTGAATGAAGATGATCACCCTCACCAGCGTGGGTGGGCATCATCCGGTCTGTGAGGACCTGGATAAAACAAAAGTATGAAGGAAGGTGATATTTACTCCTGACCTGACTGCTGAGCTGGAACACTGATCTTCTCTTGCCCATGGTGCTCCTGGTTCTCAAGTCTTCAAACTCAGATGGGAATCTTTACCATTGCTGTCCAGCTCCCAGGCTTTTGAATGGTACCACCATGTATTAGTCCATTTTCACGCTGCTGATAAACACATACCTGAGACTGGGCAATTTACAAGAGGAAGAGGTTTATGGGACTTACAATTCTATGTGGCTGGGGAGCCTTCACAATCATGGTGGAAGGTGTAAGGCACATCTCACGTGGCGGCAGACAAGAGAAGAGAGCTTGTGCAGGGAAACTCCCATTTTTAAAACCATCACATCTCATGAGACTTATTCACTGTCATGAGACCAGCATGGGAAAGACACACCCCTATGATTCAATAACCTCCAACCAGGTTCCTCCCACAACACGTGGGAATTGTGAGAGTTACAATTCAAGATGAGATTTGGGTAGGGACACAGCCAAACCATATCACAGCATCTTTCCTGGGTCTCTAACTTCCAGACAGCAGATCACTGGACTTCTCAGCCTCCATAATTGTGTGAGCCAATTCTTATCTACAATCATTTATATACACCTATCTCTATGCGGAGGACAGAGTCTTGCTGTGTCACCCAGGCTGGAGTGCAATGGTGTGATCTCATCTCACTGCAACCTCTGCCTCCCAGGTTCAAGCGATTCTCCTACCTCAGACTCCTGAGTAGCTGGGATTATAGGCACGCACCACCACGCCCAGCTAATTTTTTGTATTTTTTAGTAGAGACAGGGTTTCACCATGTTGGCCAGGCTGGTCTTGAACTCCTGACCTCGTGATCCACCCACCTTGGACTTCCAAAGTGCTGGGATTACAGGTGTGAGCCACCATGCCTGGCCTCAGGTGATCTTTCTTAGCTGCCAATCTATTTGGTCACTCCTTCCAGAAAACATGCCTGTGGCTCTTCATGGCACTTAGAATTTAGTCCAGCCTCCTTTATCTGGGAGCTAAGGTCCTTTATAACCTGACCTCTGTTGACTTTTTCATGCTCACTTCTAGACACTTCCTGCCTGGCATTTTTTGCCCCAGCCTTGGCCATCTCCTCACAGCTCCTGGGAGCCCAAAATATTCTCTTGCCTCTGGGCCTTTCTGTCTCTGGTTCACTCCAGCAGGAATGCCCCCCTTCCTGTCTTAGGGCTGAATTTGAGCACTCATAACAGCCTTGGGAATGCTCCCGCCACAAGACAGACCCCACTGTGCTGAGGCTACCTTCTTGGCATCTGCCTGCCCTGGCCGGCATGCTGACTGAGCACACAGACTGCATCCTGTTTATTACTGAGTCATCGCACCAGGCACCAGCCTTGGAACAGAGTTATCACTGGATACATTCATTTGCCGAATGAATAAAGAATCATGCAAACATATGGAATGATGTGGAAAGCCAGGTCAATGGGTCAAAACAAGTAACATGAGAACTGTGAGGATATTACACAGTCTCATCTTTAAGCAAACATTAAACACCAAAAATTAAAAATCCCTTATCTGATGGTTGACCAGTGCAAATGAAAATGACTCAAAACTACAAGTCAGGAATGGACAACCAATGTACTGAAAGAAAAATCATTTTCTTTCACTAGTCTCCCAAACACTCATTCATTGATCCCCCAAACCACCTTCTCTGGGCTCAGGAAGTGGCCATTTATTACATTATCACCATCATCATCGCCATCATCCTCATTCTCCTCCCTCTCGGCATCCTGCTGTCAAACACTTACTGATCATTGCTCTGTGCTGGACTCTGTTCTAAGCTCTTGTATTAACTCATGAATTATCACACCAGCCTTTGAAGCAGATACCATTGTTATTCCCATTTTATAGATGAGGAAATTGAGGCTCCAAGAAGTGTAAGAAAATGAATCTTCAGAGCATTACAGATAGAGAAATACCTTAGAAAAGAACAAAGTATCCCCCAGATTTTGAGGCCTGCCCCGACATCCTCTCTATAGCCTCCTAATTCTCCGACTCAGCGGCGACTCAATTTAGAACTCCAGGCTCATCTTGGGGGAATCCAGTTCATCAAGGCTTGGGTGGATCTTGGCTTGAGAGCCATGCTGGGGACCCTGCTGCACAGTGTCACTGAGGTTGTTGCAGAGGAGGTGTGAGAGAGGAGCTGTCAGCACAGCTCCAACCACAGCCCTGGGGACAATGACAGCAGAGTCACAGGATTTTTAGCAGCAGAACGTCTTCTCCACACTCCCTGGAGGAAGGCTCAAGGGCGGAGCATGTCCTCGGTGCCACCCTTCAGGTGAAGAGTCAGCCTGGGGCCAGCATGCTGGTGACAGGCTAACTCTTTCTGTTCAAGAGCAGCACAGGCCATTGGAGGGACATGTGCCCCGAGAACTACTTCCTTTCAGACTCTGCTCAGGGTCACCTTCTCTCTGAAGACTTTCCTAATCCCTTCCTATCCTCATCCCCAACCCAGGCAGCGCTGGTCACTCTGTGTTTTGGGTTCTGCTGAACCCTGTATTTGCTCCCTACAAAGAAATTTGCCATACTTCATCGCACCTATTTATTCACATTTTGGACTCTTCCAAATAGACTCTAAATCACTTGAGATGCAACTGACACAGAGTAGGCATTCAATAATATTTCCAGAATGAGTGAATGAAGGTTAATGAATAGTAATCATTGGGGCGAAATATTAGAGGGACAGAGGAGTGTTGAAAGAGAATGGGGCTGGGTGCGGTGGCTCATGCCTGTAATCCTAGCACTTTGGGAGGCTGAGGCAGGTGGATCATTTGAGGTCAGGAGTTCGAGGCCAGCCTGGCCAACATAGTGAAACCTTGTCTCCACTAAAAATACAAAAATTAGCTGGACGTGGTGGCTCACACCTGTAATCCCAGCTACTTGCGAGACTGAGGCATGAGAATCACTTGAACCCTGGAGGCAGAGGTTGTAGTGAGCTGAGATTATGCCACTGCACTCCAGCCTGGACAACAGAGTGATACCCTGTCTCAACAACAACAGCAACAACAACAAAAAAAAAGAAAGAGAGAAAGAAAGAAGATGGGTTTTAGAGTGGTGCAAAGGTAGCTGGGCATGGTATCATGCACCTGTAGTCCCAGCTACTTGGGAGGCTGAGGCAGGAGCCCAGGAGATTAAGGCTGCAGTGAGCTATGGTTGTGGTTGTGAATAGCCACTGCACTCTAGCCTGGCCAACAGAGCAAGACTTTGTCCTAAAAAACAAAAACAACAACAAAAAACCCAAGAAACAAAACAAACAAACAAAGAATAGAAAGGAAGAAAAAAAAAAGAAAGAGAAACAAAGCTATATATAGGCTCAAGGACTAGCCATCCACACACTGATGTTGAAGGGCGCCACGTGTTCCCATCTGTGATGGGGACTATTGGTTTCCTACCCAAAGCTATTTTCGTCTCCTTTTTACCATATAATAGAAAACAGCTTCAGTAATACTGCCAGGAAGTACAGGGGCAAAGCTTGTAAAACGAAGGTTGATAACTTTGGTCCCAAGTTGGTAACTTATTCTCTCATGGCCTTTCTCTGCTAATAATTTTTAAAATGGCTTTTAAAGAGTTATCTTAGAATCTTTTGTAAACTTCAGTTCATTTTAGACTTTTTCTTTCTCCATAACATTCATGTGTGTATTAGTTATAGTTGTCTTGATAACAAGTAGTTCCACTGTCTCAGAGGCTTAGCACATAGAACACTCATGCCATGGTTCAATGTGGGTCTCTGATTGCCAGTCATTTAGGAACTCATACTTACAGTCTAGTGATTCCATCATCCTCTAAGGCTTCAAAGTCCCTTTCTGGGCCCTAGGCTCTTGTCATTTGAACTATAGATGAGGCAAGAGGGAGACCATTGAGGACTACACTAGGTATTATGGGCTAGGTCTGAAAATGTTGCACATCACTTCTGTCCAGATCTCATTGGCTGAAACTCAGTCAGGAAGACACACCTGGCTAAAGGGAGGCTGAGTGAAGTGATCTGATCTGTCAGTCTGCTTGTTATTCTGCACCTGTGCCCCAGTTTTATTCCCATTCTCCTTGGCCCTGCTCTTTGACACAGAAGACTGAGTCTGTGGATGACATTACCCAGAGTCTCCTACCTTCTGGCTTCCAGATAGGTTCAGTGTGGGAGGCACAGTTAAGAGATTGGAGAGCATGAGTTTGGAGTATTTATTGCCTTTCTCCCTTCCTGCATTTGGCTGTGCAGTAGAGTCTGACTCCGTTTGTGATGTTTGACTGTTCACAGCATTTAGGCCTCCATCCACCCTTGCCCTGCCCACCATCATACATCTGGGACTTCATGTAAGGAACTCCCCACCCCAAGCTCCTGACCTCTTGATGTTTGAACCCCTCAGCTTCAAGACAGCTTGCACCTGCCCTTCCCCAGAAGTGCTCTGTGTGTTAGTAATAGACTTTCTTTCTTACTCTCTTGGTGCATGAAGGAGGGTCATTAGTCTCCATATCTGATCTATTGATTGGGAGGAAGTCTGTACCCTATTGGTGGAATGACCAGAAAACAAGCTGTGTTATCTGAGAGCAGTTGGTAACCTAGAAGTGGTAATGGCTTTCTATTCTTGCTAGTCCCTGGACACCTCAACTTCCCGGATTGATTTTCTTAATCCTTTCCATGCTTCTATATCTAGTCCTTTCTTTGGAGCCTCTTGAAACATCAGAGTTGGATTCTGTTTCCTGCAGGAAACCTGATGGATATGGGAAGAAGAGGGAAGTGGTCTGGTGAGCATTTAGTCAGTTGCTGCAACATTATGATCAGTGCCAATTTTTAAGTTTAATCCTTGGCTTTCAGCGAATGTGGATATATATGGTCAACATCATTTGTCTTATATAAATGCACTAACATGTATAATACATATACTGATGAAAGTAGATGGACTTTTATGAGGAACTTTAGTAGATGAGGGTCTTTTTCACGTTGAAAAATTTTGCTTTCAGGCTTTTTTTGAGATTAAAATGCCATTTGAACATTGGGATGAAGACTACTCATCTGAAACTGGGCTTTGGCTAACTGGGCACAAACAAGCTTTATATAAATTTTCACTGTAGGGTCCAAAGTAGTTCTTTTTTTATTTTTTTATTTTTTTGGGACAGGGTCTTACTCTGTGGCCCAGGCTGGAGTGCAGTGTCACAGTCTCGGCTCAGTGCAGCCTCTGCCTCCCAAGTTCAAGCAATTCTTCCACCTCAGCCTCCCGAGTAGCTGGGATTACAGGGCCATGCCACCACACCCAGCTAATTTTTGCGTTTTTAGTAGAGACGGGGTTTCACCATGTTGTCCAGGCTGATCTCGAACTCCTGACCTCAGGTGATCCAGCCCCCCCCAAACCCCCTTCAGGCTCCCAAAGTGTGGGATTACAGGCATGAGCCACCACTCTCAGCCGGCCCAAAGTAATTTTCAGTGAAGGGGTACTGCTGTAAAAATGAGTCTGCAAACTAGATGCCCTTCCTCCTCCAATTCATCCTGCTGAGATGCACATAGATGTGTGTGTCTTAGAGTCAGCTGACGCTGGGAATAGGTCCCTTGTTATTAAGGAGGAAGATGCCAAGGGAATCAGGAGGAGAGAGGTGTGTTCCTACAGTGCTGCGTGGAATTCTGCAGATGACCTAGCTGCTCTTGTCTTACTGTCAGTTTCTGCAGTCAAATCAGGCAGTTGTAACTTGCATTTCTCTACTTTCTTTGATTTCATATCAAGCATCCTGCAAATTGGCGGGCATTTTTCAAATTCCCTTAAAGTTTGTGAACAAGAATCTCCAAGGAGCACTTGCCATCTCTGTGCCTGATTTGTGTAAGCTCACTGGCTTGCAGCTTTTCCCAGGTTCTCTGGTGTTAAATTAATAACAAATGATGTAGAGCTGACAGGCAGGTGAAACTGGGGAGAACCGTGATATTAAAAAAAAATCTCAATCTATTATGTAGCACAATCTGCAACACTTTGTCAGATTTTGCCTGTAGGTATCTTAATTTTGCTTAAATATTTTGCTCATATCTTTTTAACCCAGAAGATGGGAACATAGCCCTTAGCATCTCTCAAGCAGACTGTGTAGCATATGTTAGTGTGATACAGAATACCGAACTCTGCCAGTTATTTGGCATTCTTTGAAAAGGCACTAGATAAAATAAAAATAAAGAAGATAAAAATAGTTTCATGGTGGAGGAATTGTCTGATTCCCACTCGAAGTTATAAGGCGCATATTTTGGATCAATATAAACATTATTTTCTCACAAACAGAGCTATCCAACTGTGACTGCCTCAAAGTTAGGGTACTCTTTGTCATTGAAAGTATTTAAGAAATTGGAGATCATCTGCCAAGATTCTTTGGAAATGATTCGTTGCAAGTATGCAAAATATTGGAAGAATACTTTGCAGTTTTAAACTACATACATTCAATCTGCTTTACATATTAAATTTCAATGTAATCTTTTAAAAATACTATGGAAAATTAATATACACACAAGTAGGGATAATAACATAATGAACCCTTATTACTGCTTACCCAATTTCAGCAATGAGAACATTTATTTTAAAGAACAGTGCCACTGCTAAAAACAAATTTAGAAGCTTCTGGATTGGATGATGCCTGAAGTCCCCCAAATTCTATTTTATGGGCAATATAAGGGTCAGCCAAAAAGTGAACACCACTCGATGTCCATAATCTGATAATGAATAAACATAGTATGTCCATACAAGAGTAGATGTAGCATAATTTTTTTTTTTTTTTGAGACAGAGTCTCGCTCTGTCACCCAGGCTGGAGTGCAGTGGTGCCATCTCAGCTCACTGCAAGCTCTGCCTCCCGGGTTCATGCTGTTCTCCTGCCTCAGCCTCCTGAGTAGCTGGGACTACAGGCGCCTGCCACCTCGCCCGGCTAATTTTTTGCATTTTTAGTAGAGACGGGGTTTCACCGTATTAACCAGGATGGTCTCGATCTCCTGAACTCGTGATCCGTCTGTCTTGGCATCCCAAAGTGCTGGGATTACAGGCGTGAGCCACTGCACCCGGCCATTGTCTGCTTCTTATGCTACGAAGTGTAGGTCCGTTTTTAAAAATATCCTCCCCATGCATTCAAATTTGTCTCCCCCAGTTCTGCAGCTATTTTTTTTTTGAAAGGCTCATTACTGAGCAAACATCTCTTTACGACCCACCTCTGTAAATCCCTCAATGAATGACGAACTTTGAAATGACTTCATGAGGTTCTCGGCTAAAGTAAATTATCAGCTGCACTATCTGGGGAGAAGAGACTAAGGGGAAAGGAGTGACTTTATTTTTTAGTAATACATGACTCAAAACGTCGACTATTCGTTATATCACCCCTACCCATGCATGGCTTGCTTCTGGGGTCTCTGAAATAGAATGAATTAATATTTTCATTTAGTTTTATTCTTGAAAGGGTGAGTTTCTCCACACACAGCATGGCTTTGTCTTCTGGATAGAGGCAATAAATAAACAATCAGTAAATAATTTAAATGATTCCGTAGTGATAAGTGCTGTTGAGAAAATAAAACAGAGATTTATATCAGGAGGTGGGTTCAGGAAAGGTCTCTCTAAAAAGGTGGCACTTGAAATGAGACCTAAATGACATGAAAGAACCTCTGAGAAGGTTTCTGTGGTGCAGCAAGTACAAGATTCTAAAGCACAACAGATTTTGATTGAAAAGGGGTTGAAGAGAACTTGGTGAATAGAGAGGGGGAGAGATAGGGGATGAGGTCAGAGTGATGTGTAAGGACCAGGACATCAGGGGCCATGATGGGGTCTTTGGGTTTTATTTCAAATACTCTGGGAAGCCTTCAGAAGCTTTAAGCAGGGACATGATGTAATTTGCTGTACACTTTCATAGATCATACTGGTAGTCATGTGAAGAAAGGATGGTGGGGCAGAATGAATGGCTGTAGGGTAATGAATTTGCAAGCCATTCACGGGGTTCAGGTGTGGGATTACGGCAGCTTGGTCTATCACTTAGGATTAGGATTGTGATACTAATGGCGGATTATGTAATAAACTCAACTATATTGGCTTCATCAAAGGGGTTTTTCACACAATAAGAAGTCTATTGATGGCAGTCCATGGCAGTCCTTGGCTGCTCTATTGTGCCTTTAGAGCCCAGGCTCTTTCTGTTTTCAGCCTCTGTCATTCCAACATGTTGCTCTTGTTCTCATGGTTGACAGATGGCTGCTGTACCTTTTGCATGTGCCTTTTTAGGCCAAGAGGGCAAAAGTGAAAAGCCACTTCCCTTTTATCAGGAAAATATTGTACTGGTTATGGTTATCTGCAGAAAACTGAATTTACTCCAGCAATACTACTGCAATCCTACTTGGCCCCTGTGACATTCAAGGCCAGATGCTAAAGCTCCATCACCACTGCTCTTGGAAGATCCAGATCAGGCTGAGTTCTCAGCACAGCTAACTCCCCTGTTCTCTTCTTCTTCCCTAGTAATGGAACCCCTGATTGATACACGGACCCATGACTGTCCACAAGAAAGACTACATTTCCCAACTCCCATGCATCAAGGTGAGGCATATGGCTCGGTTCTGGTTAGTGGGATTTAGGCCAAAGTGTCATGTGAATGAGCCCTCCCTTGTCTGACCTTCTTCCTTTTGCTGACTGGAAAGCAGATGTGATGGCTTGAGCTGCAACAGCCATCTTGGACGATGAGGAGGAAGCCACACATGAATGTGGCAGAAAAACAAGAGAAGAAGCTTGGCTCGCTCATGACTATAGAGTTGCCAAATCTTGCTTTCTTCAAGAAAAGTGTCTAAATGACTTTCTTCCTAGCCTTCAGTGGGAATCCAGAAACTCTATTGTTAGGAAAACCCCCAGGAAGGGCAGAAAGCAACTGAAACCTAGCTCCCCTCCTCACCCCTGTCCCTGCTCCCCAAAGACTAAAGGTTGGATGGGCCTGGGTGATATGATGACATATGCCAATCTCGATCACGTGCCAGATGCCTCCATGTCAATCTTCTGGCTTCCCTGGGTCACACTGGAAGAAGGATTGTCCTGGGCCACATATAAAATACATGAACACTAACAATAGCTGATGAGCTAAAAAAAAAGAAATTGCGGCCGGGCGTGGTGGCTCATGCCTGTAATCCCAGCACTTTGGGGGGCCACGGTGGGCGGATCATGACGTCAGGAGATCGAGACCTTCCTGGCTAATACAGTGAAACCCCGTCTCTACTAAAAATACAAAAAGTTAGCCAGGTGTGGTAACGGGCGGGCGCCTGTAGTCCCAGCTACTCGGGAGGCTGAGGCAGGAGAATGGCGTGAACCCGGGAGACAGAGCTTGCAGTGAGCCGAGATCGCGTCACTGCACTCCAGCCTGGGCGACAGAGCGAGACTCCAACTAAAAAAAAAAAAAAAAAAAGAAATTGCAAAAAAACTCATAAGTTTTAAGAAAGTTTACGAATTTGTGTTGAGCCACGTGCAATGCTGTCCCAGTGCATCCTCGGGGCCGTAGGTTGGGCAAGCTTTTTCTATGTAATCAAGAAATAAGATTTGTTTTGCTTATGCCATTTAGTTTTGTGTGTGTGCGTGTGTTGTTTTTTCTGCCACATACATAGCTAAACCTAGTCCTGATTATGTCAAAGGTTTTATTTGAATGTTTTTGTCCACCTGGCAAAATCTTATTTATTCTTCAACATTCATCTCAGTATAAACTCTAACTACTTTTTTGTCTTCTCCGTGATAGAACTATTCACTCTCCTATTTCTTGTTTAAAACGTTGTTTGCAGCCATCTTTTCCAGCACATTTTTTTTTTTTTTTTTCAGACGGAGTCTTATTCTGTTGTCCAGGCTGGAGTGCAATGGCACGATCTCGGCTCACTACAACCTCTGCCTCCTGGGTTCAAGTGATTCTCTTGCCTCAGCCCCCTGAGGAGCTGGGATTACAGGCATGCACTACCATGTCTAGTTATTTTTTGTGTGTTTTAAGTAGAGACGGGGTTTCATCATGTTGGCCAGGCTGGTCTTGGACTCCTGAACTCAGGTGGTCCACCTGCCTCGGCCTCCCAAAGTGCTGGGATTACAGGCGTGAGCCACCATGCCCAGCCTCCAGCACATCTTATATTATGTTATATTAATGGCTTATATCATGTCACCTTTGCCTGTCAGTGAACTACCTGAGGATAGAGATTGTTATTTACCTGTGTATATCTGGTCTTATAACAGTGCCAGATAAATGGTAGATATCCAAAGCTAAATTGAACTTTTAATTTTTTCTTTTTTGAGACAGGGTCTTGCTCTGTCCCTCAGGCTAGTGTGCAGTGGTGCCATCACGGCTCACTGCAGCCTCGACCTTCTGGCCTCAAGTAATCCTCCCACCTGGCCTCTCAAGTAGCTGGGACTACAGGTGCATGCCACTGTGTCTGGCTAATTTTTAATTTTTTTTTGTAGATATGAACTCTCACTATGTTGCCCAGGCTGGTCTTGAACCCCTGGGCTCAAGTGATCCTCCTGCCTTGGCCTCCCAAAGTGCTGGGGTTATAGTTGTGAGCCACCATGCTAGGCCTGAACTTTTAATTTTTGATTTTTGTCTTTTTCACATTTCAATCATGGTTGTATGGTTTTGATTTTTTCTTTCTTCTGGTGCGGATTACTGGGGGAATCTGTAAGCTTTATGCAAGAGAAAAAAGTTGCCGTTTTCATACAGATCGATGACATTTTGCAAAATTTATTTGTAAAATTACCCAGAAGTGGAAGTCTTACAGTGTCATTTCTATCACATGCTGTTCACCGAGGCTGCCCGAATTTAAAAAGAAAGGAAATAGATTCTACCTCTTGAAAGACTGGTGGCGGCCAGGCGCAGTGGCTCACGCCTGTAATCCCAGCACTCTGGGAGGCCGAGGTGGGTGAATCACTTGAGGTCAGGAGTTCCAGACCAGCCTGACCAACATGGTGAAACCCCGTCTCTACTAAAAATACAAAATTAGCCGGGCGTGGTGACGGGTGCCTGTAATCCCAGATACTCTCAAGCAGGAGAATTGCTTGAACCCAGGAGGCAGAGGTTGCAGTGAGCCGAGATCGTGCCATTGCACTCCAGCCTGGGCGACAAGAGTGAAACTCCATCTCAAAAAAAAAAAAAAAAAAAAAAGAAAATGAAAATGAAAAAGAAAGAGTGGTGGCAAGATTCTGGAAGGGCACACGGGACTACAATTATTGTTGCAGCCATTTTTGAAAAATGCAATCTGCCACCATCTACCTTCTGGCCACAACAATGCATATCCCTCACACATTCAAAATACATTTGCCCTAAAGCTTCATCCCATTTGGACCTCAGGCTGTGACTCAAGGTCTAGAATCGCAGCACCTAAATGAGGTCCAAGTGAGGATGAGGTTCTTCAAATATTGTTCCTCTCAAACAACTCCTTGAGAACTGTTCCTTTTGATTGGAAGACCAGTAACTAGAGTGATGCATTATCTGGGTCTCACTTTCTCAACATGCAATGGTGGGATAGGCATAGAATGGCCACTATAGATACTCCTGTTCAAAAAGAGTGAAGGGACCCCTTTAAAAGAAGTATCTAAGTTTAGAGGGTTTACATGTAATCCAACCTTAGCCATCTTACTTTTTTTCCTTCAGGAAACGTTTCTAACTCGGTTTTTTATCTAGCCGTCAGTTGAAATCCTAAGATCTCCATTTTCAGGGAAACTCCTGTCTAGAGCAACAGCAGAAAGTAACTAAAATCTGCCTCCTCCCCTCGCCCCATCTCACCTCCCCAAAGACTAAAGGCTGGGTCAGGTTGGGTGAAAACCAAGGAAGTGGAGGGTAGATAATTTTTGAATTAAGGCTTCTTTGAGGGAAGGAAATGTCCTTATAATGCGCTGGTGAAAGAGAGAACTGGCTGGATGTGGTGGCTCACGGCTGTAATCCCAGCACTTTGGGAGATTGAGGCGGGTGGATCACCTGAGGTCAGGAGTTTGAGACCAGCCTAGCCAACATAGCCAACATGGTCTCTACCAAAAATACAAAAATTAGCCGGGCGTGGTGGCACACGCCTGTGGTCCCAGCTATTCGGGAGGCTGAGGTAGAAGAATCGCTAGAACCTGGGAGGTGGCAGTTGCAGTGAGCCAAAATCACACCACTGCACACCAGCCTGGGCAACAGAGTGAGACTCCGTCTCAAGAAAAAAAAAGAGAGAGAGAGAGAACTAAAGTGAACTTTAGTCATTATGGGGCTTTAAGCTTCCTCACCACGGAGGTAAGGTCTTAACGACATTCTTTCCAAAGTAGCTGTCTGATTTGAAGATACTGTAAAATCTATGGGCTGAAACTCACCTTTCACCTGGATGCAGAGATGTGAGGGAGGTGTTACCTTATCTCAGTGTTAGACTCACAGGAAAGTACTTCTCTGGCAGGGGAGTGGGCAGGTGTGGGGTTCTGCAGTGGCAGGTTTTGGGGTATGGTGAGGAGACTTCATCCAGTTGGACAGATAGTGGATCTGGATCACTTGGAAAGGATGGTGAGGCTTCCTTCGGCTTACTAGCAAGACAAAAATGATGGCTGCCGTGTGAAAGGATGTCTTTGTGACTAAGACGTGTTGATAGCACACTATGAGGGAGACATGTTCATTATCTTGATTGCGATGATGATTTCACAGTTGCCACATATCAAATTGTCCAATTTAAGTACTGTAGTTTTTGTATGTCAATTTTGTCAATAGAACTGTTTTCTAAAATGTGAAAAGAAGGAAAGGGTAAGGGCACACAGCAGTTATAGGCACACAACTCTGAAATTCAGCATGTGTTGCCAGTTCCGTGATTAGGGCTCAAGCCTAATGTCTAGGTTGGACACCAGGCCTTAGGATTCACTGTGGCTCTTGGCTCCATCCTCTGAAATCCTTTTTTTTTTTTTTTTTCATAAAATGTGGCCCCTGCATGCACTTGAGTAATTTTCTCACTCTGTTTCCTACTCACAGAAATTTGAGGTTTTAAAAGCTTCATTTTATTTTTTTTACTATCTATCCCTTTTATTTCAAGTAATGGAATTCCTTTGAAAGTGTTGTATTTTATTGTGTGAATCAATTTGTAATTCATTCCATTAGAAAACCCACAAATCTCTTCCCAAATATCTCTAGCTTAGACTCCCTGTAAGGCAGCTGAGGGACAATGACGTGAAGACTCATTTACGGGGACTTTTTTTCTGTTTGGAAGGGGCAATGCCTTCTGAGACCATAACACATGGTTTGACAGTCACATCCTTGGCTTCATCTTTAGTTCATGCTTTCCTGATAGTGCTCTGGAATTTATTTTATTTATTTTTTATTTTTATTTTATTTTATTTTTTTTGTGTGTAGGGGAGGGTAGGTCTGGAAGGCGTTTCTTACTTTTTGTATTTTTTGTATTGTTTGCTATCTGGAAAGCCAGGGAAGGAAAACAGTTTTATTTTTAAACCTAGCAAGACCTAGTTCCTTTATATTAACAATTCTTTCTTTACTTTATTTAATTTAGTTTGTTTCTCTACTTACATTTTACTGTAGTGGCAAACAGAGCCAGGCAGCACCTTCACCACTTTGCTTGGAAATCTCCTCAGCTAATGTGTTAGTTCATTCTTACATTGCTATAAAGAACTACCTGAGACTGGATAATTTATGAAGAAAAAGAGGTTTAATTGGCTCATGGTTCTGCAGGCTGTGTAGGAAGCATGGCTGAGGAGGCCTCAGGAAACTTACAATCATGGTAGAAGGGGAAGGGGAAGCAGGCACGTCCTACCTGGCTGGACCAGGAGGAAGAGAGAGAGAAGGGGGAAGAGCTACACACTTTTAAACAACTAGATCTTGTGAGAATTTATTCACTATCATCAGAACAGCAAGGGGGAAGTCCGCCCTCGTAATCTAATTACCTCCCACCAGGCCCCACCTCCAGCACTGGGGATAACAATTTGACCTGAGATTTGGGTGGAGACACAAGTCCGAACCATATCAGTTAGATTATCCCTTTCAGAATAACGTTTTCTTTTCTTTTCTTTATATTTTTGAGACAGAGTCTTTCTCTGTTGCCCAGGCTGGAGTGCAGTGGCATGATCTCAGCTCACTGCAACCTCCACCTCCCAGGCTCAAGCGATTCTCTCACCTCAGCCTCCTGAGTAGCCAGGACTACAGGGGTGTGCAACCACAGCCGGCGAATTTTTCTATTTTTTATGGAGATTAGGTCTCTCACCATATTGTCCAAGCTGATTTTGAACTCTTGGGCTCAAGTGAGCCTCTCACTTCAGCCTCCCAAAGTGCTAGGATTACAAGCATGAGTCACAGGGCTTGTCACCCAATGACATTTTCTATTTCCATGTTCTCATAGTGCTGTAGTTTAGATATTTCTCTCCTCTGAATCTCATGTTGAAATTCGACCCCCAGGGTTGAAGGTGGGGCCTCAACAGCGGTGACTGGGTCATGGGGCAGATCCCTCATGAATAGATGAATGCCCTTCCTTGGAGGTGAGTGAGTTCTCACTCTGTCAGGTACTGAGAGAGCTTGTTGTTAAAAAAAGGCTGGCACCTCCCTCTTTCTCTCTCGCTCATTCTCTTGCCATGTGCCTGCTGCCCACACTGGCTTTCCTTCACCTTCTGCCACGAGTGGAACAGCTTGAGCCCCTCACCAGAGGCAAGTGCTGGCATCATGCTTCTTGTATCCCTTGCAGAATCGTGAGCCAAATAAAACATTTTTTTTTTTGAGAGTATCTGTTGCCCAGGCTGGAGTGCAGTGGCGCAGTCTCAACACACTGCAGCCTCCGCCTCCCTGGTTCAAGCGATTCTCCTGACTCAGCCTCACAAGTAGCTGGGACTGCAGGCGTATGCTACCATGCCCAGCTAATTTTGTGTGTGTGTGTGTGTGTGTGTGTGTGTGCGTGTGTGTATTTTTAGTAGAGACGGGGTTTCACCATGTTGGCCAGGCTGGTCTCAAATTCCTGGCCTCAAGTGATCCACCCACCTTGGCCTCCCAAAGTGCTGGGATTACAGGCGTGAGCCAATGTGCCTGGCCGAAACATTTTTCTTTATAAATGACCAACTCTCAGATATTCCTTTACAGCAGCACAAAATGGACTAAGACACACAGGCAACAGTGTTACTAAATTTTTTGCTACTAAATAACAAGGATCCCCTTTCGTTCCTCTAGCTTCTGGTAACATTTTCTTAACTTTTTTATGAGCCCTCTATTACAACCTTTTAGGGGCCATGTTCAATTCTACTAATGGTCTCTTCATGGTCCTTAGGACTTCTACCGACCACTGGATCATTAAGCCACTAGTATATATTCTAGGATCTTACTAGAACAGGAGCCCACTTCCAGGTAACAAAATCTGTTGATTTTTCTTTTGAGACGGAGTTTTGCTCTTGTCCAGGCTGGAGTGCTGTGGTGCAATCTCAGCTCGCTGCAACCTGCACCTCCTGGGTTCAAGCGTTTCTCCTGCCTCAGCCTCCCAAGTAGCTGGGATTACAGGCACCTGCCACCAAGCCCCGCTAATTTTTGTATTTTTGGTAGAGACAGAGTTTCACCATGTTGGCCAGGCTGGTCTGGAACTCCTGACCTTAGGTGATCCACCTGCCTCAGCCTCCCAAAGTGCTGGGATTACTAGTGTTAGTCAGTGTGCCCGGCCCAAAATCTGTTTTTCACTTATCTATGTAGTCCGTAGCACAGCACCTGGTAGACAGTGGATTGTTGATGTGGAATTATATTTTTCAGTTCTTTATTTTTGTCTTTTTTCACGTTTTAAATGATGGGCCTAGGTAGTTATGGTTATTTTCATTTTTTTCTTATTAGATGGGGTCCAGTGGGGAATCTTAAAGCTTTCTGCATGAGAAGAGAGTAGTAGTTTCTACAACAGATCAATGACATTTTGAAAAATTTTTCTTTTAAAATTACTTGAGCACACAATTTGAGACACTGTAATTTGTTTTTACTCCGCAGGGACATTCACAGGGGCCAGGTAATAGTTTATAAAACAAACACAAAGACCAAAGTCATTTGAAATTCAGACTGATTTTCTATCTTTTTTTGGGGGAGATAAGGGGAGGTTGTTGAAAAAGATAAACCGTTCATTCATTTTTATTTAGGGCCATTCTTGCCAGCAAGGGAAATTTAATCCATTCCAACCACCAAATCATTGACTGTACATTTATTCATTAAAGTAATCAATCAGTAGGAACAGGGTTTTCTTTCTTTTAATATATTAAATGGTAAAAATGATGGGCTCATAAAAGTGTCTAGGAATTTTCATTTCTTATCTTAGGTCAGCCGTCTGCAACAGTGTAATCCCAACTGTGGGACTTTGACATAGCTTGCCTGATTTTTCAGTTGTTTTATGAGCACACGTACCATTTGTCCATATATGTAGCTTCCCATACGCCGCTGTGCAAGAAGAGAGTGCTGGCAGCAGTAATTCCGATTAAGGGCACAAGAGAGAACAGAAGCATCAGAATTGGCACATATCTGGAGACAAACACTGGCACCCTGGTCAGTAGTTGATCCATTCCTCCACCTGTCCCTGCAACTGCTCAGTCCTGGTGTCTATGACTGACAAGCCCTGTGGTCTGTCCTCTGTCATGGACCCTGGCAGGAACACATCCACTCATAGCCTTTGAATTCAAAAGCAGATACTAAATGAATGTGATCACACAACTATTATTTTTCTGTCATCATAAATAATTTATGAGGAAGGTCTTTGTTATTTTTTAAGATGGTTGATATTTTAAAGAAAATAGCACATTTGGCCACGCGCGGTGGCTCATGCCTGTAATCCCTGCACTTTGGGAGGCTGAGGCAGGTGGATCGCCTGAGATCGGGAGTTCAAGACCAGCCTGACCAACTTGCAGAAACCCTGTCTCTCCTGAAAATACAAAATTAGCCGGGCATGGTGGTGGGCGCCTGTAATCCCAGCTACTAAGGAGGCTGAGGCAGGAGAATCACTTGAACCCAGGAGCTCACTTGCGGTGAGCTGAGATTGCACCACTGCACTCCAGCCTGGGCAACAAGAGTGAAATTCCATCTTTAAAAAAAATGGCACATTTAAACAGTATTTTTTTGCTGCGCAACTTGCACACAGAAAAGTGTGTCAATTGTAAACATACAGATCAACATTTCACAAATAGAACACACCTGTGTAACCAGCACCCAGATCAAAAACACCATCTCATGCACCCCTTTCTAATCCTTCCAGTTACTGATCCGAAAAGTAACCACCACCTTGACTTCAAATACCATAGATTAGTTTTGCCTGTTGCTAAAACTTTATATAAACAAAGTTATATGGTAAGTAGCCTTTCTAAAGCATTTATTTTTGAAGCTTTGTTCAGGCATGATGTTGTACAATACATTCCATATATTTAGAGGATACAATTTGATGAGTTTTGACATATGAATACACCCATGAAACCATCACCACAATCAAGATAATGAACATATCCATCACTCCCAAAGTTTCCTTATCTACCCTCTCCCTGCCCCTCCTCTACTCTCCCCAGGCCACCACTGATCTGCTTCTGTCACCATAAATCAGTTTGCATTTTCTAGAATTTGATGGAAGTGGAATCATAAGGAATGTACTCTTTTTTTGGTCTTTCACTCCCTATAATTATTTTGAGATGTACTCATGCTATTTTGTGTATCAGTAGTTTTTTTTTTTATTGCTCTTTAGCATTCTGTTGTTTGGACACATCACAATTTCTTTGTCCACTCCTCTGTTAGTAAGTACTTTTTTGCATGTGGCTTCCTTTGCTTAACATTATGCTTGTGAGATTCGTTCTTAGTAGGACATTTATGGAAGAAAAGGGAAAGTTACTGAGTAACATACCAAGGGATAAAACTCTGCACCAGAGAAGATGAATCAATCTACATTTGTGAGGTCATGGTCAACCTTAAGTCATTCACATATTAGTTCAAATCATTTATTGAGCATCTACTTCGTACAAGATGTGTGAGAGAGTGAGCATATAGTGAAAGGGTAGATTGTATTACTGTTCCTACTTGTTTTCTGCCTTCCCTTGTAAGAAGATGATATATCCCTGTCTCCAGCCATGTGGCTTGCAGTGCATCCCTAACTGAGGATTATACTTTTCTGCCCTACTTATGTCAGGGGTGGGTATTTGACTTACTGTGGCTGAGGAAATGTGAGAAGAAGCTTGAAGAGCTGTTTGGTGGTTTGGCCTTAACCCTTTTTTCTCTGCCACAAGATCATTATGCCCCCACATGGGGGTTGAGGTGGGGGTTCTTCAACCTGTATTTGAAAGAAGGCACACAGATCAGAACCACTGCTGACCTGTGGCTGATACAGATAGTGAGCAGGAAATCTTTGTTGTAGGCAGTAGTTACAAATAAGAGCTTGGTCATTCCACACATGAGAAAATAAATTCTTAAATTACTCAATAATTAGTTGTGTTTTGATGGTAATACAACATGCCAATGCGCTTAAATTTGTTTTTTTATTTTATTTATTTATATTTTTTGAGACAGAGTCTTGCTTTGATGGCCAGGCTGGAGTGCAGTGGTGCAATCTTGGCTCACTGCAACCTCTACCTCCCGGGCTCAAGCCATCCTCACACTTCACCCCCTTCCTGAGTAGCTGGGATCATAAGCACATGCCACCATGGCTGGATAATTTTTGTATCTTTTTCCAGAGACAGTGTCTCGCTATGTTGCCCAGGATGGTCTCAAACTCCTGGACTAAGCGATCTCCCACCTAAGCCTCCCAAAGTGCTGGGAGTACAGGTGTGAGCCACTGCGCCTGACAGCCCTTTAAATTTTTAAGACTTTTTCAGTTTTAATCATCCCCTCCATTCTTCCTTTACCAATATATTTTCTTTACCTTTAAAAGCAAGTTTACCTTTAATTAAGAAATAAATAATTTCCTGCAAGCCTCATTTATCTCATTTAATACTTGATTGCCTACAAGTGACCAAAAACATATGAAAAATGTTTAATACCAGTAATCATCAGAGAGATTCAAATCAAGACTATGAGGAGATACTATCTCACACCAGTCAGAATGGCTATTACTAAAAAGTCAGAAAATAACAGATGCTGGTGAGGTTACAGAGAAAAGGGAATGCTTATACACTGCTTGTGGGAATATAAATTAGTTCAGCCTTTGTGGGAAGCAGTTTGGAGAATTCTTTCTAAAACTAGAATTACCATTCAACCCAGCAATCCCATTACTGGGTATATACCCAAAGGTAAATATATGTACCCCAAAAGAGACCTGCATGTGTGTGTTTATCATAGTGCTATTCACAATAGCAAAGACATAGAATCAATCCAGGTGTCCATCAGTGGTGGACTGGAGAAAGGAAATGTGGTACATAGACAGCAAGGAATACTACATAGCCATAAACAAGAATGAAATCATGTCCTTTGCGGCAACATGGATGTAGCTGGAGGCCATTATCCTAGGTGAACCAATGCAGAAACAGAAAACCATATACCACATGTTCTTACTTATAAGTAGGAGCTAAACATTTGGTATACACAAACACATAGATGAGAACAATAAACACTGGAGATTCCAAAAAGGGGAAGGGGGAGGGCGAGGATTGAAAAACTACCTATAGGGAACTATGCTCACTACCTGGATGATGAGATCAGTCATACCCCAAACCTCAGCATCCCGAAATATACTCCTGTTACGAACATGCACATGTACCCCCGGATCTAAAAAACCAAGAACTTAGTCATCTGGTTTCTTCCTCAGGATACTAGGAGGTTTTAGGGCATACATGGTGGTGTGTGCCTGTAGTTCCAGCTACTTGGGAGGTGGAGGCGAGAGGATCACTAGAGCCCAGGAGTTCAAGGCCAGCCTGGGCAACAGAGGGAGATCCCATCTTTTAAAAAATATACTAGGAGGTTTTAGACTGTTTCTTGGGATCTAATGAATCCAATGATCCCAACAATTTTCCCCAATCCCCTCTCTACCCTTCTCAGGGTATGAGCATGATACTCTCCATTTTTCTTTCCCTACCTGTCAACCTCCTGTTCCTGCATTCATCTACTTGAATCACAGACTCTCCCATAATGTTAGGACAGTGAGCCTGGTGCGGTAGCTCACACCTGTAATCCCAGCACTTTGGGAGGCTGATGTGGAAGGATCCCTTGAGACCGGGAGTTCAAGATCAGCTTGGGCAACATAGAAAACCCCGTCTCTACAAAAAATACAAAAATTAGCTGGGTGTGGTGATGCACACCTGTAGTCCCAGCTGCTTGGAAGGCTGTGGTGGGAGGATCACCTGAGCCTGGGTTGTCAAGGCTGCAGTGAACCAAGATCACGTCACTGCGCTACAGCTTGGGTGACAAAATGAGACTCTGTCTCCAAAAAAAAAAAAAAAAAAAAAAAGCAAAACACAGGGTTAAGATACTATCAGCACCTTGTCAAAATTCCTACCAAAAGGCCTTCCTCTGTTAAGCCAGTGAAGGAGGAGGTCTGGACTAAGATCAACTCAACTATATTTTCTTATGACCACACTACTGAATGGTTAATTTTCTTGTATTATTAGTTTACACAGGGCCTAGGCTAACTGGCATAGCTGTGCACCTCTCTAAAAGGAGTCTTTTATGTCTTAACATTGTCTGAGAATCCACCTCATCTACACTGTGCTGCAGTCTCTATCTTATATTGTACAATTAAAATTTACTCATGAACTATGAAAGTCATGCTCTTTATTTGGGCTCATGATCATACTTGTTGTCCCTGGAAGGTTTAAAAATTCCCATTTCTGAAAGCTTAGTTCCAAACTTGCACTGACTACCAACTACTAATATTACCTGTTTGAAGGAATCATTATAAAATACTCTTTGAGAATGTAGCTTATGTGTAGGTGTTGGAAAAATACATTTACCTGGTGATTCTTGGCTATAGTTGGCTTCAGGTGTGGTTGGATGCGCAGTGATTTTGTGTACTTGAGGCCCTCTATCTTTTTTTTTCTTTTTTTTGAGATGGAGTCTCACTCTGTCGCCCAGGCTGGAGTCAGTGGCACGATCTCGGCCCACTGCAACCTCTGCCTCCAGGGTTCAAGCGATTCTTCTGCCTCTGCCTCCTGAGTAACTGGGACTACAGGTGCCTGCCACCATGCCTGGCTAATTTTTTTGTATTTTTAGTAGAGACGGGGTTTCACCATATTGGCCAGGCTGCTCTCGAACTCCTGACCTCGTGGTCTGCCCACCTCAGCCTCCCAAAGTGCTGGGATTACAGGCATGAGCCACTGCGCCTGGCCCGAGGCCCTCTATCTTTGCTCTACCCTTAGCTGGGACCCAAGAGCAGCACAGCAGATGGGGAAAAGCCTGGTACCCAAGCCCAGGCTCCCTGTGGCATCCCCTTCCCTACCACTTACTAGGAGTGTAGCCTGGATGAAGCTACTTCACATCTCTGTGTTCCAGCGTTTCAACTGTAAAATGGACTCTTTCTAAAATAGTACTACATACCTGTAAAGTTAGTCATGAGGGCTAAAGGAGTTAATGTAAGTAGAGCACTTAGAACAGAGCCTGGCACCTAAGAAAGCGCTGTAGAAATGTTAGCATTATTAGTGGGCTGGATCAACCCACTCTGTCCCTCCATGGGGTGAGCATCCTGTTGGGATCTGCTGGGGCATTCCTGTCTGCAAATGGAATTGTGAGGTGGTTCAGTGAAGCTGCAGTTTCATTTAATTCCTGAAAAGGACTGGCACCAGGCCACTTTGAGCAGTGAAGTTGGTCTTCAGTAGTATTTGGTTCTTCCCATCAGTTTTTGAGTCTTATTCTTCTCTTTGTCCCAGTTGGCAAATGTCTTGCTGATCCAGATCCTGACAACAATGGCAATGGGATGGGTCCACGCCTATCAGAACCAACACATACATATTTCCAGTTTCTCATTATACTTTTTTTTTTTTTTGAGGCAGAGTCTTCCTGTGTCGCCCAGGCTGGAGTGCAGTGGTGCAATCTTGGCTCACTGCAACCTCTGCCTCCCAGGTTCAAGCAATTCTCCTGCCTCAGCCTCCCAAGTAGCTGGGACTACAGGCGCGTGCCACCACACCTGGCTAATTTTTTGTATTTTTAGTAGAGATGGGGTTTCACCGTGTTAGCCAGGATGTTTCCTTTTACTTTAAATGTATCCAACCAAAGATCCATCCATCCACCCACCCACCCACTCACCCATCCATCCATCTATCCATCCATCCGACAAACATTTATGGAGCAACTCCTACCTGCTAGGCAAATTCGAGGCATTGGGATATGCTAGGAAATGGCATCATTTCTGTCTTCAAGAAGCTTGACATTGATATTGGGTTAATCCACAGGAAATGACACGAAATGCCGAGAAGTCTGGCATTTTGATAGGCTGCTAAGAGAGATATTTATGTCTTTTTCAGGGGCTATTTCAAAACCTTTACATGGTAACACGAAAAGCACCCTCTACTTATTTAAAGACATGATTTCTTATACAGGTATTTAAAAAGAGCATGAAGCTGGGACATTCTAAGAGCCAAGAAGTTAGGAAGGCAGTGAAAGGGGAGTAGGTATCATGGATAAAAGTTAGAAGTTTAGGTAAAAATTGTGTGTCATAAGCTCTGCAGCTGGGGCTTATCTGTCCTGCCCAAAACGAGCCAGTAGTTGTGCACCAAGGCTCCTCAGCACAGCATGAGGACGAGGTGATGATCACATCCTTCTTTCTGGCTGCAGGACCCAGGGCGCTATTGCTGCAGCTGGCGAGGATGATCACAGCACTGTCCAGACGTCTCCAATGAGTAAGGCACCTGTCCGATGGTGCGGCAATGCTCATTCTATTTCCAGCAAGTTATTAGAAAAATATGCGTAATCATTGTGTAAAATGCCAGCAGAGTTACCTTTGTGTGGTTTTTCTCACTTGAGATCTCAAAGTCAAGTCAAAATTCTTGAGGGGCTGTCCTTGTCCTTGGTAGCTGGATTCCCATCTCGTTCAGTCCAATGTCTCCCACTACTTTCCAATGTGCAGCTTGGTTCTGTCAAGCTGCTCTCATTCTTGCTCACTAAAAATGACCGAATTCCCTTGGCCAGGTGTGGTAGCTCACACCTGTAATCCCAGCACTTTGGGAGGCCGAGGCGGGTGGATCATGAGATCATGAGATCAGGAGTTGGCAACCAGCCTGACCAACATGATGAAACCCTGCCTCTACTAAAAATACAAAAATTAGCCTGCAATCCCAGCTACTCAGGAGGCTGAGGCAGGAGAATTGCTTGAACCCAGGAGGTGGAGGTGAGCCAAGATCACGCCACTGCACTCCAGTTTGCGCAACAGAGTGAGACTCTGTCTCAAAAAAACAAAACAAAACAAAACAAAACAAAACAAAACAAAACAACCTCATTTCCACCTCGAGGCTTTCACTCCCCCTTCTCCCCCTTGATTAGTTACTTCTTTTTCCTTTCTCCCATACTTTTCTGGCTCCACTTAAAACTTCTTCAGAGAAGCATTCCAGAATTGCTTCACATCCTTTAATAACCTCTATTTCCCCCTGTGAATTTCCAGGCTACTGTGCACATAATTTGGATTACACAATTTAGTCTTTGATTACATATTGCATTGCAACGCTGGCTAGTTATTTTATGTGCTGGTGTGGTTAACTGATCGAGTAGGAAGCTTCCTGCTCCTTTCCTGCACATGTCCCGGCACCTAGCACAGTGCTGAGGATATAGTAGGTATCCAACGTTTGTACCAGTACATCTAGTATATATATTATTGCAGGTATGGATCCCAGCTTTTCAAAGTCTGAAGCTTATACAATTTGAAGAAGCCTTTTCCTGAAAGGAAAAGAAAAAGACTACAAGATGACGAATACAAAATCAGGAGCCAAAATGAATATTTCGTGAATACATCGCCAAGGCCGCATTTTGGGGAAGAAGTCTTCACAGGAGAGAGACTCTGGAGCTCCAGCAGCTCTGAAATGGACAAATCTAGAGGTGTTTTTGGCCTTCACAATCCGTCTTCTCCATCTGTCACATACAAACTGAACATCAGACCTCATTCTGTCTCCCAATGGCGAACCTTCCCTACCTTGGTAAACTGGCAAGGACCTCCCCTGATTTAGTCTGCGCCAGCTCATAGGACTGGGTGTGTAATTGCTAGGGAGGAAAATGGTGGTTGACAATTAAGCATCAACAGTGTCATTGATCTTTTGGGGAAGAGAAGAGGAGCTTGTAACAGCCAAAGTATCTACACATTTTTGTATTGTGTATTTATTCTATAGATGTATTTATGCCTTATGTGGCATGTGTCATTTAAACTGGAACAGGCAGGGTGTCAAGAGGCCAGGGCTGTATATTTATCATCTGAGCACGGTGCAGGGGGCTGAGCCATTTCCTCTCCATCTAAGCTGTTGTTCGGAATCTGACCAGCTGGTGTCACTATGGGACCGTGAATACAGGCATCTTCAGAGCCCTAGGAGTAGAAGAATTTTGGATGGGCGTTGTGGCCCTGGGAAAGGTAACCTTCCTCCCACCCAGCACAAGCCTCCGCCTGACCTCCTCTCTCCCTGTGCCTGCATAGTTTATAAAATTGAGAACTACCTGAAGGATTTAATTTTGATGGAGAATTACCTGTAGGCAAGAGGGCAATCAAACCCATACTGTTAAGGGGCGGGGGGACAAAGGTAATGAATCTGTTCTGTACGTTTAGCAAATGGAGAGTGTCAGGCTAATAATCCGTCAGCTCCTTTTTCCTATGCAATAAGCTTCCGTTACATCTTATTAGGTACTACGAACTCAGCACTATCTATAAGGGGCTGATTAACCAAGCAGTGCCTTTTCCAAGCTTCTCATTTCCTGTGTCCTTTCTGCTACCTGCCCTTCATCTATTTGGACCATCAAGGAGTCCCAGGTGAAAAGGGGATTTCAAACCAGTCTCTCAGTCACCAAGTTTTAGCAAATTATGGAGGTTTGGTATGGGAGAAGCTCGAAAATAAAAGCTGAGAAGTGCTTTGGAATTCACTGCAGGTGGAAGGCATCTCTGCCTGCGTTTCCTGTCACTATTGCGAATCATGTACAGTCTTTCATGGACCACGGGGGATCAGATAAAGCTCTCCGAGTTTAAATTTCGTTAAAAGAAGAGTCCTGCTGACCCAGGGTCGTTAACTGGCTATCCCCAGTTTGCCAAGGCTGCCATAATGAAGTACCACAGACCGAGCGGCGTCAACAGCAGACATTTATTTCCTGACAGTTCTGGAGGCTGGAAGTCCAAGAGGAAGGTGCAGGCAGGGCTGGGTTCTGGTGAGGCCTCTGTCCTTGTCTTGTAGATGGCACCTTCTCACTCTGTCCTCATGTGGTCTTACCTTTGTGTGCTCCCATCCCTGCTACCCCTTCCATGTCCACATTTCCTCTTCTTACAAAGACACAAGTTAGCTTCGATTAGGGCTCACCCCACTGGCCTCATTTAACCTAATCACCTCTTTAAAGGCTCTGTCTTCAAATACATTTCATTCTGAGGTACTAGGGGTTAGGGCTTCAACATAAGAATTTGGGGGAAACATAATTTAACCTCTACCCCTGTCCCCATCCCTTCACTGGTCTGGATTGAAGTTGACCAGCTTGAGATGCTGATTATCTGACTGAAATGTGTCTCCTTGGCTTTTATTTTATTTTATTATTATTTTTTGAGACAGGGTCTGGCTCTGTCACCCAGGTTGGATTGCAGTGATGCGATCTCGGCTCACTGCAGCCTCTACCTCCTGGGTTCAAGTGATTCTCGTGCCTCAGCCTCCTGAGTAGCTGGGACCACAAGTGTGCACCACCACGCCTGGCTAACTTTTTGCAATTTTTGTAGAGATAAGGTTTTGCCATGTTGCCCAGGCTGGTTTCAAACTCCTAGGCTCAACCAATTCACCTGCCTCAGCCTCCCAAAATGCTGGCATTCCCTTCAGCTTTTACATGCCATTCTGAGTAGCATGGTTCATACTTGCCAACAGCCCATGATCCTCCTCTTCAGAACCATGAGAACATAAAGAATTTCTTCTTGATGCCCAGAGACCCTTCCTGAAGACCACAGAACCTGGGAGGACAGAGGGACCTGTTCAGGTGACAGGACCTAGGGCCTTGCCCAGGGTTCCTAAAGTGTTTTTGATTGATCCCAGGGTTCCCTAGCTTGGTCTTCTTTCTTTTGTCTTCAGGCTTTTGCTGGAGTGCACTGGTGCGATCTCAGCTCCCGCAACCTCTGCCTCCTGGGTTCAAGCAATTCTCATGCCTCAGCCTCCCGAGTAGCTGAGATTACAAATATGTGCCACCACACCCGACTAATTTTTGTATTTTCAGTAGACATGGGGTTTCACCATGTTAGCCAGGCTGGTCTTGACCTCCTGGCCTCAAAAGATCTGCCCACCTCAGCCTCCCAATGTGCTGGGATTACAGGTGCGAGCCACCGCGACCAGTCTTCAGGCTTTAGATATGCATTTTAAAGAATTTTTTCTGCCAAGATGTTGTAAAGTTAATGTATTGAAAATAAAGTTGATGCAAAAATAATTGAATTCACAATGTATTTTTGCTATGCAGTACAGAAAGCTTTCAGCTTTTACCACATAAAAATAAAGCAATACAAATTAAAATAATGTGCAGATATATGCTCTTATCAAATTAGCAAGTAATAATGTTCATGCTAGAAAATTTAGAAAGTATAAATAAACAAAAGGAAGAAAAATCAATTATATACAGCTCTTAATATAGGGTTATTTATCTCTACTTCTTTTTAGGTGTAAACATATTTTACAAAAAAAAAAGAGAGAAAGATTATACTATAATACTGCTTTTTTTTTTTTTGCTGGATGGAGTCTTGCTTTGTCGCGCAAGCTGGAGAGCAGTAGTGCCAACCTCCGCCTCCCATGTTCAAGTGATTCTCTCACCTCAGCTGCCCGAGTAGCTAGGATTACAAGCATGCGCCACCACATCCAGCTAATTTTTGTATTTTTAGTGGAGATGGGGTTTCGCCATGTTGGCCAGGTTGGTCTTGAACTCCTGACCTCAGGTGATCCACCCACCTTGGCCTCTCAAAGTGCTGGGATTATAGGTGTGAGCCACTGTGCCTGGCCACCGCTTTTTAACAAAGAGAAAAAAATTAACTAAACCACCCCCCAACCAAATTAGCAACTTAATGGAATTAATGAATCCAGTTGTGTATACAATAAATGTTGCTTGCCTACCATACCAGCACTGTTCTAGGGCTGGAGACATGGGGTGAACAAAATAGACAAAGTCTCTTGCACTCACATTCTAGTGGAGAGACATAAACAACAAGTAGCAAATCAATATGTGCAGCATATCATGGATTCCAAATGCATATACATTTTTAGAGCATCTCTGATACTGGGATGCATCTTAGGGTCACTGTTGGTGTGTAATGGTCACTGCCTGAAAAGTGTGACATCAAAAACTTCAGGATAGGTGTCAAGAGCATGGAAGACAATCCCAGAGACAATATGGCCCACTCTTTTAGTGTCTATGAACAAAAGGTTCTGGGGTGGAAGTCGGGGCAGCAATGAATTAGCAGAATGTAGCAACCTCCTGGAAGCGGCAGTTAAGTCGTGCTGCACTGCATTGTGCATAGCTGGCCAGGAGGCCAGCACCAGTGGCTTTATGGTCTCTTATGAATTTATTTTAAGAAATGCTGCAAAACCAATGATCTTAAGGTACCGAAGATGACATTGTTTGGCAAAATGTAAACATAAGACAGATGTAAGTCAAAAAATGAGTCACATGAGTGGGATTCTGTGAGAAAGTTTTAAGAATATCTTTTTTTTTTTTTTTTTTTTTTTTTTTAGGTGACGGAGTTTCGTTCTTGTCACCCAGGCTGGAGTCAGTGTCGCGATCTCCACCCACTGCAACCTCCACCTCCCAGGTTCAAGCAATTCTCCTGCCTCAGCCTCCCGAGTAGCTGGGATTATAGGCATGCACCACCACGCCTGGCTAATTTTTGTATTTTTAGTAGAGATGGGTTTTCACCATGTTGGCCAGGCTGGTCTCGAACTCCTGATCTCTGGTGATCCACCTGCTTTGGCCTCCCAAAGTGCTGGGATTAGATGCGTGAGCCACTGCACCCGGCCTGTTTTAGGAGTATCTTAACTGATCTATTTCATGTCTTCAAAATGCATGCACAGAGGTGATACATGATAAAATCTATCCCCAGTCAGGTCTAGAAAAGCTCTTTTAATGAGCATAAAGTGATTGTCTATGCAGTAAGAAAGCATGGTGTCCTTGTTGAGTTAGTAGTGGTTTTTCTCTTAGTGGTATATAAAACGTGGCAGCGTGTCACAACCCACAGTGTCTTAGATTTTCTGAAATATGGTGGTCCATTAGGCAGTGATAAGTGGCTCAGACAAATTTAAGGTAAACTTGGAAGCAACCAGCTGGACAAATTGATTTGCATGGTGGGATGTGGAACTCAGCTGGTTCACTGCAGAACCAGGAGCAGCTGTGTTTTCGTCCTGGCTCTCCTGTGAAGTTCCTGGGCGATTCTGGGGAAATCCTTTAATTTCTCCCAGTCTTAGCTTCCTCATCGGCCAAATGATGCAATCCTGCTTATTTGGTAGGGGGTGAAATTGACGGTCAGGTGATTTATGGGTAACAAAGGTTACCTAAGACCATCCTGAGGGTCTGTGCTTGGTGCTGGGAGTATAGCACTGAAGAAGGCAGAGATGGTACCACTCCTTCAGGGGATAACATTTGATGACATACCAATCCAGTTTCTCTCGTATCCAGGGGACATTTTCTGGTTCTTTCTGCTTTCTCTGCCCAACTAATAAAAAGTAGTGTGCAATGTGTCAGGAAGTGTCTGAGCATTTTTCATCACTCATTTAAGCCATGTTTGAAAGAAATAAGTGGACACAATTAAATTGATTTTTAAGACCTGAGAATTGTTTAATTCATTTAACATTTGTATTGGGCCTTGGCAAAAATGTAAAACAAGAAGAAGTTGACCTTCAGAAGGCCAAATATCATTTTGGATAAATTTCCTCTTAGTGTTGTGGATATAACCTTTTAAGGAACTAGTGCCTCTAATTCCTTCACCCCGTCCTTTTCCTACTCTCCCTCCATCTACATATTTGTGTTTTCTTTTTCTTTTTCTTTTCTTTTCTTTTTTTTTTGAGATAGAGTCTTGTTCTGTTGCCTGGGTTGGAGTGCAATGATGCCATCTTGGCTCACTGCAACCTCTGCCTCCCATGTTCAAGCGATTCTGTTGCCTCAGCTTCCCGAGTAGCTGGGATTACAGGTGCCCACCACACCCAGCTAATTTTCATGTTTTTTAGCAGAGATGGGGTTTTACCATGTCGGCCAAGCAGGTCTCAAATTCCTGACCTCAAGTGATCTGCCTGCCTCAGCCTCCCAAAGTGCTGGCATTACAAGCACGAGCCACTGTGTCAGGCCCATTTGTGTTTTCAAATTTTGCTTTTGGGAGCTAGCTTATACTAAGTGGTAAATGACTAATAAAAGTCTTGAAGTGCAACCCTTCTGAAATGTTTGCATTTTAACTGGGATCAGTGCTTTGAGGTAAAAAATATATATATTTTAAACATGGATTTCAGGTCATAATCCTTAAATAAATAACTTGATTTCCATCCACCTCCCCCATCATCCTTCTCCCCTCCTGAGGGCTGTGTAGGAATACTTAAACCATCACAGTTATGATTGCTTATTTTGCTTTCAATTAAGGTTGCTTCTATTTAGGAGGAAGTTTTGTTGTTTTTGTTGTTGTTCTATTTGTTTCTTATTACGGTTAATTATCAAATATCTCTGAAACTCAAACACATTTTTAAGGAAAACCTCTTCCTTAACTCTTAACAGCAAAGGCCCTATGTCTAACCCCAGAGAGTTATATTTTACATTTAATTTATTTGAGTGCCTCTTATCTATGTGTTGGAATATGCCCTTGCATTTTTTTTAAAAAAGTAAGAATAATACAAATGTAAAATAACATACTTTATTGATATTCCTAATTCTCATGTCTGATTCATTTTATTTAAGGAAAAAAATTGTGATTCCTTGATTTAACCATAAGAGTGGCCTTTTTTTGAGTTTAAAAGAATTTCTCTCTCTCTTTGCTATTAACACCATCTGACAGAATTTTAGCCAACAAGCAGCGCCTGTCATCTTGAACAGTGACGGATGTTTGTTATAGCCCAGGCTTGACTAATATTATCTGTGCAACTATGTTTTTATCATCAAGTCAGCCTAATTTGATGTGAGTTTTGGGAAAGAATGTTCTCAACACTGAACAACGACCAAATAAAACCACTTTTATTTGGTTAACCAAGGTTTAATCAATAAACACATCAGCATTAAATTTGCTGCACTGCCCTGTGTTGTAACGTGGTTGTTCCCTCTCTCTGGTTATGTATTTTGTCACTTATGGAATGGAAGTTCACTGTGCATAGCAGTTCTGGCACTTGGGAAACACAGGCACATGGATAAAGGCCTCTTTTTTAGCTTGAATTCTAGGGACATTTAGCCAGGTTCTGTCTTTGCTCTATGGGCTTCAGTAAAGAGCAGTGGTTGGGAGAAATAGCCTGTCTTCGCTGATCCTGCAGCTGAAGAGGGATGACAGCAGGGTGAAAGGAATCAAGAACTGCCTTTCCTGTGGAAACACTAACCATTTCAACAGCATGAGCATCACAGTGCAATCCGGATGGAAGAAGCCATTGCGTTAACAGATAAGATCCACCTCCATTCTCTTCAAAGTGATTTCTTCTTCCTCTTGGACTCCCATCAGGGAGCAAAGAGTGAAGGGACTTCAGGTTCATTTAATGTTTCCTATGCCTCAAGCGTTTCCTTTGATGTCAGTATCATTCCTCTCATTTTACAACTGAGGAAATACTGGGCTCAAAAGGGTTAAATCACTTGTCCAAGGTCACATAGATGTCAATAGAAGAACTAAGTTTTTGATTCCTAAAATATATATAATTTTCAAATTATTATATATATTATTATATACATATAAAATTATATATATAATTTTCTAATATACATATTAGAAAATTGCACTGCTTATTTGTATCGATAACAGTCCATATTTGTAGAACTTTAAATCTTGTATTATAGGCCTTTTTTTTTTCCTTTTTTGAGACAGAGTCTCGCTCTGTCACCAGGCTGGGGTGCAGTGGCATGGTCTTGGCTCACTGCAACCTCTGCCTCCCTGGTTCAAGTGATTCTCCTGCCTCAGCCTCCCGAGTAGCTGGGACTACAGGTGCGCACCACCACGCCCGGCTAATTTTTGTATTTTTAGTAGAGATGGGGTTTCACCATGTTGGCCAGGATGGTCTCGATCTCTTGACCTCGTGATCCACCTGCCTTGGTCTCCCAAAGTGCTGGGGTTATAGGTGGTATTATAGGATTTAAAAAAAAAAAAAAACACCTTACATGCCTTAAAGGTAGAAGCTACCGTTAGAAACTTTTGGAAAAGTGGAAGACGAGTGGCCTTTGTAATTAAACATAACTGGGCTTGAAGCCCTCAGCTAGCAGTGTGGCCTCGTGTGACAATGATTTTCCCTCCCCCGACCTCATATTCTTCATTCATAACAGGAGAATGCTTCCACTGAGAAATTGTAGACACTCTATAAATGTTACCTTGGGATAACTCTAAACATATCACATGCATTGATCACAATGAAGGAACTTTTTTTAAGTATGTTCAATATTTCTTTAAGGTGTTATTTAATTAATCTCCACACTTCTGTAATGTTCATGTATGATAATTTGGGCAGAGAAGTCGAGTTGATAATATGCCCTATTAATAAAACAGGGTCAAATTTAATAGACTAGAATGTAAAGATGGGAAAAAATTGTAGTTTTCCTTATTGTTTTTAGTTGAACGTGCATAAGTCAGCCTCCATTCTCGTAGATGACAGAAAGACACATTTGACAAGTAAAGATAATGGTCTTTTTCTCTTTAAAATCATCCCTTCCAGATAAATTGGTTCAATTAATAAACTTCAGATTCCCTTTCAGGGTCTTTCCTCCCACTCATCCTTCCCACAATGTCACCTGAATTAAAGGAGAAGCTCATGAATTTCTGGGGAGTTGAGACGCCCTCTCCTTCCTGGTCACTTTGTACCCTGCACAGGGACCTGCTTAAGTGTGTTAGGTCCTGTGTGGCATCCTCCTGGTGCCTGCTGGGGAATTTTGTTCTCCTGAACTCTGAGATGTCTTTGGACAGACCCCAGACCTCCTCAGGCCATTGGTTCCCTCAGCACTTTCATTTGAGAGTCTGTTGAGGGAAGCAGGGTAGTTAAACAGGCAGTGAGTACACAGCATAACATGCTACGATGGAGGAAGCGCTCCGTGTCAGGAACACCATCTCTATGAAAATGGAAAGTCCAAAAACAGTCATTACTTTGCTTTTGCCGGAACCCAGGTGACTTCCAGCATCAATGTAGAAATCAGGGGTGCTGAACCCAGACTCTGCTTTCTGAGAAAGCTTCCTGGGAAAACTGGCTCTGGAGCTGCAAGCTGAAGGAGGTGCAGGAGGCAGCTGGCCAGACCAAGGGTTTTGGGAGTTGGGGATGGAAAGGAGGAGTGCACGCGTGAATCAGAGACTCTAGCATGTGAGAGGGCCCTGAGGGAAGCTTTTTTGAGAAACCGAAAGGTGGGGGCTGGTGTGGTGGCTCACGCCTGTAATCCCAGCACTTTGAGAGCCCAAGGCAGGCAGATGGCTTGAACCGTGGAGTTGGAGACCAGCCTGGGCAACACGGTGAAACACCATCTCTACAAAAAATTTAAAAATTAGCTGGGCAGGGTGGCAAGTGCCAGTAGTCTCAGCTACCTGTGAGGCTGAGGTGGGAGGATCGCCTGAGCCCAGGAAGTCAAGGCTGCAGTGAGCCACGATTGCTCCACTGCTCCACTCCAGCCTGGGTGACAGAGCAAGACTCTGTCTCAAAAAAAAAAAAAAAAAAGAAAGAAAGAAAGAAAGAAGGGTGGGGTACCATGTGTGTGGGTGGAGCTGGAAGCATCATGCAACCAGGCTGAAGGAGGAAGCTGGGATCAAGTTAAGAAGGGCCTTCGTAACCATGGTAACATTGGTCACCATAGCCAGTCACTGTCAAGAGCACTGGGAAGCCACAGAAGTCTTGGAAGCAAAGGAATGACACGATCCCCTTTGTGGGAAGATGACTGAGCTGTATGTACACGATGGATCTGAGGGCCTGTTGTAAGAGTCTAGGGATTTATTAGAAGAAAGATATGATTAGCTTAACAAAATCTCATTTTTATGGCACGGGTTGGTATCCAAGATCATGAAAAAGAATTCCCATTTTTTTTTCTGAAAACATGGAAGTCAACAACATACACTAAAATATTATCAGAAGAGTACTCTATTTTAACATATGGATAATTTTACATTCTATATATTCCATATAATATATTTTAAAATCCATGGTTCTTTCCATCCACACTCCATTGAAAATAAATTATGAAATTATTGAAAAGTAAATTATGAAATTATTGAAAAGTAAATTATGACACTAAAAAACTCAAGGAATAATAACTGAAAGATTAAAATGCATACATTTAAAATCTTGTCAACTGGTCCATTACTGTAGGAGCTCTTATTAAGGTTCACATATATGCACCATCTTTCCCGGGCTCGGATCATAATCCCCCATGTTCATGTGACGTGTTTTAGACAATAAAAATGTTCAGAAGAGACATGTGATGCTGTAAGACACTGAGATTTGGGGGACAGTTTGCTACCCTAGCATAACCTGGTCTATTCTGGTGAATGTAACTCTATTACATCATAAAATAATATACCAAACATGGAATTTTAAAGTATCTCAATCTCTTATACAAATGGAAAATCTGAAAATAGTAGTTAACTTGCTTTGGCTGGCACCTAGGTGACTTCTTGATGAAAATGAATGCTTCCTAGTCTTTTAGGTGTGCCAGCGATGGGAAAACTGAGAATGATGAGGAAGCAAAGGAAAAAAAGAAGAGAAGTCTTCCTCCAGACATGGCTTGGGAACTTCCCATTATCTCTTCCATCTCCCTTCCCCAGCATCCTATCTCAATCTCATTAAGCTCAGCAGGAGACACATTGGAAGAATTTCCCTTGAAGAAATATTACTTGTTACTTTCCAATAAGTGGACTAAATGGATTTAGCACCTGGGCAGTTTGTGCTAAGATGCTCATCAGCCCGAGCTGATCTGTTCACAAGTTCTGAGCACTATGCGGGGGGATATCCAAATCCTGTTTACAGGTGCTTGAATGACACAACCGTGAACAATAATTTCAGTGAAAGTGTGCAAAAGTCGAGCCACCAAAATGCATCTTTTTTTATAGTACTGTATCAGTAATTTTGCCCTATTTAAGTCATTATAACATTTAAATTCTGGCATCTCATGGTATCAAAATTCTTTGGATGCCTGTTCATTAAAATTCTCTGCATGTTATTCATCAGTATCGTATATGAGTTGGTTCTTGGTAGTGATTTTAACATGCTTCATCTTTATTCTGTGTTCTTTTATTCCTTTCCCTGTATCGATGTGTTGCAAGGCTTTGTCTCTAAAATGCTAATAGAATTGTTACTGGAGGAAGCAGCAGCTACAGAAACAGGCTCTGATCTTTTGGTGCAGCTCTAGTTCCTACGCCAGCAACAATTGAAAAATTAGAAAGCAAGCTCTGCACAACTGATGACTTGATAAGCAAAGTGCAAAGACAGGCACAAAACAGGCCAAAACATTTGCTGCTTCAAGAATAGAAAAGAAAAATAATAATACAAAAAAAATAGTAAAGATTTGGGATTGGGGTCTTTCACCTAAGGAGAAAAGCTTTGTCTTTTCTGCAGATTTCACCAGTCACTGACGTTGTAAGCGAATAGTGACATTTAGTAAAATGGTAAATGAAGGTAATCAAATTTACGGTTGCATGTTACTTATGACTAAGTAGATTATAAGGGGAGGTTGTATGGTTTCCTTAGGTTCTTTGGAGGGAAGTCTACAGTCAAGTTTATGAAATGGAAATATGGCCCACGAGGAATAACCTCTCCTACAGCACAGGGAGGCCTGTTTCCTACTAGAAACCTTCTTCCCGTTTTGCACGTTTTTAGTCATTTTATCTAACTATTCATTTATTGTGCCAAAATTATTTGAAGCAGTTTATGAATATTTGGCTTTTAGATTGAAAAAAAAACCTACATGGTCATGAAATGTAAATTATTATTGGAAGTCCTAACTTTCCACATTCATTCCTACCCTACTAAGCTTTAGCCACTCATTTTACATACAGGGATACATTTTTATTTTATTTATTTATTTTTTGGAGACAAGGTCTCACTCTGTCGCTCGGGCTGGAGTGCAATGGTGCAATCTCGGCTTACTGCAAACTGTGCCTCCTGGGTTCAAGCCATTCTCCAGACTCAGCCTCCCGAGTAGCTGGGATTACAGGTGTGTACCACCACACCAGTGATTTTTTTGTATTTTTAGTAGAGACTGGGTTTCACTATGTTGGCCAGGCTGGTTTCAAACTCCTGGCCTCAGGAGATCCACCACCTCTGCTTCCCAAAGTGCTGGGATTATAGTCATGAGTCACCGTGCCCAGCCCAGAGATACATTAAATATCTCTTATTAATATCATCGGTGTTTGTCTAGGGTTATCATCCACAAATGAAGCAAGCCAACCACCACCTTCAAAAGGCAGGATGTCTTACAATTGATTCATTATAATAAAAAAATATATAAATAAATAAAAATAAAAATAAAAAATAGGCAAGTTGCTAACTGGAGTAACATCGAACATGTTCTAAAAAAGGCTCAAAATCCCTAAGATTTATTTTATTATCCAAGTAGTAGAACGAGACAAATTTTCTGCACCTCTCTTCTAAGGAACCAAACAATGTTCTTTACATCGTTGCATCCCAGTTGGAGTGGCTGAAGATTTTCATACTTCTCTTTGTTATGTAGCATCAAAGATGAGACACTGGTCACTGCTTGAGATAAAATACCCAGGATATGGTTTTGGTTTATGCAGAGACACAAAGTTGTGTTACTTGTGCTTCTCCTGGCTGCGGGGGATCTCCAGGTCGTCTTTCTGTGCTGAAGAGAAAACACAGTTCTGCATTCAGGTTTATGTTTTTAAATCTGCTTTTCTTGAGATAACTCTATGTGACTGTCAACGCTTCTAATGGAGTTTGAAGCCCGGCCATATTAAACCAGGGAGCCATCATGTCATGCTGGCCTCCGTGAGTGCACAGTCCCTGTCCAAGCTGATGTGGCATTAGACAGCCTTCCAAGTTCTGGGCTCAAGCTTTCAATGTACAGTCATGTTTCCTTTGGAAAATGATTTTTTTTATGACTGAAATAAGATTGATTTTCCTTCTGTATGTTAGTTGCGCTTGTAGAAACAGCTTTAACCAAATTTTAGGGTCATTCTAACATGTCATTTCTACAATTAAAAGTGTTAACTATTTTGCAGATGAACACTTCCTTCATCATGTGTCCTTCCCTTCCTACATAAAAGCAAATAGAATCTTTTTTCTTTTTTAGATGGAGTTTCACTCTTGTTGCCCAGGCTGGAGTGCAGTAGCACAACCTCAGCTCACTGCAACCTCCGCTTCCCAGGTTAAAGTGATTCTCCTGCCTCAGCCTCCAGAGTAGCTGGGATTACAGGCGCCCGCCACCACACCCCCCTAATTTTTTGTATTTTTAGTAGAGACGGGCTTTCACCATGTTGACCAGGTTGGTCTTGAAGTCCTGACCTCAGGTGATCCTCCTGCCTCGGCCTCCCAAAGTGCTGGGATTACAGGCATGAGCCACCATGCCTGGCTGCAAACAGAATCTTTATATATTCTCTAGAGAAAAGGTCAGAGGCTCTGTCTGGGTATGTGTGTGTTTTCCAGAACATTCTTTTTCATAGCAGTCTCTGTGAACTTCCAGATTTATATAGCCTGTAAAGGGGAAAGCAAATGATGTAAAGAACATTGTTTGGTTTCCTTAGAAGAGAGGTGCAGAAAATGTGTTTAGTTCTATTACTTGGATAATAAAATAAATCTTAGGGATTTTGAGCCTTTTTTAGAACATGTTCTATGTTACTCCATTTAGCAACTTGCCTATTTTTTGTTTTTATTTATTTATTTATTTATTTATTTATTTATTTTGCAGTTTGGTACGGGAAAGTTTATACAGTTTTGTGTTAGAATAGACAAAGCAAAAATTTCCTCTTTTTTTTGAGGCCCGGTTCCTCAAAAGAGGTAATATGAGCTGCCTCACAATATTTCTGTGAGGGTTAAATGAGATAATGCGTGAAAAAAATAGCATCATGTCAAACATAAAATAGTCACTCCATAAATATCCATTGCTTTTCATTTCATTCTCTGACATTCTCTTTCCTTAAGGAAAATCTTACATTAGACTTATAGTCAATGAGACAGAATGAATGAAGGATGGAAAAAGGAAGGGAGAAAGAAAGAGAGGAGGCCGGGCACAGTGGCTTACACCTGTAATCCTACCACTTTGGGAGGCCAAGACGGGCGGATCACCTGAAGTTAGGAGTTCAAGATCAGTCTGGCCAACATGGTGAAACCCCATCTCTACTAAAAATACAAAAGATTAGCCAGGCATGGTGGCGGGTGCCTGTAATTCCAGCTACTTAGGAGGCTGAGTTAAGAGAGTCGGTTGAACCCAGGAGGTGGAGGTTGCAGTGAGCTGAGATCACAGCATTGCACTCCAGCCTGGGCAACAAGAGTGAAATGTCATCTCAAAAAAAAAAAAAAAAAAAAGAGAGAGAGAGAGAGGAATAAACAATAAAGGAATGGTATCAACATCACATGAAAACCAGTTCAGAAGCATAATTTTAGTTAAAATGATCACTTGGTATCATGCTAACCAAAGTAATTGATTCAGCCTTTAAGGAAAAATTGGTTATATAACATTTACTCAGCACCTACTAAGTACAAAGCACTGGGTTAGGCAGTAGGTATTAAAAGGTGAGCAGATGGATTCCAGACCTCCAGGAGCTCAAGTACTATGGAGAAATAGACACAAAAATCAATAGCTCCAATACAATATGCCAAATTCTGTAACAGAGAAAAGGCTGCACATGGGTGATGCGCTTACACTGAAAGGATTACTTCGATTTAGAGCCGTGAGCTCCGATCGTCTCTAGCATATTACAGATATTTTGATACAATGCTTTTCCCTTGTGAGAACTCCTTGTCATTGGATGGACAGTTAGGATAATTTGTTGCTCAGACTCAACTTATTTTGGCTTCTGTAAAAAGTATCTGAGTAGTGAGGCAAAACACTTGAGTATTAGGGAAAGCCATAGACATCAATTTCCTCAAGGGGTAAGAAGTTCTATCATTTGTGTTTTCGTCTGTAGCAAAAAATACAAATGCATAAAAGATCAGGACCCAGATGAAGCGTTTCACCACCTGGGCCTCTAAAATAAGTTGGCAGCTCCAACAAGAAGGTGTAGGTTGAAAAGAGGTCCCTGTCCCTCACAGCTTTAAGCAGACCTGACAGTTTCTTATTGAGAGAGAGAATGTTCCTTAGTTGACATGAAAAGTTTTGATGACACACCACCCTAATTATCCGCTACCCTCTGGAAGAGCTGAATCCACAACCCAATTCTGGGTGACATGTTTTTGCCCTTCTTGCTATTATCAGTCTCCACTAACTGATCATCACGTCATGTTAACCTGCAAATACAAACTCCTGAGCCATTTAATGAGACCTTGATCTATGGCCAACTTGAGTCCCTCCTTGCCCATCTCTTCCTCCATTGAAGAGCAACATCAAATAATGCTTCCAATAAAATTGACGCGTCTTTGTTAGAGATGTCAGGTTTAGGGGTGGCTGGCCTCTGAAGCTGGCTAATGCATGAGTCCTTTTCTAGACAAGGTAGAGGGCTCATTGGAGTGATTAGAGCAATTATTCAGGGTTACCTGTCATATGTAATCAGCTCTGGCCCATGTGGTGGGAAGAGGTGACCTAGACCTGCCTTTTCAGACCAACTATTGCTATTGGATGGCATCTTTGCCTTCAGCATCTCCTTAGATATGCTCGAGTTCCAAACATCTATCGGCAAAACTTAACTTTCTTGCATTTTTAAAAATTCTATTTTAATAGCCCTCTTACTCAGAGGAGGTCATCTGAGGCTTGTTATGATTTATTTTTCTTCTGCGATTTCTCTTTTATCCTACCTGACATAGCACATAGGACTCTGATAAAGCAAGAGTCCTTCTGAGTTATGGAAAACTTCTTACTTCCTTTCATCTCATCAAATCACCCTGAAGAGCAGATAAAAGCCTTTTAGTGAAACCTGGTATTACTGAAGAAGGAAAGAAATTCTAAAACCACAGAAAAATGGCTTATATCTGGTGCAGAAGTTTTTGATGAGGTAGACTTTATTGTTAATCATTATGAGCCTTATCATTATCATTATTATCATCATCATCATCTTCACTGGCATTAATTTTTGTTTTCACCTCCATTAGGTACTTGTGTGTATGCGAGTAGCACTAGAAATGCCATAACAATGGAATCATGTGTCCACAGTTCTACCTCTTTGAGCCATGCAATTTAAGGCAAGTAAATTTAAACATGCATTAAAAGTAACACATTACATTTTGAGTAAAAAACAAACAAGAGCTTGGATTGTAAAAATAATTGAAACATTGCCTTTATGTATAACATTTTATTTTTTTAAGTGTGAGAAGTGAAGGAAAACCACAAATGCTATGTATGTCATCCAGGAGAATGTTTTTACCCCCTCCTTTAATTTCTCGGAGGGAGAATTAGGGCAGAGGTGGGACATTATATTATGAATTACTTTAGAAAAGGGAAATCGAAGTCTTGTGTGATAGGGCATTTCAGCCACATTACCACCAAGTAAAATTAGGTATCTTGGTAATTTTTATAAAAGTGAGATTATTTTCTTTGGCTCAGGCTGAACAGCAGTCATGATAAGATTGGGATAGCATCTCCTTGTGATCAGAATACCCTTGATATATGACAAAGTATGTGACTCAATCTGGGTCAGTGAAAATTTTCTCTCCCCCTGATTTCTATTCATTATAAGTACAAACTCACTCTAGAACTCTGTGGGAACTCCTCTTCTTTGTGGCCCAGAAATAGCATTTAATAGTTACTTCTTATCATTTCCAAATCAACACATTTCCAAGCAGAATCAAAGCAATATCCTCTGCCAGGATGGATCCAGGAAAATGGTAACCACTCATGAGAGCCATTGTTCCTTTTGTTCTTCTTGCCACAGGTAGCTTTTTGGAGCACCAACCTGCTTTCCCATCCTTGTCGGAACCATGTTGCCATTGGGAAGCATTTTTTTCCAACTAAAGTTGTCTCAAGTGTTATTTGGGGCTTGGGAGGGTGGGGTGGTCCCTCTGAATTCCATAGTATTTACTGCCTTACAAAACAGATATTACCTTTTATTATTATTTTTCATTTTCTGCATGAGTTCTGTCTACCTAACCACACATTATGTCTTTTCAGACAGATGTGAGCTGGTAGAAGTCATGTAATCTCACTGAGCTTCAGAGTCCCCATTTATAATGTGGGGGATAGTAATACTATCTTCCTGATCCACTTCACAGGCTGTTTTGACACGAAGCATGAGATAATACATGTTGAATGAATGAATGAATGAAAATATGTTGAAAAGTATAACGTACTGTGCAAATTTAAGTCTACAGGTGCCTAGGATAATAGATCTCTTCACCATGACCTAGCCCAGTGCTATTGTTTCAACGGTGAAGAAACTGGAGTCCCTGCAGGCAGTCACAGAGCGCCTTAGTGCAGCTGAGCCTGTGCTCAGGTCTCTAGACTCTCAGCCTGGTGCTCTCAGTTCTCTACCATGTTGTTTCTTTCATTAAGCAGGGCCTTCCATGTGATGGGCACCAAGTAACTGTTTGATTATTACCAGAGGCAGCATAACCAGAGGCAGCACAGCCTGGTCTCCCTCTGGGGTGTGAAAAACTGACACTACATCCTTTCTTGAAAGTAGAAGGTGACAGAAAGGTAATGAGAGTGTTGGTGCCTGTAGGAGGGATGGGGGAAGCAGAGCTTCGAAGGATGAAAACGAGTACCAAAGAGTCTGGCTAGGCCTATGGAGATGACCTTTGCTGATGTACATTTTCCAGGTTGGTTACAGGTAGCTTAAGGTGGGGAAACCTTATGGGGATTTATGCTTGGATGGGAAGCTCACTTTCCCCCTTCTAGTAGTACTCTGCCTTCCATGTGTGACCACTCATGCCTGCTATCCAATGGGTGACTCATTTCTAATAGGAACTACCTGCAGGCATAGGACTCAGGTTGAGAAGTTGCTTCCAAACAGCAAGGTCATTATCAGTCTCAGATCCAGTTCATGGATCTGGCACACCATAGCGGGAGAGAGATCAGAATTCACAGATCTGGAGAGGTAGCCATTTCGAACATCAAGCCTGTTGGGGGGAGATGGGAACCAGAGGGGCTATTGACAAATGAGCACAGATCTGTAACAGTCAAGATACGGACTGGGATGCAACTGGGTGAATGTGGCAGTTCTGGACCAAACTTCATACAGGTTGAGAAACTGCAGGCATTCCTTTTACACGAAGCTTGCTGTTCGTTGCTGCCCTGGGCTGGCTAATGGGTCACGCTGGCATCCTTTATAAAGCTTTGGTTGGTACTTGTGTTAGTCCATGTTGCATTGCTATAAAGGAATACCTGAAGCTGGGCAATTTATTAACAAAAGAGGTTTATTTGGCCCAGGGTTCTGCAGATCATACAGAAAGCATGGCGCCAGCACCTGCTTCTGCTGAGGGCCTCAGGGAGCTTTTAACCATAGGGGAAGGTGAAGGGGGAGCAGGCATGACACGTGGTGAGAGGGGGAGCAAGAGAGAGAGGAGGAGGCATGCCAGACTCTATCGACCATGAACTATCGTTCATGAACTCTCAGGAACTAATAGAGCAGAAACTCATTCTTTTTTTTTGATGGCATTTCAGTCTTGTTGTCCAGGCTGGAGAGCAATGGCGCAATCTTGGCTCACCGCAACCTCCGCCTCCCAGGTTCAAGTGATTCTCCTGCCTCAGTCTCCTGAGTAGCTGGGATTACAGGCATGTGACACTACGCCTGACTAATTTTGTATTTTTTAGTAGAGATGGGGTTTCTCCATGTTGGTCAGGCTGGTCTTGAACTCCCGACCTCAGGTGATCCACCCGCCTCAGCCTCCCAAAATGTTGGGATTACAGGCGTGAGCCACCGTGCCTGGCCAGAAACTCATTCTTTGCTGCAGGGATGGCACCAAGCCATTCATGAGGGATCCTCCCCCACGACCCAAACGCCACTCACCAGGCCCCACTTCCAACATTAGGGTCACATTTCAACATGAGATTTGGAGGGGACAAACATCTGAACTATATCAGCATTTAAAAAAACTAGGAGGAGAGGATGGAAATGCAGTCAAGCTATGCCTACCATACTTCTCCTTGAAGTATTGCTGTAGGAAGCCAAGCCAGTGTCTCATTTCAGGTGGTTGAGTCATCTGTGCTTTTCACACCTCAGTCAGAATACAGCTGCTCCTTCTTTGTCACCCATGATAAAAAGGAAAATATTTATTTGAGCAATCAGGGTGTTCAATTTCTTCCAGTACCCTAGAAGTAACTGAAGCAATGCAATTGTTCTTGAAGAAGACAAAAGAAACTGCTGCCAGACATCTTAAATTAAAGACGCAGTGCAAAGCCTTACTGTTATATATCTGAATGCTGTACTGAATGGCAAACTCACATACTAAAAAGATTTAAAAACGCTTATGGTAGCAGAGTTGTTCACTTCTATTCTTGATCCAGCTGCTGGTGAAGTCTTGAAGAGACAGAATTATTCTCTTAATATTTTGACACTTGTATTCAAAGTCTATTTGAATTAGCAAGTTTTGAAAAATGACATGTTTGCTTCTGTGGCTGAAGGAAAAAAATCTAGGTCAATGATAACCTCACTTCAACCTTCTCACTTTGAAATGGGTGCGTTCCCTCTCATTGCTGATGAGCGCTCAAAGTCCCCCCAGGCACACAGCCGTATTCACTGCCATCACTTCTCACAGGAGCAGAATGATAACACTTGTAAATGGAGGTGTTGCCCAGGCACATGGATTAATGCTCTTACTGGCTGGCCTAATAGGTTCATCAATTAGCAAAATGATCCTATGCTACCACTCAAAACTAAGAAAACTTAGGTACAACTGCCTCTCACCAATTCACTGTACCTGGAAACATCCCCCTTAAAGGTCTGGTGGGGGAGAAAGACTCTCCTGGTTCATTAGTAGGAAGGAAATCCAAATCAAGTGTGAATGACGGAAGCAGTGCCAGTCATCTTGCAAGTGGTGTGATTGCTCTGTGTGATATTTCAAAACCTCCTCCGAAGGGAAAAATCAAGATGATCGGGTCAGTCAGTTTCACACCAAACTGGCCTGGAGAATGACAGCCTTTTCATTGTCAAACAGTTAAAGAATGTCTCTGTGTGATATTGATGTGGCATCTATTTTCAAACTGTAATCCAGTAGCTCTGGCATGCAGGGTTTTGTATTTCTGCAAACTCTTTTGGGTTTTGTATTTCTACAATGTTTTCCTGAGCTAACATTTCTCATGAACAGAAAATTGAAATTTTAAAAAGCAATTATAGATGGTGTGGAATATAAAGACATCAGGGACATTGTATTCGGGATTTTTCAGAGAAACAGAGCCAGTAGGGGGTGGGTGTGTGTGTGTGTGTGTGTGTGTGTGTGTGTGTGTGTGTGTGAAAGAAAAAATGCTTATGTGATGATGAAGGCTGACAAGACCCTAAGTCCTAAGATGTGCAGTTGTCATGCTGGAGAGCAGGAGAGCTGATGGTACAGTTCCAGTCTGGGTCCGAAGTCCTGAGAAACAGATGCAGTCTCAGTTTGAGTCCATAGGCAGGAAAAAACTGATGTACCAGTTTGAAGGCAGTCAGGTAGCAGGAATTCTCTCTTACCTGAGGGACCTCAGCCTTTTTGATCTATTGAGGCCTTTGACTGATTGAATGAGGTCCACCCACATTTGGGAGGGCAGTCTACTTTTCTCAGTCTCCTGATTCAAATGTTGATCTCATCTAGAAAGTCCCTCACAGGAACATCCTGAACAACGTTTGACCAAATATCTTGGCACCCTGTGGCCCAGTCAAGTTGACACATAAAAGTAAGCATGATAGATTTTGACTGAGTTCGAAACTGTAAGCCAGTAGATCTGTGAGGTTAGGTATTTTTTTTGAAAAGCTGATGAGTAAAATTCCTGTAACGCCCTGCTGTCTCTTCACCCTTCTAATCTTCCCTGTCATGGGCAGGTAAGCTGCACGTCACTCAGATAATGGCCAATTGCTCAGCTGCTTGCTGGCCCTTTGGTTGTAGAGTATGATATCCTCATATGCAAAGTGATACTTATACCCCCTGCCTTTATGGCCTGTAGGAATTCCTTGAGGATCACTTGCTGACCAGGAATCAGGTAGCCTGGCTTTTGGTTTGGGTTTGGCTGCTGATGTGTTGTGTGCTCATGCAAATTATTTGAGCTTCAGTTTTTCTTTTCTTTTTTTGAGACAGGGTTCACTCTGTGACAGAGTGCAGTGGTGTGATCTTGGTTCACTGCAGCCTCCGCATTTTGGGCTCAAGCAATCCTCCCACCTCAGCCTCTGGAGTAGCTAGTATCACAGGAACAAACCACCATTTTTTTGTGTGTGTGTAGAGATAGAGTTTCACCATGTTACCTAGGCTGGTCTCAAACTCCTGGGCTCAAGTGATCCACCCGTCTTGGCCTCCCAACGTGTTGGGATTAAAGGCATCAGCCACCACGCCTAGCCCATTTTTCTTATTTGTAAAATAATCCACGTGATCTCAAAGATCCCTTCCAAGTTTCAAACCTTGAAATTAATAAATGACTTGGAAACTACACAGAGAACTTGCCTGTACATGAGTAATCTGGGTATGTGGATAAAATCTTTTACTTTGAATTCCTAGTCAAAATGTGGACCTAAAACACACAAAAGAGTAGGCTGAGAGGAAAACTTACTTCTTACTGCTGTTTATTCTTTATTTTTATTTGATTAGTGTCTTATGTTTGAAGGATATTTGAGTTCTTTTAACTTTTTGATATCTAGAAATGATGAGCTGCTTATTTCCACATTTGGAATGAATTTTATTCCAGGTAATTACTTCAGATGATTGCTTCTATTATTTTGTTTTGGTCCTCTGCCTAAAACATGCCTTAAACATTTTTCAAAAATAAAATTATTTCTTTCCACAGCAATAAAAGTACATTTTGTGGTAATACTTGACATGCTATGTGCTAATACAGATTCCCTTTGATTTATGATGAGGTTATGTCCTGGCAAACCCATTTTAAGTTGAAAATATTGAAAGTAGAAAAAGCAGTTAATACACCTAACCTACTGAACATCGTAGCTCAGGCTATCCTACCTTAAATATATTCAGAATATCAGTATGAGGGAGTATCATATTGCATGTCACTAGCCAGGGAAAAGACCAAAATTTAAAATTTGAAGTATGGTTTCTGCTGAAAAATCTTATTGCTTTTGCACCACGGTAAAGTCGAAAAATCCTGAGTCAAACCACCATAAATCAGGGACCGTCTGTAATTGTCAGCTTATGACTTGTAAGTTCTAGATTTCATAGCTCAAGGCTGGAAGCCAACCTTGTCTTTTCATCAGTCAGTTTTGAATCCAATGGCAATTATGTACCAAGAAGACATTCAAGAACGTTAACTTACACTTTGTGTACTTTTCTATAAAATGAAACTTTAGCATAAATTACAGTTGGATTTATAGTACATGGGAGAGAAGATACACTTCCTATTGCTGTCTTCTTTTGTAGAGAAGGCAAATAGCCTACTGCATAGTGATAAGACTGGTAACCTCCTAACTTCACATTTGAAACTCAATTTCCATCTGTTTTAGTTCCACACCGTGTGTCAACGACAGAGATGGAGGCTATTGATCAAGATCCTTGTGGACCCACCCACACATTCTTCATAGAATCATGGCTGACAAAGTGACATGCTATGTGTTTTCACAATGACATAGAGATTGAAAATGGAAAAGTTAAATATAAATCTTCATGGAAGTTTCAGTAATTTTTAATAATTTGTTCTTTTGTGGCATGCATATGTGAATGATATATTTGTCCTAGAGCAATAGGAATTCATTTCCCCACATCTGTAATATCTGCAGTAAGCTAAATTAAAAATGCATTTGTACTTGTACAGTTAAATGATCATATTTAATGAAATGTCAGAGATGAATCTTAGCAAATAGTCAGGAAATTATTTCAGGGAGTGCAGCATTTCATTACTAGCAGTCAGAGAAAAGCAAAGTGATTAAACAAATGGTTTACTGCTCTAAGGCGGTGGCTGCCCAAGAAGAATAGAATGCCAGTGTGTGGAGGTGAGAGACAAATGCTGCCTTTTCTGTGTCCACCGTCTCTCTGCTCTGGTCCCCCTCTACACAATGGAATCCTGAGTCTGATAGTAGCTCAGAGTAGGGGCTTTGGAGACTTTTCTCATGCAATGAGGGAAATAGCCATTAGGAAATGACTATGGTGTATGGGAATCACCTCACATGAGGTCCAGGACCAGGCTTTAGCAAGGTGTAGGCAGATGAGTTGAGTAGGAGTCTCAGATTAATCGAATGAGGACTGGAAGGAGCTGGTTGAAGAACAATGGATATTTAGCCTCCAGATCTTTACCCATGGGGGACAATTGGATGTGGGTGGCAAGCAACATGGAACTGGGAAGAGACAGGAGATTAGTAGCTGTGCTGTGGGTAAGAACAGAGTGGAAGAGGATAGGCAGGTAGGTAGCAGGCAGCAAGCAGGCACAGAGGAGAAGGAAAATCAAGTGGATAGGAGGGAGGTTAAAGGGAGGACACTGGTCATTTGAAAGGGCAGAGTGCAGCTAGTTTATTTGTTACCAATGTAAAGTCACACTCCGCACAAATCTCACACAAGCAACTTGAATCATCAAATCATCAACTGCTTTGGTTGATGTTATGGGTTGTATGGTGTCCTCTACGAGTATATGTTTAAGTCCTAACTCCTAGTACCTCAGGATGTAACCTTATTTGGAAATAGGTTGCTACAGATTTAATTATTAGGTTTGTGCAAATATAATTGAGGTTTTTGCCATTATTTTTAATGGTTATTATTAGGTTATTATTAACCTAATAGGAAGAGCTCCTACTGAAGTAGAGTAGAATCTCTATCCAGTGTGCCTGGTGTCTTTAGAAGATGATGTGGCCAGGCGCGGTGGCTCACGCCTGTTATCCCAGCATGTTGGGAGGCCGAGGTGGGTGGATCACCTGAAGTCAGGAGTTCGAGACTAGCCTGGCCAATATGGTGAAACCCTGTCTCTACTAAAAATACAAAAATTAGCCGGGTGTGGTGGTGTGCACCTGTAGTCCTGGCTACTCGGGGGACCAAGACAGGAGAATCACTTGAACCCAGGAGGTGGAAGTTGCAGTTAGCCGAGATCGTGTCACGTCACTCCAGCCTGGGGGATAGAGTGAGACTCTGTCTCCAGAAAAAAAACCAAAAACAAAAACAAAAAACAAGATGATGTGACAGAGGCAGAAGAGGCAGAGAGTGGAAGGATACAACTGCAAGTCAGGGAGCTCCAGAGATTGACAGCCACCACTACAAGCTGGAAAGAGACAAGAAGTCTTCCCTAGAGCCCTCAGAGACAGCATGGCCTTGCTGACACCTTGATCTCAGACCCTTCCAGAGCTGTGAAACAATAAGCTTTGTTGTTTTAAGCCACCCAATTTGTGGTATTTTCTTTCAGTGACCCTAGGAACCTAATACAGTTGGTAAAACCCAATTCTGAATGGCCAAATCAATAAGGCATATTTCTCAGTCTTCTGAATTGTTTCTTAAGGAAATTCCATTACTTTTCATTTAAATTTTTGGTACTGTCATCCAGGGCTAGGGTGAGATGAGTAAGGCACTTGCCTCAGCTGCAAAATTTAAGGAGCTGCCAAAAACCTCGGTAATTAAGAGAATATTTCAGGACAATATTTTAAAAAATTAAAATTTATGCAAAAAATTATGATGAAGAGAATATGAGCATTTTAAATACAGGATCACTATTATTGATTTTTTTCTCTTGAGTCTGTATGGCCTGGTACCGCATTGTCAACATCTAAATAACGTAAGTATGTTTAAAATACATATAGTGAAAGGCATAGATGCAAACATATTCATATAAGATATATTCTATGTTCCAATTTTATCTTAGGAAGACACCCAAAAAAGATGACAAGGTAAAAGCAAAGTGACTTGGGTTGAATTCACTTTTCCCCATGTGAGAACTCAGATTGTATTGACAGTAGGAAGACCAGATCAGCAACATTGGGTTACAAGGAGAGCCCGGGTAAGCATTGTTTAAACATGAAATCTGCATAAAAAAGGCAAGCTGCTATAATCGCAGTAGCAAAGGGAATTAGATTCTTTGGCCTTTACCACATGACAGTAAATGACAGCATAATAAATAAAGCAAAAATGATTTCTGACTTATACTTTTCACATCATATCCCGGAGGCACTTTGCTATTGTTACAAGTATATTAAATGTAGGTCTGATTATTTCTCAGAAGGAGCTGACAAGAGACATAGTCTGGTACATGGAGCTTCTGGCCTATGTTTGGTGGTTAATATTTACTGGCTTCATACTTCTCCTGAAGCTAAGGGGAGATCAATGATAGAGCTAGGAGAGACCAAAAGTGGAATGCCTTTTCACACATGTTATTCACATTAACTTTCTTCAGTTGCTTAAAGATGTTGTTGAGTGTTTGCCTAACATGTGAAGTTGGTTATTAGCTATTCTCTTATCCTGGAAAAGTGCAAGTATCACTCCAGTGGCCAATGGAGAGGGCTTAGATATGGATTCTATGACTAGGAGAAAATGGATAAGATGGACATAGATGAAACATGGGGATCTATGTTACTGAAAAAAAATTTTATTGACTTGTTTTTTGGTGTATATAGTTCTATATATTTTAACACATGTATACATTCATATAACCATCACCACAATCATATGAAAACTGTTTTATAAACCCTCAAACTCCCACATATGACTTCTTTATAGTCACATTCTCTAAAACTTTTGTCTTTTCTTTGCAGAATGCTCTGTAAATATTGATTATTTTAGCTGTCGTGTTTAGGTATTTAATTTATTTTGAGTTAATTTTTGGAGATAGTATAAAGTAAACATCCAATTTCATTCTTTACATCTGGATATCTGTTTTCCTGGCACTATTTGTTGAAAAGATTATCTTTTCCCCATTAAATGGACTTGGCACCCTTGTTAAACATAACTGAACCATGTATGTGGGAGTTATTTTTCTGGGCTCTTTGTTCTGTTCTATTGGTCTATATGTCTGTCTTTACTCCAGTACCACACTGTTAGGATTTTTGTAAATTTGCAGTAGGTTTTGAAATCAGGAAGTGTGAGACTTCTAATTTTGTTCTTCCTTTTAAAGACTGCTTTGACTGTCATTCAAGCTTTCTTGAGATTCCACATGAATTTTAAAACTCAAATTTCTGTTTTTGCATAAAACATCATTGGGATTTTGACAGAGATTGTATTAAATTTATAAGTTGCTTTGAATAGTATAGACATCTTAAAATATTATGACTTCCGTAATATAGGTTGTCTTTTCACTTATTTATACTTTCTTTTATTTTTCATCAACGTTTTATATTTTTAGTGTATATGTTTTTTGCCTTGTTAAATAAAAAAAATTTAATGATACTTGCTAAGCATGGTAAAAAATACTTCATTCAGGACCATCACAATAAGTATCGGGACCAGTGCAATGAGATTTGTAGTCGGGGAGAGGGACTGTGTGTTTCTAGAAATTTTTCCACTTCATCTAGGTTTTCCAGTTTGTTTGTATACAATTATTTATAGTACACTTATAATTCTTTTTATTTCTGTAAAGTTGAATTAATGTCTCCTTTTCTGTTTCTTATTTTAGTTATTTGATACTTCTCTCTTACTTTTAGCCAATATAGCTAAACCTTTGTCAATTTTGTTGATCTTTTCAAAGAACAAACTCTTGGTTTTGTTGATTATCTCTATTGTTTTTCTGTCCCCTATTTTATTTGTCTCTGCTCTAATCTTCATTATTTACTTGATAATGTAGGCTTTGGGTTTAATGAGATTGTTGATTTGAGATCTTCTTTTTTAGTGTAAGCATTTATAGCTATAACTTCCCTCTTATTATTGCTTTTGCCCTAGCTCATCAATTTTGATATGTTGTGTTTTCATTTTTATTTATTTCAAGATATTTTCTAATTTCACTTGCGATTTATTCTTTGACTCATTGCTTGTTTAAGAGTATGTTGTTTAATTTCCACAGATTTGTGAATTTTTCAGTTTTCCTTCTGCTGTTGATTTGTAGTGTCATCGTATTGTATCGGAAAAGATAGTTTGTATGATTTCAATCTTTTATAATTTATTAAGACATATTTATGCTCTAGCACATGGTGTATCCTGAAGAATTCCCCATGTGCACCTGAGAAAAATGTGTATTTTGCTGTGTGGGGTGGAGTGCTCTGTATATTTTAGGTCTAGTTGGTGCATAGTGTTATTCAAGTTAAGGGAAGTTTAAATTTTTCCTATGAAGGGTTAACTTGAGCCTTTAAAACAAACTGATAATAGAGTAACAGAAAAAAGCATACAAATATATTAATGTGCATTTGGGCATGGAAGTCATACAAAATAGGAAAACCTCAAAGAAATGACCAGATGGTTGATGCTTTTAAACCTTCTTGAGGTTACGGAAAGAATAGGGGCTTGGAGGAAGATGGCAAAACAGGTTATGGTGCCAAGCCATGTTATGGGAGGGAGAAAAGAGGACAAAAGGCATGGGGCAAAGGTAATCTTATTAAGGAGATGAAACGTCACAGGGATCAGCACTAAGAAAGAATGAATGGTAGCCTTGGTATTTGCTTATCAGTTAGACCTTTAAAGGTTTAAAACTCTCAGTTAATCTTTTCTAGATCTGGATAAGGGGGGAGTGTCTCAGGGAAAGCTTATTTGCATCTGTTATTTACTTCATTTTATTTCCTCTACAGATGTAACCTTTCCCCTCAATAGACAGCTTTGCAGGGCTGTTCTTGTGTTTGCAGGCCCTGTGTATAGCCTTCTCAAAATACAAATGGCATATTTTGAGGTAAAGTATTTTCAGCTCCTTTAAATGTTTGTATTTCCTTACTGATTTTCTATCTGGCTGGTGTATTTATTATTGAAAGTAGGGTAGCAAAGTCTCCTACTGTTATTGTAGATCTATTTCTTCCTTTAAGCTGTCAATATTTCATTCATATATTTTGGAGTTCTGATGTTTGGTGCATACATGTTTATAATTGTTATGTATTTTGGTGAAATCACTCTTTATCATTATATGATGTCCTTCATTGTCTTCTTGTAACAGTGTTTGACTAAAAGTAAATATTGTTCTGATCCCAGTATAGCCACTCCTGATCTTTCTTGGTTACTATTTGTATGGAATGTCTTTTTCATCCTTTTACTTTTAACCTGTACATGCCTTTAGATCTAAAGTGAGTCTCCTATAGGGAGTTGATAGTTGAGTCCTGTTTTTTTTTTTTTTTATTTACTCCATCCTGTTAATTTATGTCTTTTGATTGAGGATTTTAATCCATTTACATTTAAAGTAATTACTCACATGAAAGGACTTACATTTGCCACTTTAGTAATTGTTTTCCGCATGTCTAATAGCTTTTTTCCCCCTCATTTCCTGCCTTCCTTAGTGTTTTTTGTAATGACTCCCTTCTCATTTTCTTTTGTGTATATTCTTTTTAAAAATTTTTTTATTTTATTTATTTATTTATTTTTGAAATGGAGTCTCACTCTGTAGCACAGGCTGGAGTGCAGCGGTGTGATCTCAGCTCGCAACCTCTGCTGCCCGGATTCAAGAGATTCTCCTGCCTCAGTCTCCTGAGTAGCTGGGATTACATGCACCTGCCACCATGCCCGGCTAATTTTTGTATTTTTAGTAGAGACAGGGTTTCAACATCTTGGCTAGGCTGGTCTTGAACTCCTCACCTCATAATCCACCCGTCTCAGCCTCCCAAAGTGCTGGGATTACAGGCATAAGCCATCACACCCTGCCTCTTTTGTGTATATTCTGTAGATATTTTATGTGTGGTTACCATGAAGACTACTTGTAACATTCTAAAGTTATAACAATGTATTTTAAATTCAAACCAACTTAACTTCAATTGTATATAAAATCTCTGTTCTCTTATAGTTCAATTCATCAACTTTATCTTATCAATGTCATCAATTACATCTTTATGTATTATGTACCCATTATCATTTACAATTATTTTTATGAATTTGTTTCTAAATCCTACAGAAAATAAAAAGTGAAATTACAGCCAAAATTAAAATAATACTGTTTCTTATATGTATTTACTTCATGTATTTACTTTTACCGGAGAATTTTATATTTTCAGATGGCTTTGATTTACTGTCTAGCATCCTTTCATTTTAATTTGAAGGATTCCCTTTGGCATTTCTTGTAGGGCAGGTCTAGCGGTAATGAATGACCTCAACTTTTTGTTTATCTTAACATGTCTTGGTTTTTCCCTCACTTTTGGAGGACAGCTTTGCCAAATATAGAATTTTTAGTTGATGATTTCCCCACCCCCCCGGCACTTTAAATATATTGCACCACTACCTTCTGGCTTGCAAGGTTACTCTTGAGAAATCCACCAATAATTTTATTGAGGACCTCTTATATATGATCAATCACTTTTCTTTTGCTGCTTTCAAGACTGTCTCTTTCTCTTTAGTATCTAAAGTTTGATTATAATGTATCTGAGTGTGGGTCTTTTTGGGTTTATCCTACCTGGAATTGGCAGAGATTCTTTGTAACTACATGTCTTTTCTCAAATTTGGGAAGTTTCTAGCCATCGCTTCTCCAAATGATTTCTGCTTTTCTCTCTCTCTTTTCTCCTTCTGAACTTTCATACTCGTCCTCTTGATGGTGTCCCATAAGTCCTTTTGGCTCTGTTCCCTTTCTCCATTCTTTTTTCTTTCTGTTTCTCAGACTAAGCAATTTCAAGTGATTTGTCTTCAAGCTTGGTGATTCTTTATTATGCCTGGTCAGGTCTGCTTTTGAACTTCTCTAGTGAATTTTTCAATTTAGTTATTTTAGTCAGCTTCTAGTTTTTATTTTTTTTGTTTTAAAATTTTGTTGATAGGTGTGTAGTTTAATCCTGTGGTCTGTCATGTTGGGTAACCTGCTACATTGTCATCAAATTTGTTTAGTAGAAAACGCTTATATCAATGAAGAAGAGGTTAGGGTGCATTTTAACGTTATGGAGAGCAGAATTGATAAACTGATATTGGCCATTAAATGTCTCAGAGGTTTATCAGTATAAAGATCACTTTCTTTCAAAATGCTCTATATTTAAAAAAATCAGCTTTCAAAATATTCTTATACAATGGAGAAAATATTGTGCCCTGAATTTTAAAAGACAGGTGCAAGGTTTTGTTACAGGTTAGAGAACAAGACAGGGTTAGATTTCAGGCGGGTAGTGTCTTCATCATCAGAATGTAACATTCTTCCCTTATGCAGGATACATAAATCATAATATATCTGTGAAAAACCTCACAGTTGTGTGATTGTCTATCAATGGGCTGTCTCTAAATCCTGAACAAAGTGGCAGCCAGAGTAATAACGCATTAGGTTTAGTTTCTGTTTCCCAAGACACAGACTCTTTGCATGGCAAAGAGAAAATATATTAAGGCAGTGTGCAAGCATGAGGCATCATTGACCTTACACATAATTAGCTTATTCTTTGCATTGTCCTTAGCAAGGAGTTCACTTTTTGATTATTTGTTTGCTTGTTTGTTTTTGAGATGAAGTCTGGCTCTGTTGCCCAGGCTGGAGTGCAGTGGCATGATCTTGGCTCACTGCAACTTCCGCCTCCTGGGCTCAAGCAATCCTCTCACCTCAGCCTCCCAGGTAGCTGGGGCTACAGCCTCATGCCACCATGCATGACTAATTTTCGTAATTTTTTGTAGAGATGGGGTTTTGCCATGTTGCCCAGACTGGTCTTGAATTCCTGAGCTCAAGTGACACACCTGCCTTGGCCTTCCGAAGTGCTGGGATTACAAGTTTAAGCCACTGTGCCTGGCTAATTAGCTTTTTTAAAGTGCTAAAGATTTTTTAAAAACTAAACAAATTTTAGAGGATTTATAAAGATGCATTTTCAGGAAGCTGGATTATTTAGTTATGTTTGATGTGTCATTTATATGACCCTAAACAAATTAAAAGAGAAAAAACTTCAGTCAATTCACTAGTGTACACAAAGACAGGTGATATTTTTGATAAATTTTCCACCATCAAATTAATGAAATAACGAATTGCTTTGATTTCTGTTACACAAAGCCCCAAAGCTGTCAATGCTAGAAAGTAGCAAAATCAAATTCATTTGCTTTTTACAGAAAATGAAGGGCCTTAAAATGTTTGGAATATTGAAAGCAGGTATTGGATACTGGGTTGGTCCATTCTCATGCTGCTGTAAAGAAATAGCTGAGGCTGGGTAATTTATAATGAAAAGAGGTTTAATTGGCTCACAGTTCTGCATGCTGTACAGGAAGCATGACGCTGGCATCTACTTGGCTTCTGGGGAGCCCTTAGGAAACTTACAATCATGGTGCAAGGTGGATCAGGAGCAGACATATCACGTGACTAGAACAAGCGCAAGAGAGAGATGTGGGAGGTGCCACACACTTTTAAATGATGAGAACTCACTGTTTTGAGGAAAGCACCAAGGGGATGGAGATAAACCATTCATGAGGAATCCGTCCCCAATGTCCCCATGTATCTATCCCCAATCACCTCTCACCAGGCCTCATCTCCAGCATTGGGGATTACAATTCAACATGAGATTTGGTGGGGACACAGAAACAAACCATATTAGATATCTTCTTAAGCTTGCTGGGGAACACATGAAAATTACTTTATTTACACATATATAGTAAAATGGAAGAAGACAGAGAATCTCTGGCTTAGTCCAGATAATTAATCTAATTTTTTTTTTTTTTTGAGACGGAGTCTTGCTCTGTCCCCAGGCTGGAGTGAAGTGGCACAATCTTGGCTCACAGCAACCTCCGCTTCCTGGGTTCAAACGATTCTCCTGCCTCAGCCTCCCAAGTAGCTGGGACTACAGGTGCGCACCACCACACCTAGCTAATTTTTGTATTTTTAGTAGAGATGGGGTTTCACCATGTTGGCCAGGATGGTCTGGATCTCTTGACCTCGTGATCTGCCTGCCTTGGCCTCCCAAAGCACTGGGATTACAGGTGTGAGCCACCACGCCTGGCCTAAATTTCTTATTTGTTAATTGAGCAGAGATATTTCATATAAAATTTTCTTTGCACATAATTTGTTATTGATTTATTTACTCAAAAATATTTTTCAAGTGCTTGAGATGCACCAGGCCTGTAAGGCACTGATTCTGAAAGAAGGTATAGATGGAGACTGCACCTTTAGAAAATTTACTTTTGGGGGGATATAGGTCTTAGAGCTGTGATGACTGCAAACACAAAGTGAAGAGTTGCAAGAAGCTCAAAGACAAAGGTTAGGAAGCTCAGAAAGAGGAGTATTGTTTTTGCTGGGCAGAAGGGTGGCTTTGTGGGAATGGTGCTGTTTAACTTGTCTCGAAGACTGGGTAGCATTCAGATATTTAGGGATGGAGAACAGCACTCCAGGCAGAATGCACAGAGCGAGTGCTGCCAAGGTGCCATGGTGCAGGCTTTGAAAGGGAGCCCTTGGTTTGAGGTGGGATGCAGGATAAAATGATGTGAGGTTTGGAATAAGGCTAGAAAAGAAAGAAAACGTTTGAATTTATTGAGTGCCTACTTTGCAGCATGTATTGAGAGTTGCTTGTGAGAATGTCATAGTTTTCAACCCCTAAAACTACTGTCCCCAAATAAGTTTATTTCTCCCTTTTGTTATTTCCTTTTTGTAAAGTGTTATTGTTGCTTTTCTGCAGTTGGGGAAACTGAGGTGTAGAGAAGTTAAAGGACTTGCTGGAGATTGCCTCTTACCAAGTGGCAGGACTAGCATTTAAATCTAGTTTTGACTGACGCTTGTTTTTTTTTTTTTTTCTGAGACGGAGTCTTGCTCTGTTGCCCAGGCTGGAGTGCAGTGGCACGATCTCGGCTCACTGCAACCTCCGCCTCCCGGGTTCACGCCGTTCTCCTGCCTCAGCCTCCCGAGTAGCTGGGACTACAGGCGCCGGCCACCACGCCTGGCTAATTTTTTGTATTTTTAGTAGAGACGGGGTTTTACCATGTTAGCCAGGATGGTCTCAATCTCCTGACCTCAGCCTCCCAAAGTGCTGGGATTACAGGCGTGAGCCACCGACTCTTAAGTACAAGCTCTTTCCGGTCTACTGCACTGCCTTGAATGAAATCCCAATGAAATGGAAGGTGAGAAGCCTCTGAACCTCTGAGGGTTTTTTTAAATTTTTTTTATTTTTTGAGACGAAGTCTTGCTCTGTTGCCCAGGCTGGAGTGCAATGGCACAATCTCGGCTCACTGCAACCTCCACCTTCCAGGTTCAAGCGATTGTCTCACCTCTGCCTCCTGAGTGGCTGTGACTACAGGCACATGCCACCATGCCTGGCTAATTTTTGTATTTTAGTCGAGACGGGGTTTCACCATGTTGGCCAGGATGGTCTCAAACTCCTGACCTCAGGTGATTCGACTGCCTCGGCCTCCCAAAGTGCTGGGATTACAGGCGTGAGCCACCGCGCCTGGCCCGCTGAGGTTTTGAGCAGTTGAGAGGCAGTGTTAGGGGTCCTTGTTTATAAAGTTGGCGGAGCCTGAAGGCTGGGCTGGAGGAAACCTGGTTTTTCAGTTTTATCCTCACTGAAGAAACGTACTAATTTGTGTTTGAAGAAAACTTAACTTAGTAATACACCTTCTTCTAGATGCTACTAGGCTACAGTGATCCCTTGGCAGCTGAGTACAGGATTACACTTACAAAATTGTAAAATTTTATTGAGTGCGGTATTGAGAGGTGGCAGCGTGCCGGCAGTCCTCACAGCCGTCGCTCGCTCTCGGCGCCTCCTCTGCCTGGACTCCCACTTTGGCGGCACTTGAGGAGCCCTTCAGCCCACCGCTGCACCCTGGGAGCCCCTTTCTGGGCTGGCCAAGGCCAGAGCCGGCTCCCTCAGCTTGCAGGGAGGTGTGGAGGGAGACGCGCGAGCGGGAACCGGGGCTGCGCACGGCGCTTGCGGGCCAACTGGAGTTCCGGGTGGGCGTGGGCTTGGCGGGTCCCGCACTCGGAGCAGCCGGCCGGCCCTGCCGGCCCCGGGCAATGAGGAGCTTAGCATCCGGGCCAGTGGCTGTGGAGGGTGTACTGGGTCCCCCAGCAGCGCCGGCGCTGCGCTCGATTTCTCACTGGGCCTTAGCTGCCTTCCCGCGGGGCAGGGCTGGGGACCTGCAGCCCGCCATGCCTGAGCCTCCCACCCCCTCCATGGGCTCCTGTGCGGCCTGAGCCTCCCCGACTAGTGCCACCCCCTGCTCCACGGCACCCAGTCCCATCGACCACCCAAGGGCTGAGGAGTGTGGGCACACGGCGCGGGACTGGCAGGCAGCTCCACCTGCAGCCCCAGTGCCGGATCCACTGGATGAAGCCAGCTGGGTTCCTGAGTCTGGTGGGGCCCTGGAGAACCTTTATGTCTAGCTCAGGGATTGTAAATACACCAATTGGCACTCTGTATCCAGCTCAAGGTTTGTAAACACACCAATCAGCACCCTGTGTCTAGCTCAGGGTTTGTGAATGCACCAATGGACACTCTGTATCTAGCTACTCTGGTGGGGCCTTGGAGAACCTTTGTGTCCATACTTTGTATCTAACTAATCTGGTGGGGACGTGGAGAACCTTTGTGTCTAGCTCAGGGATTGTAAACGCACCAATCAGCGCCGTGTCAAAACAGACCACTCGGCTCTACCAATCAGCAGGACGTGGGTGGGGCCAGATAGGAGAATAAAAGCAGGCTTCCGGAGCCAGCACTGGCAAGCTGCTGGGATCTCCTTCCGCACCGTGGCAGCTTTGTTCTTTCACTCTTTGGGTCCCCACTGCTTTTATGAGCTGTAATACTCACCGTGAAGGTCTGCAGCTTCACTCTTGAAGCCAGCGAGACTAGGAGCGAACTGGGAGGAACAAACAACTCTAGACGCGCCGCCTTAAGAACTGTAACACGCACAGTGAAGGTCTGCAGCTTTAGTCCTGAGCCAGCCAGACCACGAACCCACCAGAAGGAAGAAACTCCGAACATATCCGAACATCAGAAGGACCAAACTCCAGACGCGCTACCTTAAGAGCTGTAACACTCACCGCGAGGGGCCGTGGCTTCATTCTTGAAGTCAACAAGACCAAGAACCCACCAATTCCGCACACAGTATCTTATCAATTACTGTGCCGAGCGCATTAACGGACATTAAGTAACGAATAATCAACAACCTGAAGCTTGGTGCTATCATAATTTCACTGAAGGGAAAAATTGCGGCTGAAAGAAGTTAAGTCACCTGTTCAAGGGTAGAGCTAATCAGCGGCATGTTCAAATATAGGATTGTTACTGTAATTTTGTAGTAGTCTATTTGCCCAGAAAGGCAAAGGAATATTAATTTTAGAAATGGCTGCACCCAATTCTGCCACCTGTGCAGGTAGCCTCCTTCTGGACTCCAGATGCCACTGTGATTACCCCATTCTGACCTACTCTTGGAGCTTCCTGTCACCAGCCATCGCTTCTCTTCTCTGTCTTGTTCACTCCTGAGGGCTTCCTGTGTTATCCTAATGTGCACCCTAATGTACACAAATCACTTTCACAGACAGTGTCATGAGTATGAGGTGAGCAATTCATCAATGTCAACTTATCTTTGATGAACGGTGGTTTGTCTTTGCAAGGGCTGAAAGAGTCCAGTGAATTTCTATTTGCTGTGGCTTGCTGGGGGTTGAAGGGATTATGGTTGATGAGAGGTTTGAAATTCAACCAGTTTATTATTAGTGGGGACACATGAAGTTTGAAAATCTTGGTTGTCTTGATCTTTTTTCCTTTTTTTCCTTTAATCTTTCCCTCCTTACCCCTTCCCTCCCCTTCCCTTTAAATGTAAGGGGAAAAGGGCACACTGGTCAGAAATGCAATGAGCTAGTTGTTGGTTTTTGTCACAATTATTCATATGTCCACTTCTGTTTTTTCCCACTTGATAGTTAAACCAAACATCTAGTTTTTACTGCCTTCTCAAAATACATAATTCATTTAGGTTCAGTGTACTTATTGACTGACTACTATGTGCAAAGCATTGTACTAGGTGTTTTAGTACTAGTGTAAAGAGTAATTCACATTAAAATGGAAAGATGATGACTGAGTGAACAAAATTTGGGATGTCTTGCCTCTTGTGTTTTTCACGTAGATGTTGGTTACTTCAAATGACATGAACAAAGGTCCTCATGTAAAGCTGGAGGAAAAACAAAGAAAGTCAATTGCTTTAAGCTATGGTTGGTAGTTGGTAATTTGTAACACTAATTACAGCTGATACGAAGACTACAATAGATTTGTTATAAGTACCTATAATTCCCCTTTATCATGCTTGAATTATATTCCATGCAGCTTGGATAGCTTACAGTTGCTAAAGGCTCATGTATAATATACCTACATCTCTAGACATAACACTCCTTTTTGTCAATCTGGGAAAGAATATAATGAGGATTGACAATTATATTATGAAATGAGCCATCTTTTTTCATCGTTGCCAAGTTCCCTTTTTCGGCTGGTCCTAGTGGCTAGGGAAAAGTCTGAAATAGTGATTTTTCAGTCCATCCTTTGAGTTTGAAGAAGCATTGCTATTATAAATTTATCCTAGGAAAATTAAACAAAATAATAGCTTCACAGAAAATTAAGCTGCATAAAATTTCCTTGTCAGATGAGAACAGGCTGAGGATTGTCTTTATTTGGTTTTGATGACTGCGTGTGGGTGTGTGGGGTTCTTTTTCCTTCCCTGGAACTGTATCAGATTGTGGGTCCTCAGATATTTAGGCTTCTCATAAAAGGCAAGACTTATAAAAAATCTTGGTGAACTTTAGACTAGAATGAATTTCATGTTTTGGGTAACCTTGGGATTTTGGTGGAGACTGGTTTGGGATAAGACTGATTCTGGAGTTGTTGTAAACCCCTAGAATTTTTGTCTTTTTTTGATCAGTGACTATATTTCTTGTTTCTTGTTGCTGCTGCAGCAAATTAGCAGCAACTGGATAGCTTAACACAGCAGAAATTTATTCTATCACAGGTCTGGAGGCTAGAAGTCTGAAATCAAGAAGTCTGCATGCCTGTGCTCCCTCCACAGGCTCTAGGGGAGGATCCTTCCTTGCTTCTTCCAGCGTCTGGTGGCTCCAGGTATCCCTTGACTTGTGTGCACACCACACCAGTCTCTGGGTCTGTGATCACATTGCTTCCTTCTCTGCAGCCTATCTCATATCTCCCTCTGTCTTTCTCTTATAAGGACATGTGTCATCGGATTTAGGGCTCACCCATATAACCAAGGATGATCTAGTCATCTTGAGACCCTTATCTTAATCACATCCACAGAGAACCTTTTTCCACATGAGGTCCCATTCATAGGTTCCAGGGATTAGAATATGGACATATCATTTTGGGAGACTCTATTCAACCTACTATAGCAGTTTTCAAACTTGTTTTGAATCAAAGGAAGAAATACATTTTATAGCATAACCTAGCCCATTGTACACAGGGAAATAAATAATTTCACAAAACAGTGCTTTCTCTTACCGTGGGAGATGTGTTCTGTTCATTTTCATTCCATTCTATCTTATTGCATTCGATTCCAACAAAATCTTGTTTAATAACCACCTAAACAGATCTGATGATCCATCAATGATGTTGCCACCCACAGTTCTGGATCTTAGATGATACTGGGTTGTATGAGAACGTCTGGACTCTGCACTGGGAAGCACTGCTTTGACTTGGATTCCTTAGGGCCGGCTGCACTGAATTGGCTTTGAAGGAGTGGGTGGGAGGTTGAAAGGTGTTATCAGAATGTTGCATTATTTGATGACATCTTAAATACATTAAACACAAATCACCAAAATTTACTGACATATTTTCATGCATCAGGCATTGTGTTAGATATGAGAACCAAAAAAAAAAAAAAGATGAGAACCACAAAAATGAATTATCCAAACCAACTCCTCAACATTTCCTAAATTTTCTTTTATGTTGTACCATACAAATTATTTTAGGTATACATTCTTAATCACCAATTTATCTGCCAAGGCAAATAGCTGTAAATGTCCACTTATTAACTTTTCACTTTTACTTAAGTACTCGAAATACAGTGTCCCACCGAAGCACTTAAATTCATACTTTATAAATTGTTTTAAGAGGATTTGGAGGCAATTAGGAGAAAGCCATTTCAGAGAAGATGCTAATCTGAATTTCTCATAATTGTGTGGACATTTTAAACACTTTGCAAGTGAGACTATAAATGTAAAAGCAGCGACCAAAAAGTTCTGCTTCATTTCAAGCAGGTGACGTAAGAGAACTAAAATCCATGATTAAGAAAAATGAAATTGTATAAATTATAGCAGAAATGCCTGTCACCGCCTGCTAAAATGCCTCCAGGGGGTTAGATTAGAAAAAGAAAATTACTTATCTGTAATTCTTATTCTCTTTAGGTAGCAATTATAATAGATATACACTCTTGGGTGTAAGTCATTGGTGTGAGAACCAGGAGTAGACTCGAAGTCAGCTAAAGAATTATAACCCTCAAGGAAGGCGTACCCTGGGATGTCAAGGGCAAAATGTATATGGAATGTCATTGCCCCCGAATATCATTCCTATCTGACCATTGAAAAGTGCAGGTGAATTTGGTCCCTCGGAAGAAAAGAGTGGCTGAGTGGATCTATTATTATTATCATCGTATATTAAATGTAAAAAGGTCTAGCCGCAGGCAACATTTGTGAGTTGGGTCTACTCATTTTCTCTGTGCCTTTCTGCCTACTTTAGGAATCCAATACCCACTTACTCGCCATCCCCCTCACTCTGCTCTTAGGAAATACTTCATTCAATTTATTTACACCGAAGCCAAGACATTCACAGTAGCAAGAGCCTTGGAGAGGGAATAAGAAGCCACAGGCCTGCCTGTGGCTGGCTTGGCCACCCATTTATTCTGAGATACCAGGTGAGCCATGTTAGCTCTTCGAGTGAGCTTCCGTGTCCTCATTCATATAATGGCGGGGTAGAATGAGGGAGCGCATTTCTTTTTCTTTTTTTTTTTTGGAGATGGAGTCTCGCTCCGTCTCCCAGGTTGGAGTGCAGTGGCGCGATCTTGGCTCACTGCAACCTCCGCCTCCTGGGTTCACGCCATTCTCCTGCCTCAGCCTCTCGAGTAGCTGGGACTACAGGCACCCGCCACCACACCCGGCTAATTTTTTTGTATTTTTAGTAGAGACGGGGTTTCACCGTGTTAGCCAGGATGGTCTCGATCTCCTGACCTCGTGATCCGCCCGCCTCGGCCTCCCAAAGTGCTGGGATTACAGGCGTGAGCCACCGCGCCCAGCAGAGGGGGCTCAATTTCTAGGAACACTTTCATCTCCATGATTCTAGGTAAAGAAGACAGGACAATTAAAAATAGGCTAATTTTAGGGTAAACTTTTAGGCTAACGATGATACCCTTGAATATGGCCTTTAAACTTGGGAAGAATCGACATTGAAGCCATAGAAATGAAGACTAGCTTGAGGCATCCATTGGGACCCAGGCAGGTATTTGGGGGGATCATGTTTGTTTGATCTAAACCTTTGTGGCAGCTACACAAAAACCCAAGACTGGCCCTAAATGCGCCTGCGTGTAACTTGAGTTGAGACACAATTCCACTAAGAGCCCCTGGGTAAGGGAGCAGTTTCTGAAGCTGCCACTGGGGCAACATTAGTGCGGAGAAGCAATCACTCCTGAAGGGTTACTCCAATGTCTGAAAGAGCTAGGGACATTCCCAGCAATGGCTGCGTCATTGCTAAGGAGCAACTTACACATGGGAGTGTTTCTCTTTTTATTTCTTTTTAATGTGCGCAGGGAATAGCTGCTTGTGCCTCTTTGAACATAGGGGCAGAAAAAGGAATTTCATTCTTTTCTCTCTTTCTCACACCAATCTATGCATTCCTTCTCCTCTGAGGCGATTCCAAGCCAAATGGAAGGGAGAAGTACTGGGAGGCCTTGCCCGGGTTTTATATGGTTTTAAAGGGAATGAAACGTTTTTCTCTGGGTGGGAATGACCAGAGGTTTGCAGGGGTATGTGCTCCTGTGACCCATCACCTGCTTTGGCTTATAGTCCTAACTAGATGCACCACTAACCAATTCTCCTATCTGGACCCCTGCTAGGGACCCCCTCAGCCAACATAGAGGTACTTCATATGCGTGTTTGAGATTTTTTGTAGTGAGGCATGAGTGCGTATGGCTCAGCTGGGTCCCCACTGAGCTCACATCCTAAGAATTCAACATTGCTCTGTGGCCTAAGGCCTGTGGACCTGGGCACGGAGGCCAGAGGAGTGCACTTACAGCCCAGGGAAGTTTTGCCCTTTTCCTCCGTTTATCCTGCAGTTTAAAGGCCAAACACTGATAAGAGTTAAAGATACAAAAGAAAACAAGACACTGTGCTGTCTTCAAGAATTTTATTGTTTGGGCTGGGCGCGGTGGCTCACGCCTGTAATCCCAGCACTTTGGGAGGGTGAGGTGGGTGCATCATGAGGTCAGGAGATCGAGACCATCCTGGCTAACATGGTGAAACCCCGTCTCTGCTAAAAATACAAAAAATTAGCCGGGTGTGGTGGTGGGCACCTGTAGTCCCAGCTACTCGGGAGGCTGAGGCAGGAGAATGGCGTGAACCCGGGAGGGAGAGCTTGCAGCGAGCCAAGATCACACCACTGCACTCCAGCCTGGGTGACAAAGCGAGACTCCATCTCACAAAAAAAAAAAAAAAAAAAAGAATTTTATTGTCTGATGGCGTGAGGACATTTCCAAATCAGAACTCTGCAAGATTTGGGGTTGACCCAAACATAAGGTCATGCCTGGCGCCACACTTGCTTTTTCAGTGTTTCCAATGTCCCTATTGTGACAACACACATAGTGTGGTCTTGTCCAGAAAGTGGAATCATATGCAATTTTGGAAAACTCTAAAAAATTATTTAATTGTTAATACATTGTTCAGGGGAGTCAGAGCCATCCCCAGGACACAACTCTTTGGAGCAACAACCCTTGACCCTCATGCCCTGACACTGAAGCCACAGGAGGCAGCAGGAGATGGGACATTGAGTGGGATCCAGAACATTTGCCTGTTCCAGTTGGAACATATGCCTGTTCCAGTTGCCCTTTTTCTATCAATATCTATCAATATTTTCTCACTTCAAATGACCTGGGATGTATGCATTTCTGGAGCATAGTTCCCTGGAAAATACACTCATGAGTTCCTTAACTATAGGAAAACCTTCTGAGAAATGCATCGGTAGGCAGTTTTGTTGTGTGAACATCATTGAGTGTGCTTGCACAACCCTAGCTGGAACAGCCTCCTAGACTAAATGGTACAGCCTATTGCTCCTAGGCTACAAACTTGTACATCAGGTTACTGTACTGAATACTGTAGGCAATTATAACACAATGGTATTTATGTCAAAACATATCCAAACATAACAAAGATACAGTAAAAATACAGTTTAAAAGATAAACATGGTATACCCGTAGAGGGCACTTACCATGAAATGAACTTGCAGGGCTGAATTGCTGTGAGTGAAACTGTGAGTGATTGTTGAGTGAAGTGAAGGCCTAGGACATGACTTCACACTACTGTAGACTTTACAAACACTGTACAGTTAGGCTACACGAAATAATGAATTCACCTTAGCTTATTGTCACCTTTTTACTTCATAAATTTTTAAATTTTTTTAACTTTTGACTCTTGAAATAACACTAAGCTTAAAACACAACCATATTTTACAATTGTCCAAAAATATTTCCTTTCGGTATGTTCTTATTCTTTTTTCTATTTTAAAAATTTTTAAATTTTTTCCTTAATTTTTGTTGTTGTTGTTGTTGTTACAAATGAAGACACAAACATATATGTCAGCCTAAGCCTACACAGGGTCAGGATCATCATTATCACTGTCTTCCACCTTCACACCTTGTCCCACTAGATGGCACTTGATCAAATATCACTTTCTCCTGGAAGCTGACCCTAGCTGCTTCAGGTCTTCAGGGGCAGTGACAGGCAGGGAGCTGTCATCTCCTATGATAACAGTGCCTTCTTCTGAGATCCCTCTGGAAGGAACTGCCTGAGGCTGTTTTACAGTTAGAGTTTTAAAAATAAGAGGCCGGGTGTGGTGGCTCACGCCTGTAATCCCAGCACTTTGGGAGGCCAAGGCGGGTCGATCACCTGAGGTCAGGAGTTCGAGACCAGCCTGACCAACAGGTGAAACCCCATCTCTACTAAAAATTCAAAAATTAGCCGGGTGTGGTGGCGTGCGCGTGTAATCCCAGCTACTCAGGAGGCTGAGGCAGGAGAATCACTTGAATCTGGGAGGCGGAGTTTGCAGTGAGCAGAGATCATGCCATCGTACCCCAGCCTGGGCAACAAGAGCAAAACTCCATCTCAAAAGTAAAAGAAGAATGAAAAGTATAGTATCGTAAATACATAAACCAGCAACATAGTTGTTTATTATCACTATCGAGTATTCTGGGCTGACCATCACTGCATGAGCTAGACTTTTATATGGCTAGCAGCACGGGAGGGTTGTTGACACCATCTTTGCCACAAACACTGGAGTCATGCCCTGTGCTTTGATGTTACCATGCTTATGACGTCACGAGGCAATAGGAATTTTTCAGCTCCATTATTTTACAGGACCTCAGTCATATATGTGGTCTGTGGTTGACCAAAAACATTGTCACATGGTGGCTGAGCACAGTGGCTCACTCCTGTAATCCCAGCACTTTGGGAGGCTGAGGCGGGTGGATCACTTGAGGTCAGGAGTTCGAGATCAGCCTGGCCAACCTGCTGAAACCCCATCTCTACCAAAAATACAAAAAAAATTAGCCGGGCATTGTGGCACACACCTGTAATCCCAGCTACTCAGGAGGCTGAGGCAGGAGAATCCCTTGAACCTAGGAGGAGGAGGTTGCAGTGAGCCGAGATCGCACCACTGCACTCCAGCCTGGGCAACAAGAGTGAGACTCCATCTCAAAAAACCAAAAACCGAAAACAAAAAACATTGTCACATGGTGCATGACTCTACCACATAAACTGAGTAAACATGGATGTCCTGTATAGGAGATGGAACTCTGCTGTAAGTGATGTGAACTCTACAGATCACTTAGAGAGGTCAAGTCCTCATCTCAGCTGGAGAGCATCTGCTGTGGAGAGGACCTGGCTGCTTCCAGACCTCTCTGCCTGACCCCTGACTCTTGATGACCTGTGTCCTCAGAATGACCAGGAAGGCTTGACACTGAGCAGAATCTCTAATTCACCTGAGATTGATTTGACAATCTCATCCTTTGTGTCACTTCAGTTTGCAGATCATTCCATTATTGGCAGCTACTTTTCTTAACTTTTTCCAAGTTGCATTTGATAAATTTTTTCATTCATTCATTCATTCTCTCATTCACTCTCTCAACATATATTTATTGTATGTCTACGTCATGCCAGATAGTCTTCTAAGTGTGGGGGATATAGCAGTGAACAAAAAAGACAAAAATCCCTGCCTTCATGGAGCTTACCTTCCAGTGGGGAATGATAGGCAACAAATACCAGTAGGAAAGTCAATGATGTTAGAAGGTAGAAGTCATCAGTATCACTGGAGAATAAAAAGCAGGATAAGAGAGATGGGGAATGCAGTGGGAGGTGTAACGATTCCAAATGAAGTGGCTAGGGTCAGCTTTCATGAGAAAGTGACATTTGATCAAGTGCCAGAAGGAGGGGAGCCATGTGAATGCTGGGGGAGACCTTTGTGGACAGAGGGAGTGGCTGGAGAGGTGGGAGACTGTGTGGTCAGTTTGAAGCACAGACATGTCCTGTGTGGCTGGACAGAGGACGGCAGAGGCCCGGAGGGGTGAGCTGGTGTTCGCTCACAGATCATTGAAGGCTTTAGGGGTCATTGGGAAGGCTTGAGTTTTCCTCTGAGTAACATGAGGAGATCTGGGAAGATTTTGAGCAAAGGCGTGACATGTCTTGACTTGCGTTTTTAAAGGATTGCTTTGACTACTGTTCATTTTTAACCAGAATTCACCTGAAAAACCTGTGGGAGTGAAAGGTGGTGGGCAGGGCCCTGGAGGGAGCGGCAACACTTTAGAGGCAGGTTTATGCAAAACTTGCTCAGAGAATGGGGTGCAAGAAGTCTTCATGGAAGACATATAAATTTGTCCTGAGCATCATTTTAAATAAAACTTTGTTAATTTTGAAATATAGCACACTTAAAGCAGAAGGTGCGTAAATCATAAATATGCTGCTTAATGAAATATAATAAAGCAAATACTCATATCACCATTGCTGGGGGTCCAGAAATTGAACATTTGCACAGCCTTAGAGGCTCCCGTGTGCCCCTTTCTAATCACAGCTCCCAGCCTACTCCCCAAAGGCAACCGGTTTCCAGATTCTCATGGTGGTCACTTCCTTGCTTACTTTATCTTTTACCATCTATGTGTGGATACTGATGCTCTGTATTTTTGCCTACTTTGTTGGGTGTCTGGCTTCTTTCTCTCAAGTTTATGTGTGTGACTCATCCAGGTTGTTGTTTGAGGCTGTGGTTTGTTTTCATTGCTATACATTTCATTGTGTGACTCTCTTTCAATTTTTTTCACCTATTCTACTATTGACAGATATTTGGATTGTCCCCTGCTGTGAATATCCTTGTAAAAATCTGATGTCCACATGCAGCCATGTCTGTTAAACCTATAACCCAGGACTAGAGCTGCAGGGTTGTAAAGTATGTAGATATATTCATCTTTAGCAGATTACATTAGTTTTTTTTTTTGTTTGTTTGCTTGTTTTTTTGAGACAGAATCTTGCTCTGTCTCCTAGGCTGGAAGGCAGTAGCGCAATCGTGGCTCACTGTAGCTTCAACCTCCTGGGCTCAAGTGATCTCACTTCAGCCTCCCAAGCAGCCGAGTAGCTGAGACTACATGTGTGGGCCACCAGGCCTGATTTTTTTTTTTTTTAGAGACAGGTTCTTGCTTTGTTGCCCAGGCTAGTTTCAAACTCCTCACCTCAAGGAATCTTCCCACTGTGGCCTCCCAAAGTGTTGGGATTGCAGGTGTGAGCCACTGTGTCTGGTCAGATTCTTATTATTAGTAGTAGACTATCTCTTCCAGAATGATTGTATCAATGTACACTCTTTCCAGATGTGTGTCGGAATTATCCTTGATACATATTCTTGTCTATACTTGACATGTTACTCTTTTTAATTTTAGCGATTCTGCAGGGTATATAGTGACACCTCAAAAAGTGGTTTTAATTTGCATTTCCTGTGTTACAAAGGAGTTGCACACCTTTTCACATATTTATTGTCCATTTGCATAGCCTCTTTTGTGAAGTCTTTGGTAAGTCTACTGCTTATTTTCTGTTGGCGGATCTTTTTCTTGTTGATTTGTAGGGTTTAAAAAATTCAGGATATGAACAGGTCATGAATGACAAGTAGCCTGTCTCACTCTCTGGCTTAGCTTTTCATTCTCTTATTGATGTCTTTTGAAGACCAAATATTCTTAATTTTAATGTGGCCGTATATTTATCAATCTTTTCCTTTATGGTTTGTGCCTTTATGTTTTATTTTAAAAAATCTTTCTCTTCTTTCTATATTATCTTATAAAGTCTTTCTATTTTGCCTTTCACATTTAATCTAGAATACAACTGGATTGATTTTTATGTATGGTATGAGGCAGAAATGCTCCCTTCCACTCTCCCTTCCTCCTCCCTCCCTTCATTCCTTCTTTCCTTCCTTTCTTCCTTTTTCTCCTTCTTTTCTTTCCTCCCCCCCTTCCTTCTTTTCTTTCTTTTTGAATTCTTTCCTCCCTGCTCTTCAGTGTCATCTCTACCATAAATCAAGTGCCTATAGATACATGGGTGATTGTCCTTCAGATTTCATTCTAAACTAGCTCATTTGCTTTTTCCTTTGAAAGAAAAGTCTAAACACCAGAAGTCTGACAGTAGTTCTCAAATTTGGCTGAGGTTTGGAATGATGAAGATACAGAAGCCTGGGTCCCACCTCCAGGGATTCTATCTAGTTGGGCTGGTACGTGGTCTGGTCATCAGGATCTTTAAACCTCTCTGATGGGCAACTATGGCTGAGGCTCAGGGGAAAGGAAGACAGGGAGAGCACACTGTTATCATTATGGTTGCCCCATAAAAGGCAGGATTCCTGGTGAAGGCTGAATTCCAGATCATTAACAAATAACTTTTTAGTATGAATGTGTCCCAAATAGGGCATGAGACATACTTATGCTAAATAATTACATGGTGTACCTGACATTTGTATTTAACTGAGTGTTCTTTCTCTCTCTCTATAAAACTATTTTTTATATATATATATTATACATATTATATATATAAAACAGTTATATGTGTGTATATATATATAATATACATATATATTTATACATATATTTTTCGAGACAGAGTCTCACTCTGTTGCCCAGGCTGGAGTGTGCAATGGCACAATCTCGGCTCACTGCAACCTCCACTTCCTGGGTTCAAGTGATTCTCCTGCCTCAGCCTCCTGAGTAGGTGGGATTACAGGTGTGCACCATAATGCCTGGCTAATTTTTTGTTGTATTTTTAGTAGAGACAGGGTTTTGCTATGTTGGCCAGGCTGGTCTCCAATTCCTGACCTCAGGTGTCTGCCTGCCTGCTGGCATGAGCCACCATGCCTGGCCTGTGTTCTATATTTTTATTTGCTGCATCTGGCAATACTTGTTATCAAAAAATGATTCCTTACACACTGACCTTGTTGGAACCACGGTCTTCAAATACCGTTCATCTTCCCCACTCCATCATGGTGCTGTGCAGGGCTGCTCTTGTTGGGTTGATTTCTCTTTATGTCTCCAGCTGCCTGAGTAGCTCCTGACTATTCCGTGAAACAAAATACTCAGAACTGGACTACCTGGTGGCATTACAAAAAAATGTCACTTGCCTTAATGGGGTTTCAGACTTAAGAAGGCAAATTTAAGAATAAACAAGTGGGGCAACATTCTTTGGAGAATGAACAATGAAAAGACTGACAGAAAATGAAAAACTGTCACAGAAAAATGAAAGACTGACAGAGCAAAGATTCACAAAGTCAATGATTTATACATGGTACAGTTAAAACCAACAGAGGGAACCATGACCACCTTCCTTCTCATTTTTCTGGACTAGACTAAGTGAAGTAGTTTAATTAGTTGGGTGATTCATAGATAGGACGGTGTCACAGATGGTCAGTTTGTAGAAACAGACAACAGAATCTCCCCCTTCCTTCCCATATCTGTAGATGTATGCATGCCCAAGTCTCTACCATCACTGGAGAGTCTGTCCTTCACTGCTCAGCCTGGCAGGTGTTGCTCTTGAGTCCCTTGGAAGGTTCTAGAAGGAAAAGACCTCTCACTCCCCAACTTGGACTGTCGCTGTTGTGTGATCATGAGGCTTAGAATCCCTCACAGCAGTAGTTTTGCTGCTGGCTTGTCATAGTATCAAGAAATTATTCCACTCCCACGTTTTTTGGGGATTCCTGACTCTTGCTAAGCGCTGAAATGCCCACTTATTCTCAACTTTGAGAGATTATGTTGTCTTGAAGGCAGAAAAGGGTACATGTATGAATAAATGGTTGAGGCTGAGTTCATTATACTGGTGGCGCTTTTTTCAGAACATTGTCCCTTTCTTATAGCATCCTATTTGATTTTAACAGTAACCCTGCCTGCTGGGTAAGTAGGGCAGGCATTACTTCCCTTCCTTTACAGATGAGAAAATAAACTCAGTACAGTTAAGTAATTGCATAAAGTGATACAGCTAGTAAATGACAGGTAGAGAACGCAGGTCCTCTGGCTCCTAATGTCTTTCTTTTTCTAGAATTAGTACTCCCTGACAGAGCACTACCTAAATTTGCGTGATCCTAACCACCACTTGAAGATCTTGTTCAAAATGTGTGGATTCCTAAATCCTTTCCCTGACTATTCTAATGCAGTGAGGTTAGGGTGGAACTCAAGAGTCTGTAATTGAAAGACTGACCTCAGCAAATTAGCAGAGACTATTGTATTTGAAAATTATCATTGGAATTCCTTTTTTTTTCTTTTTGAGACAGGATCTCACTGGGTCACCGAGGCTGGAGTGCAGTGGCACAACCTCGGCTCACTGCAGCCTCAACCTCCCTGGCTCAAGCGATCTTCCCATCTCAGCCTCCTGAGTAGCTGGGACCACAGGTGTGCACCACCACACCAGGCTAATTTTTAAAAAATTTTTTGTAGAGACAAGGTCTCACTATGTTGCCCAGGCTGGTCTTCAACTCCTGAGCTCAAGTGATCCACCTGCCTTGGCCTCCCAAAGTGCTGGGATTACAGATATGGGCCACCATGCCTGGATTCATTAGAATTCCTCATTAAAGTTCTGGGGATCCCAGCCACTTTGGGAAGCAGCACAAATAAATTTAAGTGGAACTATTTGCTACATCTTTTGCAAAAATTGTTGTTATTTATAGTTAGCTTCTCAAAATTAAGTTGCCAGGTGGAAACATAAAAGTGAGTAAATTATTGTCCATTTGTTTGGACAATAATTGTTTTGGACTTGTTTGACACCAAAGCATGTCTACTTTTGGTGTCAGTGGGGACTAGTGGAAGAAGAGGTCTCTCTCTTTTAGGTTTTGGTCAAGTTAATCCATTTATCTAATGAATGTTTACTGAAAATCTATAATATACCAGGTACTGTGCTGAACACTGGAGTTAAAGAGTTGGATGAGACACAGTCCTTAGAGAGAGACTCATAGTTTACTAAGTAGACTAACATGCAAATCTATAGATTATAATACATGTGATTGACGGATTAATAGGGATGTGGATTCCATGTTCTGGGAGCACAGAAGAGGGAAAATTCTGCTCTACTGGGGTCAAGACAAACTCCATGAGACGAGGCAGGGTCTTGCCTTGAGTTTTCTTGGATGTTGATGAGCCTCCAGCCTTCACTCTGTATTGTATTGACAACTTCAGGACCACTCATCCCTTTCCTGCAGGGCCAACTCAGAAGACAAATATCATTCAAAACTGAAGTTAAATGGCTGGTGCCTCCCAGCCTGCTGGGTTTCCCACATCCATCGCTTCCTAGGGAATACCTGAAAATGAAGTCAGCACGAACCAGGTGGGCTCTGAGCTTGGGTCCAGCCAGCCCCTTTCGTAGTTTGGAGGAGAAAGGCGGTTATTATGCTAGAAGCCCGCAGAGCCCACAGTGCACCTCTTCTGTGTTTCAACAAGGCTGTTTTTGTATTTGCAGCCTGGTTTCAGGTGTGTGGATGTCATAGAGATTGATGCCATCTTCAGTGACCTGTGATCACACATCCTTACAGCCCTCCATCTTTCTGCCTTGCTTAGCAAATTCCATGGACAATAACTCCAAACAGAGCCTTTGGAAAAGGGCACCAAGGACAAACCTGGCCTGTTTAGAATCTAACTTCGAGTCACTCTTCCAAGCTCTTTATTCACCTCAATTAAATTGGTTATTTGTAGAGTTTCCCTGTCTTATTTAATACAGTTTTAATTTCTTTTCTCTCTATCATTACTCTTTCTACCCTCTCTTCCTCCTACTCCCCCTCTTTCAACCAAATTGCCTAAACCATTTTTCACCCTTTGCTTTGATGGCAACCAGTATAAATAAAACCAGAGCAGCAGCAAGTACCCCAGGAGAGGGGCGAGGGGTCACCGAAGCTGCCCTTGGAGGGCTTGGCTGGTCTTTCTGAGTCAGATGGGCAGCCTGTTTCATGCCCCAAATCCCTCTCTGTTATCCTCCCTGCAGGCAATGTTTTTGTTTTTACTGTGGTTCAGCTCCCTGGAATGCAGAGCTCTTTTTAAAAGCTGACTGAGTGGAGAGGCTTGTGTCTGGGTAGCCTTTCTCTTGACCTGGAGAGAGAACTTGGGGGTGGGGAAGGAAGGGGTGGATAGAGTCCAGAGGAAGAAGTGGCTTTCTAAGACAGCAGCACTGAGTGTGTTTTATTTCTGAGATTGGTGACTCTGTTTCATCCATGAAGATGGGTTTGCTTGTTAATGTAACTTCCTGTTTTGGAGGTGTCACTCAAAAATATTAAAGCTTTTAGCATTTGAGCTCTGGAGGAAAAATGATTTTTGTATGCCTGAGTGCCTGAAACAATCCAGGTCTACTGAATTCTGATTTTGAATGCCTGAATAAAGATGAGAAAATCAAAGACAAAGAAATAAACATGTCTTGACTGCTTTTCCTGTGCCAGGACTTTTACCTACGCGTCTAATTTAATTGTACAGTAGCAGCCCTCTGAGTTGCTGTTAGTGTTCTCATGTTACTGATGCCAAAGCTTGGGTCCAGGAAGCTTAGGAAGCGAGCACAGAGCTGGCGAGGGGCACAGCCGGGACTCTTCATCCGACCGTCCACTTGCCTAAGAGATAGCGTTTGTGTCTTACCAACTTCAGGGAGGTGTACACATTTCGTTCTGTTACTAGCAAATGCTACATACTAGACTCTTACTACAACATTATTAGGTGTGCCTGAACAGAAATGGCACCTGCAAATAGAGCTTTATGTAGAAAACTGAAGGGCATGATAAAGGTTGGATGTGCTAAGCGCTTCTTAAAATCTTTCTGCTTCCCTTGCTCTCTTCCTTCCTTCTTCCCTGTCTCCCTCCCTCCCTCTTTTACTTTCCTCTCTTTTCTTTTTTCCTTCTTTCCTTCTTCCTTTCCTTCTCTTTTTCGTTTTTTCCTTTTTCCTTTTCCTCCTTTCTTCCTTCCCTCATGTCTCCTTTCTCCCTCACCCCTTTCCCTCCTTTCCCTCCCCCCTTTCCCTTCCATTCCCTTCCCTTCCCTTCACTTCCCTTGCCTTCCCTTCCCTTCTTTTCCCTTCCCTTCCCTTCCCTCCAATTTCACTTGCTATAGAGATATGACGTACATACAGTTCAAAGACTGAGCATACATCATATCAAGGACACAGTTCCTGTCCTTGAGGAGTATCTGTCCATCTAGGGGGATGGCCATATAAGCAAATCGCTCTGATGTCCCATGGCAAGTTCTGTTGCAGAGGTTTACATTCAGTTCTGCAAACAGAGATGAGGGAGCAAGTAATTTTGCTTAGGGAAGTTAGGGGAAGATAAAGAGAGGAAGTGCCATTTCATCTGGGCCTTGAATATTGGGGAAACATTTACTGGGGGCTAGGGAAAAGGCATTTTATAAGAGATGAAAAAGCACTTTCATTCAGGGGCACAAATAGGACCAGGATGGTTGGATTTCAAGTACAGTGTGAGGGCTGAGGCTGGGAAGGCAGCCCTCGGGTTAAGTGTTCCCCTCTGGAAGGGCTTGGGAAGATATTTTGGGAAGAAATAGAGTTTGACATGAGTCCTGGGGTCTGGGTAAAATTTTGAATTATCACAGGAGTCCAAATGTCCCTGGGGAGTGGGGCTGTAAAGTCTACACTTTCACTCTCTTCTCTGACCCATGGACATTTTGCACAGGGCAGTGTAACAAGTCACTCGCCTCACAGAGCCCTCTGGGAAAATCCCGCAGAAGTTCAGAAGTCATCTCTTCCTCCTTGCAGTGGATACCAGACTCTTTCTCAAAAAGCTGAGCCCATTCATTTAATAGAATTGCCCTTGAAGAAATACCGGAAGTTATTGGGAAAGAATTTTTATCTTTGTCCTGTGGAAATAAATGAAGAAAAATCAAATGAGAATAAGCAAAGGCTGTTTATTTACTCAGAACTTGCTAGGAGCGAGTCAGCTGCCATCACTTGTCTTTTGGCAGAAACTCAGAGGCAGGCAGAGGAGTGGGGAAGCTTCATAGTGGGGGAAAGGGAAGGCTCCGAGAGTGTGCTGATTGGAGGCTGCTGGCGCGGGAAGCTGGAGGGGGCTCACTGGAAGTGAGGTGTCCCATGGGATTTGGTAGAGTGCAACTTGGCTTTCTCTGCTTGGTCCTCAGAAATAGGGACAGAAATTAGAAAAACTGTCAGTTTTTAATTAAGTCCTGGCCCTTTTGGAGCAAATGTTACAACGGTTTTTGTTTTGCTTCCTGGATGGTTACTAGAGATAGTGTCTGACTTCCTAAAAGTCTGTGTCATAGACATCAGGCTGGCTTCCTGGGCTGGCTCCTGCAGATGATGGGTTGGTTTCCTGGGCTGGTTGCATAGATTGTGGGTCACTTTTTAAAAAATATATGTCTGCTTATTTGTATATTCACCCTCTGTCTATTTGTATTTTCAGTCTCTCAGTCCATATACCTATGTGAAATAAGAGATCATCTCTGGATTTCAGGTGGGCACTATGAGTGGAGTGTGTCTGGTAGACACATAAAGAGCTGCACACAGAGCTGAAGAGTGCAGGCCAAGTTGTGTGGGTGTTCACAAGGGTGCCAGCCTGTTGGGGCCGGCGTCGGGCTGAACTTGAGCCTGCTGCTCGTAGGGGCAGCATGCCTGGAGGAAGCAACTTTGTTAGGACAGCTCTGGAAATGTCCTACATGAATGGTTTGGCTTCTCTATTCCTTTTGACAGACAGTAGCTTGGACTCCATCCCAATAAAATGTTTGACCTCTCTCAGATGGAAAACAGAAGCTGGAAGCTTATTGTTGCTACTGGAAATAAAGACCAGAGAAGAAAAGACACTTTGTTTTGATGAGACCTTATAACAGATGTGCTGCGTAGGCAGAGCAACCTACGACTTTAATAGAAAAGGAACTTTCCTCTTCTCCACCCACCCTCAGTTTTGGAAGGCTTGATTGAAAAGGGGAAACTCTCTTTTTTTTTTTTTTCCTTTAACTAGTATCAGGCGTCTTACTCAGGTGGTTGGGTAAAATAGTCAAAATATTTTTACAACAGCTGTAAACGGTTTTACAATACACTTACTGTTTATGAGGAAGGCTGACATGTTGGGGAGTTTTCATGGTTGTGATGGGCACAGAGCAAGCAACCAGCATTGCTTATGGAGTTTTGCTAAAAGGCGTTAATCCTGGTCACAAAGCCAAGTATAAAATTTTAATGGCTTCTGAAACTGTCGCCTTTTTTTATGTCCCCTGTCTGAAGCTCTCTGGGAACCAACAGAGTCTGACACAGCTAAACATGTTTGCTTCTGTGAACTGTGTTTATGAGGCCATGTTCACTTAGAGGCAGAGGGAAGATGGGAAAAGAAAGTGGAAATATTGCTTTTAAGTAATGAGTGAAGTAAAACAATATTACTAGTGTTTTGTGTAACTTTCTAATTTAAATTGAAGGGGGTTTTTTCCCCAAGTCAAATGGCATCTTTTTACATAGAAAAATTTAACAATTGAAAAATTGAAAAAAAGTAAATGAAGATAAGGATCTGCTTTTTAAAAAGGCAAGGATAAAGATATAATGAAATAGCATATATCAACTTCTTTTGCAGGGTCAGGGAGTAAATTTACATTATTAGCGTCATCTTTAATAGTCTATTGAAAATAACATAGTTTAATGATCTTAATAATATAAATTCTTGGGAATTAACAATTTGCTAGAAAATTGTAAAGAAGTTCTCATTAAATGGACACCCACAAGCAATACTGAGAGACGATTACAATTCAGCAGGAGTTCTTTAGAAAGCAACCGTGAAATATGGCTACAACAATTTTGCTCTTATCTATGTTAAGGATGCCGTATAATCCTGAATGATGAAGGTACAAATGGTGCGTTGAAATGGAAAATTCAATTTCTTACTCTATGTTCAGGGGAAAAGTATTCCTGAGAGTTTACCTCCTAGCTTTTTTATGACACCAAACAACAGAGATTGTAAAGGGTCGAGGGAGAGGAAGCAAATGAGAATGTTTAACTTGTCTGAAAGGCAAGTGACACTTATTATCTGTTCATTTTGCATGATGAAGTTACTTTGTTTTTTAAAACAGGACACGAGTATTTCCACTGGATCTGAAATTAGAAGAGGGAAAATATTTTTCAAAAATCCATCAAATTGGTAGGCTATGTCAGAGAGTTGCTGTGCAGTCTTACAATGTGTATCTTCCTTTTCTCAGTTAAGGAGGATAATCCACTGTTCCCTTTATTGGTCTGTTACGAGGATCTATTGGAAGTGAGTGCCTTGTCAGTTATTCATTCAGTCAAATGAATGAATACCCATATTCCGGGAACCAGGCATGTTGGTGGGGTACAATATAACACATGCCCCACCCTCATGCAGCTCACACGTTGAGAATGTCTAGAAAAAAGCATAGGGCAGTCATGATTCAGTGCTGCAAATTCTACCACGGCAGGAATTTTACCCAAATACAGAAGGGCCGTAATCACTCTCTTTAAAAAATTGCCTTGCCTTATTGTTTAATTTTTTTAAATTATATAAATTTCTTTTTTTTCTTCAACTTTTATTTTAAGCTCAGGGCTACATGTGCAGGATATACAGGTTTGCTACATAGGTAAACATGTGCCATAGTGGTTTGCTGCACAGATCAACTGTTACCCAGATATAGATATATAGATATAGATATCATTATATCTCATATATATATATATATATATATATATATATATATAATTTTTTTTTTTTTTGAGACTGAGTCTTGCTCTGTCACCTGTCGCCCAGGCTGGAGTGCAGTGGCGTGATCTCGGCTCACTGCAAGCTCTGCCTCCCGGGTTCACGCCATTCTCCTGCCTCAGCCTCTCGAGTAGCTGGGACTACTGGCTCCCGTCACCACGCCCAGCTAATTTTTTTTTTTTTTGTATTTTTAGTAGAGACGGGGTTTCACCGTGTTAGCCAGGATGGTCTCGATCTCCTGACCTCTTGATCCGCCTGCCTCGGCCTCCCAAAGTGCTGGGATTACAGGCATGAGCCACCACACCCGGCCGTGTTACCCAGGTATTAAGCCCAGCATATACTAGCTATTCTTCCTGGTGCTCTCCATCCTTCCCCTCAGCCCCCACCCACCGACAGGCCCCAACCAGTGTGTGTTGTTCCCCACAACGTGTCCATGTGTTCTCATCATTTAGCTCCCACTTATAAGTGAGAATATGTTGTGTTTGGTTTTCTGTTCTTGTGTTAGTTTGCTGAGGATAATGGCTTCGAGCTCCATCCACGTCCGCACAAAGGACATGATCTCATTCATTTTTATGGCTGTATCACATTCCATGGTGTATATGTGCCACATTTTCTTTATTCAGTCTATCATTGACGGGCATTTAGGTTGATTCCATGTCTTTGCTATTGTGAATAGTGCTGCGGTGAACATGCACATGCATGTATCTTTGTAATAGATGATTTATATTTCTTTGGGTATATACCCAATAATGGGATTGCTGGGTCAAATGATATTTCTGCCTCTAGGTCTCTGAGGAATCGCCACACTGTCTTTCACAATGGTTGAACTAATTTACATTCCCAGCAACAGTGTAAAAGCATTCCTTTTTCTCCACAACCTGCCAGCATCTGTTGTTTTTTGACTTTTTAATAATTGCCATTCTGACGGGTGTGAGATGGTATCTCATTGTGGCTTTGATTTGCATTTCTCTAATTATCAGTGATGTTGAGCTTTTTTTCATTCTTTTTTTTTTTTTTTTTTTGAGACGGAGTCTCGCTCTTCAGCCCAGGCTGGAGTGCGGTGGCGCAATCTCGGCTCACTGCGAGCTCCGCCTCCCGAGTTCACGCCGTTCTCCTGCCTCAGCCTAAGGAGTAGCTGGGACTACAGGTGCCCGCCACAGCGCCCAGCTAATTTTTTGTATTTTTAGTAGAGACGGCGTTTCACCGTGTTAGCCAGGATAGTCTCGATCTCCTGACCTCGTGATCTGCCTGCCTCGGCCTCCCAAAGTGCTGGGATTACAGGCGTGAGCCACCGCGCCCAGACTGAGCTTTTTTTCATGTTTGTTGGCCACATGTATACCTTCTTTTGGGAAGTGTCTGTTCATGTCCTTTGCTCACTTTTTAATGGGGCTATTTGTTTTTTTTCTTGTAAATTTGCTTAAGTTCCTTGTAAACTCTGGATATTAGGCCTTTGTCAGATGGCTAGATTGCAAGCATTTTCTCCCATTCTGTAGGTTGCCTGTTCACTCTGATGATAGTTTCTTTTGCTGTGCAGAAGCTCTTTAGCTTAATTAGATCCTAATTGTCAATTTTTGCTTCTCTTGCAATTGCTTTTGGCATTTTTGTCATAAAATCGTTGCCTGTGCCTTTGTCCTGAATGGTATTGCCTAGATTTTTTTCTAGGGTTTTAATAGTTTTGGATTTTACACCTAAGTCTTTAATCTGTCTTGAGTTAATTTTTGTATAAGGTGTAAAAAAGGGGTTCAGTTTAAATTTTCTGCATATGGCTAGCCAGTTCTCCTAGCACGATTTATTAAATAGGGAATTCTTTCCCCATTGCTTGTTTTTGTCAGGTTTGTTGAAGATCAGATGGTTGCAGGTGTGTGGTCTTATTTCTGAGTTCTCTATTCTGTTCCATTGGTCTATGTGCCTGTTCTTGTACCAGTACAAGGCTATTTTGGTGACTGTAGCCTTGTGATATGGTTTGAAGTTGGGTAGAATGATGTGTCCAGCTTTGTTTTTTTTTTTTTGCTTAGGATTGCCTTGGCTACTCGGGCTCTTTTTGGTTCCATATGAATAAAATTATATAAATTTCTTAAAATTTAAATTAAAACATTTAAGATAATGTAAATAGGATGATACCATATTTGTTAATGTTTTTTGATCTTATTTTTTCTTTTTTGTCCAACGTTCACATGCTTCTTTCTTATTCTTTTCTCCTATGTAATCCTCCAACAGATGTTTACAGCCTAGAATATATCTTTATTTTTCTTTATGCTCAAATAATTGTATACACACATATATTTACATGTATTGCATAGAAATGCAAACATAAGGGTTTTGATCATTGCATTATATAAAAGTAAAATTATACAGTCATAGGGCATAGTATAACTTGATCTGATCTTAGGATTTAAATGAGGAAATTTATCCTCAGGCCATGTAACATGGAATAATCTTTGGTAATTTTTATTTCATTCATTCAAGCAGAATAAATAAAATAATGCTCCAGCTATCTTTAATCATTGCTAAAACTTGTAATGAAAAACGCAAGAGCCTCTTTTCTTCCTTGGTCTACATGCTGCCTCATAGCCAGCTGAAGTGATATATTGTTCAGAATTTGAATTTATTGATCATATTACGTTTTCCAGAAATTCGCTAAATAAGGGGCTCTAATACCTGTGCAGACAGGTAGGGAATACCCCCAAATGTACCTGGGTTATATCCTACCCCTTAGACAAATGGTAATAGGGCCTTGCCCGCTCAGGTTTGGTGATGATCAGATTTAGCTGCATCTGTCACTGGTTGTTGCTCTTCCTATTGCTCCTAGTGGTAACTCCAGGCTCTACTAGAGAGTGACTAGTTTATTCATATGCTTCTTTAAGACCACTCTATTATATTTAAAAATAATCAAACTGATCCACACATACAGAAGCCTAATGAAGTCCTAACCTTGTCTTCCTTCTGCTCCCAAATGAAGAAGATGTGGGGAGAGAGAAAGTAGGCTTGAAGGGAAGTCCATCTCTGTCATTTCAGGACAGGCTTGGCCCTGTGCAGAGCTTTCTTAGAGCCCAGACTTTCAAGTAGTACCAACAGATTGGGGCTCCCAGTTCTTGGTGCCTGATGGTCAATCACAGAGCTGACCTAGCAAGGGGGATCTTGAGAGGGTCCACGGAAGATTGGTTTTATTCACAGGCTGTCCCCCTACCAACAGGTTTTCCTACCAGCAGGTCCCAAGCTGCTACCCCTCCCTGAAGTAAGGATTTTTGGAAGAATGCTAGTTGTCTGAGTATCTTGCCCTAACTGCCAACTTCAGTAAATTCTTTACAAATGGTTCTCAGAGAGCTACACAAGTTGTGTAGGAATTTGGTGTATGGAACAGAGGAGTGGGAAGGAGAATGGGACAGAAAGGGAGGAAAAGGTAGAGGAAGTGGGAAGAAAGGGAGGAGGAGAAGAAGGGACAGGATGAGGCTTGCCTAGAACCTCAGCTCCATTAGGAGAGACAGATTGGATCCCATAGTGTGGGATGGTAACTCTCTTAAGTTAGTTTTAAAAATGACATGAGTAATGAGTGGGGAAGGAAAGAGCAGCCAATGGGATGGTTTAGAGGAAGCCATGAGACCCAAGGGAGGAAGTCTGGCAAATGAGGGTGAAGCAGAGTTATTAGATCCTTTGGGAGAAAAATCCTGGAAGACTTAGGCTGATCCTATTTTTGTAGGGATCACTCACACCATTATCTAGTGGGGCAATTGATGCATGACAGCTGCCCGTTGATGTCTGTGAAGGTAATTGCTTGCTTTAAAGTTCATTCACACTGCTAAAACAGAATATCATAGGCTAGGTAGTTTATAAACAAAAGACATTCATTTCTTACAGTTCTGAAGCCTGGGAAGTCCAAGATCAAGGTGCTGGCTGATTTGGTGTCTGGTGAAGGCCCACTTCCTTGTAGATGGCATCTTCTTGCTGTGTCCTCACGTGATGGAAAAGTGAATGAGATCCCTGAGATCCCTTTTATAAGGCCACTAATCCTATTCATGAGTCTCCACCCTCATGATTACCTCAAAGTGGCCCCACCTCCTAATACCATCACATTGGTGGTCAGGATCTCAATACATGGGAATTTGGTGGGGGGCACACAAACATTCAGTCCATAATAATGCTACAAACAGATTTTCTTGGAAGTTGGTTGCCTCCTTGGGAATAGCAACAAGGTACTCAGATGTAAAGTTTGCAGTTAGCATCTTCTTTTGCTTTAAGTTGGTTTATCATGATAAAATTAGAATTGGCACCCTTAAAAATACTTGAGACTATTTGTACACATCTCTTCGGCATGTATTTTCTTTCCCTGAGCCCATTTTTATAGTCTTTGAAGCTTAGAATATAAATCTCCAAATGACCAACCCCATCTTTTGCTTGGCATTCTAGTGATCTTTATTTTTTTTTTTAGAATGGCCTCAGGCACCAACATTGTGGCAATGTGTGGGGTACAGAAGAGTGGCTGTGATAAAGTAACTCAAAAGAGGTTAAGGTTTTATTTAAGTACAGGGTAGGGAACTATTCTAAGTGTGATAAGCCATCTTCCTGACCAGTGAGGAGCTAGTGAAAGGTAGCTAACCTTCCACAATGCTTCCAGAGGGCTGGAAGCCCTGACTTTTTGCAGCTTGGCAGGAACATCTGTAAAGGCTTCGGACTGGAACCTGCAACTTGCCAGCACTAGTGGGAAGCTAGTGATCTCTGTGTCTGAATAAAAGGTTGATGATTTTTATGTAGATACAAATTCAGAGAAACTGTCAGTTCTCTAATAACATATGGAAAAATTCTAAATTATAAAATTTGTATTATTTTCTTAATAATAAGATACTTTTTGCAGCACTTATCAGAGCCCTTTTATCTAGACTTGTGAGATTTAGCAAATAAGAGTAGTGTTTTATCCAGCAATTCTGCCTTTATCCCATTAGCAATATTAGCATTTCCATCCAAATAGATCATGCTTACATTTTTTTTTTTTTTGAAACGGATTCTTGCTCTTTGACCCAGGCTGGAGTGCAGTGGCATGATCTCAGCTCACTGCAACCTCTGCCTCCTAGGTTCAAATGATTCTCCTGCCTCAGCCTCCTCAGTAGCTGGGATTACAGGCATACGCCACCATGCCTGGCTAATTTTTGTATTTTATGAGTAGAGAAAGGGTTTCACCATGTTGGCCAGCCTGGTCTTGAACTCCTGACCTGAGGTAATCTGCCCACCTTGGCCTCCCAAAGTGCTGGGATTACAGTCATGAGCCACCATGCCTGGCCATGCTTACTTTTTTAGAATATTCACAGAATTGCATGTCCATCACTGCAACAGATTTTAGAGCATTTTCATTAGCCCAAGAAGGTACTCTGTACCCCTGTGCCATCTATCTTCCCCCAATCTTCCCCACCCTCTGCCAGCCCTAGGTAACCACTAATCTACTTTCAGCCACTATAGATTTCCTTATTCTGAACATTTCATATAAGTGGAATAATCCATTATTTGTCCTTTTGTGAAAGGCCTATTTCATTTAGCATGTTTTTCAGGCTCATCTGTGTTGTAGCATGTGCCAGAATGTCCTTCCTTTGTAAGGCTGAATAGTTTTCCATTGTACGGATAGACTACATCTTTATTCATTCATCTGTTGATGGACATTTGGGTTGCTTCCACCTTTTGGCTGTTATGATTAATGCTGTTATGTGCATTGGTGTACACGTATTCGTTCAAGTTCTTTCTTTCATTCTCTTGGGTACACACCTAAAACTGAATTGCTGGGCTGTGGGGTAAGATCATCTTTCACCATTTGAGGAATTGCCATGCTTGCTTTAAAAGCAACATGCAAGTTTTTTTTTGTTTGTTTGTTTGACAGAGTCGTGTCCTGTCACCCAGGCTGGAGTGCAGTGGCGCGATCTTGGCTCACTGCAACCTCTGCCTCCTGGGGTCAAGCAATTCTCCTGACTCAGCCTCCTAAGTAGCTGGGACTACAGGTGCCTGCCACTACACCCAGCTAATTTTTGTATTTTTAGTAGAGATCAGTTTTCACCATGTTTGCCAGGCTGTTCTCAAACTCCTGACCTCTGGTAATACACCTGCCTCGTCCTCCCAAAGTGCTGGGATTACAGGCGTGAGCCACTGTACCTGGTCCCAACATGCAATTTTTCTATGATTTTAATTGTAAACAAAATTTTTTAAAATTTCTATTCATCCCTTTTGCTGTTTAAATTGGGTAATATTCATATAATGCTGTGAAAGACTTCCTTACTATCTGCTTTCCTGCCCCCAGTAAAAAGGAAGAAAAAATGGAGAAATTATTTCTATATCAAATACAATGCAAAACAGGAGAGCAAATTCCTTACATAATTACATTAAAAACTGATAGTGAATTTTTTGAGGAATACTGAAAATCCTTCAAGCCCAGGAATGTTTGTAAAGTTCTGAAGCTTTGCTTGTTCCTGAATATTAAAACAGAGCCAAAGGATTTCCTTTTTATTATTTTGAATAAAAAACTCCAAGAACCCTTCATGTAAATCTCGACACTAAGCCCATCTTTCCTTGTCTTGCCCCTTGAATCATTTATTTAAGCGGGCAATAATAAAAGGTGTCAGCAATTCAGTTGTGAGCTCTGGAAGATTTCTGTGCGCATTGACCTTTAAGCATTTGCATCTTGACAGGTGAGCTGTTCTTACTGTTTCCTGTGAGATATGGTGCGGCCAAGGGGTCAGGCATGCTAATGACAAAATTACCATTTACCTTTTACCTGGCAGGCCCGGTGCCTGACATTATAAATGTAGGTAACCTTTCACCTGAAGCTCTCTTTTGCTCTAGTAGAGATTATGTCGGAATGAACTTACTTATGGTGGCAGAAGAGTTATGGGCGAAGAAGGACTGAATTTAGTGCATTTTTTCCCCTTTGGGTTTCTTTTTGGGGATGCCTTTTCTCTCGCAGTCATTCTGCATAAAACATTACTGTTCTTGGTGTGGGGCTGGAGGGGGGCGATTGGAGCAGGGTTAAGGGAGAAGAACGCTGTTTTTGTCATCTTGTGTTCTTGACATTTTTGAAGCATGGCTGTTTCTCTCCTTCTCTAAATCTGCAGGTATTAATGAGGTTTTACTGGTGGCCCGCCTTCATCTATAACTGCCGTCCTTTTCCTGCTGATTCCAACAGAATGGCATTTCAGGGCTACTGGATACCAGATACGGTTAAGTAGTTAGGGGAACTGGTGGCGATTGGCAGAGATGCAGGCCTCTAGCGATGCAGAAGAAAAATAAAACACAGAGGGGCACCGGCAACAGGAGGGGTCTGAAGAGGCAGAGGGCAGCTTGGCCAAGTCAAATAAAGTTAATGAAAGATGATGCGATTGCCAACTTCTTAGGCTAGCCAGTTGATGCTGTGTGTGTCATCTTTTGACATATTCATCGGTTAGTCTTTAAGGTGTCATGGGATGAGTGCATTCTCTATAATAACACTTAGCTAAATATCCTGAGACTGGCCTGGGCCAAAATTAAAATAAGAATGCTTACATTATTAGGTAGTAAGATTCATCATTGAGTGTCTACTTCCTGGTGGTGCTGAGTGGAGCGAATGAAGGGGGATAGAAGGAAGGGAAAGAAGAAAAGAAAGAGAGAGTGAGGAAGAGAGGAAAGGAGGGAGGGAGAGAGGGAAGAAAGGAGGGAAAGAGGGAGGAAAGGAGAAAGGAGAGAAGGTGGGGAGGAGAGATGGAGAGGGAGAGAGCAGGAGAGAGGGGAAAGCCTTATTTTCTGCTCTCGGTGGAAAGCCCTTCCAAAGCAAGAAACCCAGGTCACTGCAGCCTAATAAGAGAGAGTGGAGGCTGTGTGGGGCTCTCCTGCCTCCGAGCCCTCTTCTCCACCTTCAGAGAGATGGATGGTTAATAAGGAGCCAGGAATCCAGTGATCTCTGGCCTCTGCAAAGATGTCTTTCACTTAGTTTTTCTTGGTAAAGTGGTGCATAGGACTTCAGTGACATTTGTCTGGTGGTTATGAGATACTTTTGTAAACCAAAAATAAAATTTGGAGGCCTGCCCTCAATCACCTGAGTGGATTTCCTCCTCTAGGTCAGGGCCCTCCAAACTGAACCTGAAAGGCTGGCTCAGGCCATGATGGGAAGATGGGGTGGACATGCCTCTTTATGCCCTCCTCCCTTTTGGATTTAGAAAAGCTGACCAGCATTTAACACCAGCACAAACCTTAAGTCTGAAGAAACCTTAAGAAACCTTTACAATCGGCTGGGTGTGGTGGCTCATGTCTGTAATCCCAGCGCTTTGGGAGGCTGAGGTGGGTGGATCACCTGAGGTCAGGAGTTTGAGACCAGCCTGACCCACATGGTGAAACCCCATCTCTACTAAAAATACAAAAATTAGCTGGGCGTGGTGGCACACACCTGTACTCCCAGCTACTTGGGAGGCTGAGGCAGGAGAAGCACTTGAACCCTGGAGGCAGAGGTTGCGGTGAGCTGAGACAGCACCGTTGCATTCCAGCCTGGGCAACAACTCCATCTCAAAAAAAAAAAAAAAAAAAAAAGAAACCTTTACAATCCAGAAAAGGATTGAATCGTGGCTTTATTATCCTTGAGGACAACTCTATGTAATGTGTGGAAGATGAGAGGATTCCAAAGACATTCCTTTCCTCTTACAACCTCTTATAAGCCAGACATTCCTTTCTATTGATAATAACTCTTTCAACCAATTGCCAATGAGAAAAATTTTAAATCTACCTACGACCTGGAAGCCTCCCCACTTCTATTTGTTCTACCTTTCTGGAGTGAACCAATGTATATCTTGAATGTATTTGATTGATGTCTCATGTCTCCCTAAAATGTATAAAACCAAGCTGCGCCCTGACCACCTTAGGTACATGTTCTCAGGGTCTCCTGAAGGCTGTGTCATGGGCCATGGTCACTCATATTTGGCTTAGAATAAATGTCTTCAAACATTTTACAGAATTTCACTCTGTTCATTGATACTTTGTAAATAATGATAATTAGGAACCCAAGAAGTACTGCCTGCTTGTTTAGCGTGTTCATTTAGCTCAAAGTTTGGTACCTTGTAGTTGTCATATGGAGCAAATCTTCAGCCACAAAATCTCATTATGAATGTATTCCAGGAAGGAGATATAATTTTTTTTGACCATTTGCAGCATATTCAGATGAAAGCTGGTGCTAATGAAATTATTCTCATGTAATTAGATGTATTAAATAATGTCCCAGGTTGGTTCAATGACATGGTTGGATTGCTAATTTCTCTTCTTTCCAGGCATGGAAAGAATTCTCCCTGAAGGTTTGTGCCACAAATAGCCCCAGAAGCTGGCTGATTTTGGAATCATTGCTGCGTTGAACCCAGAGCTCGCCATGGCATCTTGTTTAAGAAAATTAAGTTTTCCCATTCTTCCTTTGTAAGCTGGTGACCCTGGGTGGCATGTTACAGGAAAAGCTTGGAACTCTTGAGCTCAAATCCAGTGTGTTGACAAGGTCCCAGTGGGAACCCCATTCAGGCTGAATGAATTGGCAGTCATTTCCAGGCTTATCAGATCACATTCTCCTTGTCTTACTTTATTTTGTGAATCAACCCCAACTCAGGAGACCAGAATCACAACAAGAATTTCATTTTTGCCAGACAGAGGGCTCAGCCGTGCATTCAGCCATCAAGTTTTCCTTGTCCTTCCCTGGGTCTAGAGCGATATGGACTGAAACAGTGGATCAGTGTCAGATTTTACTCATGGCTGGACTGCTTTGTCACGCTCCTTGGCACCGAAGGAGAGTGATTGAATGTGTGTAGCTGTCAGAGGCAGAGGGGAGTCAATAATACCTGATATTTGCCTTGAATTCCTGTTTTACCTTTACACAATTAAATCTTGCCTTCACATTATTTCATTTGCTTTACTTGGAAAGGAGCTCTAACCTTGAAAAGGATTGAAGTTGTGGCTTTATTATCCTTGAGGACAATTCTATGTAATGTGTGGAAGAAGAGAGGATTCCAAAGAGATTCCTCTCTTGTCTTTTCCGCATCAACTGCTTTGAGTCCTTTGTTTTCTTTCCTGGGCTCTTGTGTGGGGGACACATCTGTGTTTATATACAGCTAGGCCATATCTCTCTCCCAAAGAGGCAGAAGAGCCAAACTACATGGCTTCAGGAGAGGGAAGCAAGTTTTTTTCAACCTTAGTGAATGATGTTTCTAGAACAGGGTGGATCTCTAAGCCCTTAAGGATGATGCTGTCTGTTCCAGAGAATTCTATATAAAGTGTATGTGTGTGCACGCTTCTTTCAGTTTTCTTCTCTTAAGAAGACAATTAGCAGCAGCATTCAACATAGAGTCCTCAAAGGATGAAATCCTCCCAACATTTAACTTGGGTCATTTGGGAATGTGTAAATGTAGTTACTCTTCCAGGCCACTGTGGGGGGCTATTTGGTGTACTCCTAAATGTAGGACTTTTCACATTGAAAAGAATAAACTGGAACAGACTTCCTGATTCACATCAACCAGCCAGGCCTGATCCTTTCATTACAAGGTAATGCATTTTGTAGATTGAGTGGAAAACTAAATAGGCAACCCTCTTTAGGGATGTAGATATCTCTGCTTCAGAAAATGTTTATTGATTCTTTAGGTTCAGAACAACATTAATCATGCAAAAAGCCAAAGACCCGAGACTCAGAATCTGGTATCAGGAGACAGGGGGGCTGCTTTTCTTTTCACAGTAAGACTTATGTCAACACATTTCTGAAAATGAATCAATAGTCAAATAACTCAAGTGACAGATTGATCATTCTGGCAGAGAACAAAGTCTATAAGATGTCATACAATCAAAACAGCAACAACACGTAAGGCATTTTATTTGACATTACTCAAAATTCTACTGATCCTATCACATTTAATATGTCTTTTTCCATCAGCCTCTGGAGATAGGAAGATAAAAGTAACAGTGAGATGAAATGTAGCCATTACATTAGAAATATGAACTTGCAGGGTGCTTAACGCTATTTCAAATACCACTTTAAAACAAAAAATAAGGTTACACATTCCATGTCCGTTTAAAGTAGACTATGTAATATGTTATTTGTAAGGTCTTTAATAGATTATAAAACACTTTATAAATATCATTTCAATTAAAATTTGACTTTATTTTAGCTGTTTTTTCTTTAAAAAATTTTTTAAATGAAATTTTAGCCTTGCAATTTTTCTCCTATAAAATGGGCTGTTTTTTACTTGCTCATCAATACAATATTTCTTTTCTCATTTTTAGTTCTTTGCAGGTTGAACCTTGCTGTGGAAGCCTGAGAGCTTTTAACAAAAGAGCTTGGGGGAAGATAGGTCAGAGTTCAAATTCCTATGTCTGCCTTTTATTGGCTGCTTGACCTGGGCAGGTCTTCTGGTCTCTTAAAATCTGCATTGAAGCACAAAAGGGAATCAGAAGAGTCTGTTAAAATGATTGTAAGGCAAAGATGAGTTATATGCTTGGCATGTAGTCAGCACTCATGATATTACTGAATATTATGATCAATATCATTACTACTATTACTCCTATGTGAAAGCTGTCTGTTATTCAGTATTTTTCTCTAGAAATCTCTATCACAGAAAAACAATGCAATCCCTAAAATAAGTGTTCAAAATAATGATCACAAGGCATTCAAAAATCCTGAATTCTTGAATTATCAAAGAAAAGTTATGTTTTTGGCAGTGTAGCTTGAATGATATGTATATTATAGTATACTCTAATTCTTAAATATTGTTTATTTATATGTTATATATACTGACCCTCGATGTATATATTACTTCACTGCAATATTCAATTAATCAACACTTGACTAGGCTGCATAATTTAAATTTTTTAAAATTTCAATAACTTTTAGGGTACAAGTGGTTTTTGGTTACATGGATGAATTGTATAGTGGTGAAGTCTGAGATTTTAGTGTACTGATCACCTGAGTAGTGTCCATTATACCCAATATGTTGTTTTTTTATCCCTTGCTCCTCTCCTACCTGTCCCCTCTTCTTAGTCTCCAAAGGCCACTGTACTGCTCTGTATGCCTTTGCTCCATAGCTTAGCTCCCACTTATAAGAAAGAACATATGGTATTTGGTTTTCCATTCTTGAGTTACTTCACTTAGAATAATGGCCTCAACTCCATCCAAGTTCCTGCAAAAGGCCATTATTTTATTCTTTTTTATGGCTGAGTAGTATTCCATAGTGTGTATATAGACCCACTATATATATATATGTATACACACACACACAATATATATATAGATACAACATATGCTATATATATACTATATATTATATATACATAAACTTTCTTTTTTCCTTTTTCTTTTTTGATTTTAATTTTTAAATTATATTTTAATAGTTTTTGGGGTACGGGTGATTTGTGGTTACATATATAAGTTTTTTAGCGATGATTTCTGAGATCTTAGTACACCCATTACCCAAGCAGTGTACACTGTACCCAATATGTAGTCTTTTATCCATCATCCCCCATCCAAGTCCCCAAAGTCCATTATATCATTCTTATGCCTTTGTGTCCTTATAGCTTAGCTCCCACATATAAGTGAGAACATATGGTATTTGGTTTTCCATTCCTGAGTTATTTCACTTAGAATAATGGCCTCCAGCTCCATCCAAGTTGCTGCAAAAGGGATTATTTCCTTCCTTTTAATGGCTAAGTAGTATTCCATGGTGTGTATATACCACATTTCCTTTATCCACTTGCTGGTTGATGGGCACTTAGATTGGTTTTATATCTTTGTTTGTGCAAATTGTGCTGCCATAAACATGCATGCACACGTGTCTTTTTCATAAAATGACTTATTTTCCTTTGGGTAGATACCCAGTAGTGGGATTGCTGGATCAAATGCTAGTTCTACTTTTAGTTCTTTAAGGAATATCCATATTGTTTTCCATAGTGGTTGTATTAGTTTACATTCCCACCAGCAGTGTAACACCATTCCCTTTTCACCACATTCAAGCAAACATTTATTGTTTTTTGACTTTTTAAGTATGGCCATTCTTGCAGGAGTCGGGTGGTATCTCATTGTGGCTATGATTTGTATTTCCCTGATGAAGTGATGTTGAGCATTTCTTCATGTTTGTTGGCTGTTTGTACATCTTCTTTTGAGAAGTGTCTATTCATGTCCTTTGCCTACTTTTTGATGGGATTATTTTTGTTTTTCTCGCTGATTTGTTTGAGTTCCTTGCAGATTTTGGATACTAGTCCTTTGTTGGATACATAGGTTTCAAACATTTTCTTCCACTTTGTGGGGTGTCTGTTTACTCTGCTGATTATTTCTTTTGCTGCACAGAAGCTGTTTAGTTTAATTAGGCCCAATTTATTTATTTTTGTTGTTGTTGCATTTGCTTTTGGGATCTTAGTCATAAATTCTTTGCTTAAGCCAATGCCCAGAAGAGTTTTTCTGATGTTATCTTCTAGAATTTTCATGGTTTCAGGTTTTAGATTTAAGTCTTTGATTCATCTTGAGTTGATTTTTGTATAAGTTGAGGAGATGGGGATCCATGTTCATTCTTCTACATGTGGCTAGCCAGTTGTCCCAGCACTATTTATTGAATAGGGTGTCCTTTCCCCAATTTATATTTTTGCATGCTTTATCAAAGATAATTGGCTGTAAGTATTTGGCTTTATTCCTGTGTTCTCTATTCTGTTCCATTGATCTATGTGCCTATTTTTATACCAGTACCATGTTTTGGTAATTTTAGCCTTGCAGTATAATTTGAATTTGGTATACCACATTCTTTATCCACTCATTGGTCAACGGGCGCTTAGGTTGGTTCCATATTCTTGTAATTTTGAATTGTTAGGCTGGATCATTTTAAGTTTGTTATATTCTGTGTGTCATCAGGCAAACCAACAGATATATAGTGGAGAGAAATTATAATTCAATTCTGAGTAGTGAGTGAAACCTATAGATAATAATAGTAAATAATGCTTAATTTTATTTATTTATTTATTTAGACAGAGTCTCACTCTGTCACCCAGGCTGGAGTGCAGTGATGCAGTCTCGACTTGCTGCAATGCCCACTTCCCAGGTGCAAGTGATTCTCCTGCTTCAGCCTACTGATTAACTTGGCTTTCAGGTGCATGCCACCACGCCTGGCTAATTTTTGTATTTTTAGTAGAGCTGGGGTTTCACCATGTTGGCCAGGATGGTCTCAATCTCCTGACCTTGTGATCAGCCCGCCTCGGCCTCCCAAAGTGCTGGGATTATAGGTGTGAGCCACCGCACCCGGCCGAGCAGGAGTCTTTTGAGAGGTGACAGTGCCCACTACTTAGATCGGTACACAATTGATAACTTATGAATTATTTTATTTCTGAGATTTTCCATTTTATATTTTCAGACAGTGGTAGACCACAGGTAAACCATGAAAAGTGAAGCCATGGATAAGGATGGACTACTGTATAATTAACCTAAGTGTCTGTCAACGGGTAAATGGATTAAAAAAACTGGTGTATATGCACAATGAAATACTATTCAGCCTTAAGAAAGGAGGAAGTCCTGTCTTTTGTGACAACATGGATGAGCCTGGAGGACATTATGCTAAGTGAAATAAGCCAGGCACAGAAAGACAAATAACACATGATCTCACTTATCTGTAGAATCTCAAAAAGTTGAAATGGAAGCAGAGAATAGAATGGTTACTGGGTTTGGGGTGGGGATATGTTGGTCAAAGGATACACAATTTTGGCTAGACACAAAGAATAAGTTGAAGAGATCTATTGTTTCTGTGATTGGTAACAATGTATTGTGCACTTGAAAACTGGGAGGAGAGAGATTTTAAGTGTTCTAACCACAAAAAATGGTATGTGAGGTAATGCGTATGTTAATTAGCTTGATTTAGCCATTTCACAATGTATACATCTTTCAAACATACAGTTTTCAACAAACATTTGGTACACCATAAATAGATATAATTTGTATTTATCAATTAAAAAAAGAGAGAATTTCTGAGACCACACCCTGGGAAAGGAAATAGGTCTGGTGTAGGAAGCCCTTATTCATTAAAACTTTTCAAGTGATTCTGATGTGCATTTAGTCTTTTGGTTGTAGTGACTCTGAGGAGTGCTTTACTCAAAGAAATTAGTCTCTAATGAAGAAAATTTAGGCCTGATGACAGGTCAGTGGAGGGTAATAGCATTCCTATTACCCTTAAAAATCACAATATGTAAGAGTAGTTTTATTATTCTCTTTACCAGAATTCTCTTTAATATGCTTGATGCGGATCATAAAAGCTTATAGCTAAGAATCTGATTATTTCAAGGTGTTAGTTGAGCCAGACTTGGCTTATTTCAATTCCTATTTCAGAGAATGATATAAAGCTACTTCCTGAGAGTGTTCCCATATGTACGTTTTTCCATGGCTAAGCCAATGGCTAAAGTGAAAAATACAGAAGAAAAACACTGCAGTGACTTGGGTGGTCACTATAGGCCATATTCTGACTCAAGCTACTGGAGTTGCAGGTTCAGGCCTGCAGTATGTCCTCGGACTCCTTAAGGACTGATTTGATGGACTTTTTCTCATTAAAACTTTCTGGAAGTGCAAGTCTGAGGCATGTGGAAATAAGCGAAGACCAACCAAATGAGAAGAGGCAATGGTTACTTATTCAGAACTTGTCATAACAAGGGAGTTGGTCAACATTACTTGTGCTTTGTTAGCAACTCACATGCAGACAGAGGAGTGGAGAACCCTCGGAGTGGAGCAGAGCAAAGGCTTCAGGCGCGTGCTGATTGAGGAAGCTGGAGACAGCTCACTAGAAGCAGGGTGTGTGGTATGAATGTGTCTCCCCCAAATTTATATGTTGAAACTTAATTGCCAGTGTGATAGTATTTAGAGGTAGGGCCTTTAGGAGGCGATTAGGTAGTGAAGGTGGAACCCTCATGAATGGGATCAGTGCCCTTATAAAAGAGGTTGTTGGGGGAGTGAGTGCATCCTTCTGCCTTCTGCCAGGGGAGGACACATCCACAAGGCACCATCTTTGAAGCTGAGAGCAAGTCCTCACCAGACACCAGGTCTGCTGGCCCCTTGATCTTGGACTTCCCAGCCTCTGGAACTGTGAGAAATAAATTTCTGTTATTGTAAATTACCCAGTCTAAGGTCTTTTGTTATAGCAGCGTGAATGGATGGAAACACAGACATCCCGTGTGATTAGTTAAGAGGACATATTTGACTTTCTCTGGTTGGTCCTAAGTTGGAAGTGGGAGCAAAAGTTAGAGATTAATTTTTCAAGGGACAATTAATGAAGTCCTGGACATTTTGGGCCAATTGTTATGGATGTTATTGCTTGACTTCCTGAACTGGTTGCTAGAGGTAATGGTCTGACTTGTAGATGGACAGTGGGCTGGCTTTCTGGATTGGTTACTATAGATAAGGGATTGGTTTCCTTGGCTGGTTGCTGCAGGTCGTGGGTTGGAGTTCTATTTTTATGTATGGTCTGGCTATTGTCCATGTGTATTCAATCTCACAGGCATTATCTTCTATTGCAGAGGCACCTGGCTTTACAGGAACTATGTTGTGGCAAGAGAAGGACTTGGCTATTGATGAGAAACCTCTGTTTCACTTTAGAATCCACAACCAGAAATGTCCAAGTGAGCGAGAGATATGCAAAGCTCCAACTGGCACAGACTGGAATTCTAAAGTAAAAGAAAATCCTCAGGACTCCGCATGGTGCCCTTTAAGTACCAAGCTGCTTAAAATATCATTCTGTTTATTGTAATTTGATGTGTGAAATTCAGGCAGGCATTTACAATTCAGATCCCATTCCTAAAGGATTCCCATTTGGGTGTGTTCGTATGACTTATTCTGAGCCTTTCTTCAAGTATGGATGCTTGAGATTGTTAGGTAAAATGCACATAGATGCTCAGAGATGAAGTGTTTATCATCATTACCTCAATGAATCATTCTCCAGTCTTGACAGGTTCTAATGTCCCCCATGCTTCAACGCCACCCACTCTGTCTTGCTCTTTGTCTGAAGCGTGTTCTCTTTCCTTCTGCCCACCAGCACCCCCATCTCAAAATTTCAAAGTATTCCCCTCATCAATCATTTGGATTTAGCTGGGGGCAGAGGGGGCAGGGGTTGCTGGACAGCAGCAGAAGCTTTGTCCAAATACCTCATAACAAGAACAACAACATGGTCATGGCCCCTGTTTGCTGGGTTGGGGAGAATGGGGGCAAGAAGGGAGGAGGGGGACCTGCTGCGACAACAGACCCAGGCTGCCACCAAGGGAGTGGCAGCTCCCTTGGTGAGTGCAGTCCCCTTTGCTAAGAAAAAAATGGGGCTGTTCTCACGGCTCGACCTTCTGTTCCCTGGGGCTACTCTGGAAAGGGTCCTCATTTCTGCTTTTCCAAACAGGGGGCTTCCATTTCCATCAAAGGTGATAGCTGAGTTAGGAAAACTGAGTCTGGCCTGGTGAGGCTGCATTTTTCCCATTGCTGGCTCAAGGGAGACTGTGATTCTCATGACAAATTATGTGTTCTACTTTTAGCTCTTTCCACCGGGTTATACTATGACCTTGGGCAAGACCCTTGACCTTTCCGGGTCCCCCTCCTCCTCTTAGTTTCTCCTCATCTGACCAAAGCACTTTTTAAAAAAACCATGACCGTGTTATAAAACAAAATGTAGAATAGATGAAAGGAAAATGTATGATCATGAATCTAACAGGAACATTGTTGATGTTTCTTCCCATTCCTTTTTCTATGCTTTAAAATTATAGTTGCAATCATTGAATCTCTACCTGAATAGCTTGCTTTTTTTTTTTTTTTTTTTCCGGGACATGTTCCTAGGTTGCTGAATAATCTTTATAATCATGATTCTTAATAACTTTATAATTTCAAGATGTATTTCTTAGTCTCTTCCATTTAGCTCACCTAGAAAATATACTGGGAATTGAGATACAGTAAAATCCACTGAGAAATTCTCCTTGAATTTCCTCTTATTATTTTTCCTTTCCTTTGAAATATTCAGGGGTTTCTTTTTTAGAGTAGGAAATTAGCCAGTGCCTTAGAGATAAAATGCCAAAATAAAAACAAAAATGAACCTCAACCCCACACTGCCCCCAGACAAACCCAAACACTGGTTAACTCTCTTTTTAAAGTTAGTCTGGGCTGGGCACGGTGGCTCACGCCTGTAATCCCAGCGCTTTGGGAGGCCGACGTGGGTGGATCACGAGGTCAGGAGATCGAGACCACCCTGGCTAACATGGTGAAACCCAGTCTCTACTACAAATACAAAAAATTAGCCGGGCATGGTGGCACATGCCTGTGGTCACAGCTACTCAGGAGGCTGAGGTAGGAGAATCCCTTGAACCAGAGAGTCGGGCTGCAGTGAGGTGAGATCGTGCCACTACACTCCAGCCTGGTGACAGAACAAGACTCCATCTAAAAAAAAAAAAAAAATTAGTCTGTCCATATTCTTTCAGTAAAATGTTCGATTCTTCCAACTCTTAGATTAAAATGTCCCAAGGAGCAGCCCCTGGGCTTTATTTCTGGGATTTGGTGGTAAATCTTCCTCTGGATGTCAAGTCTCCTCAAAGTCTGCAGGAAATCCTACTGGGACTTGGAGATTGTGACATCAGATCTAGTTAGAGCTGCTGAATGCAAGGAACTGCAGATGTCTGAACACGCCAGGAGAGAGAACTTGCAAAGACCTACAACCAGCATCCAGCTGGATTAGATGTGTGGCTTTTTCTGTCCTCAGGTTACCTGGGGAAACATCCCACAGGAATTATTTGATCGCCCCCCTCCGGAGCATACAGTGAACAGACGAGAGAAGGTATCTGTACTACGAGAGCCTCTCTCTATTGTGCTCCCCATAAAAGGCCAACAGCCTAAGAAGGCTTCACTTTCTCTGGGGTGCTATTGCACTGCATCATATACAAATATCCATATGAGGGGAAGAAAGCAAAGCAAAACTTTTCCTCTTTTTTTTTTGTTCTTTTGAGACGGAGTCTCACCCTGTCACCTAGGCTGGAGTGCAATGGCCTTATCTCGGCTCACTGCAACCTCCACCTCCCGGGTTCAAGCGATTCTCCCACCTCAGCCTCCTGAGTAGCTGGGATTACAGGCACTTGCCACCACGCCTGGCTAATTTTTTTGTATCTTTAGTAGAGACGGGGTTTCACCATGTTGGCCAGGCTGGTCTCGAACTCCTGACCTTGTGATAAGAGAGAATTTTTCCTCTTTTGGATAAATCATTTCCAACTGAATTCATCGTGGCCACCTATCATATATCACCCTTCCTCCTCCCACCATATTGCTCCAAATCCAGCTGCTGCTCCCCTGGATTTCATTCTAGTCAGGTAACTGGGGGTCATCCTGATTTTGACTTTTAGTTCTCACATCCAACATTCACATGAGTTTATTAACTCTACCATATACAGCTTTCATATCAATGTGCTTCTCCACTCCCCTACGGTACTGCCTCGTTTCATGTTCTTATCATTTGTAAACTAGATTTCTGGGTTACCACAATTTCTTAACTGATCCACATACTTCCAGCCCTGTCTTCATACCACATGGTGTCCTTTCTCATGATCAGCCAGTGTCTGCCAGTCACTTGCATGGGAGTCTTCATTCTCCTTTGTCTGTCTGACCATGCCACTCATCAGACCACATTGCTCCTTGGTAAATTACATGCAGGATTCTTGGCATGGCAGACATGAGACTGCATATCTGCTGCCTTCTTTCCTGCCCAGACTGATCCTCCCTCCTGATCTCTTAAATCAAAATATCACTTGGTGCAGCCCAGGAAGACACATTTTTAAAAAGCTCCCTGGGCAATTCTCATGTATGGGATCCATTGATAATTATTTGGAAACTAGTATTCCAGAAGCTCAATAGGATGCCATTTATGTCTCAATTTTCCTGTAATCAAGCCTCAGGAAAGGATGCATCATAATGTATTTCAGTTGCTGAGCCCCCTTGGGTTGGGTCCAAGATGGAATTCTGTTATGGTTAATTCTGCATAAAAGATTTTGTTTATAGTTAAACTGCGGGATATTAATGTTGCTTGTACCTGAAAAGATTGTGTGTGGTAAGCCTTCCTGTGCACTAAACCAGTCACGTTATTCCCCTGTCTTAATTCAGGGGCAGCATACCTCCTTATACCCAAGTCTTAATTTAAGAGGAAGAGAAAGGAACAGGAAAGAATGTGGTGAGATATAAGAACAAAAGAAGACTGCCCCACAAAAGAGCATGGCAAAATAGCACAAATGGGAAATATTGAGTTGCCAAAGTTTAGGGAATTAATGATCATGTATACTTTCATATTTTATGATTTTACCATCAAACATGAGTTTTTAACAATAAGGAAAATGCTGATTCTATAATGTTCAGGGAAATATCAGGATGCAAAATTGTTTTTGCAATCTCAGTTGTGTAAAGTATGTTTAGAAAACACCTTAAAATACTGTATTAAGTTAATATTGCTTCTCTCTGGTGCTGAGATTATTGATTTTTAACTTTTAAAAAAAATTTCTCATCCCGATGTTTTTAAATTTTTTTGAGTTCACAGACAGTATGTTTGGAATCAGAAAAATATAAGCTAACTTTTGATTGTCGTTGTTGGAATATAACAGGAAGAGATATGAAAGTGATAGAGAAGTAGGCAAAGGATGGTGGAGGGGGGAGGGAAAGAAAAGGGGGAGGAACAGAAATAAAAGAAAAGGAGAGAATGTGGGGGAGGAAAGAATATGGCCACAGGGCGAGGACATATTATGTCTGAAGCCTGAGGACACATCATTTTAAGATTCCATCTTCAAATCGGGGCTTCTTACTTCCTTCCTTCCTTCCTTCCTTCCTTCCTTCCTTCCTTCCTTCCTTCCTTCCTTCCTTCCTTCTTTTCTTCCTTTCTTTTTTTGACAGAGTCTTGCTCTGTTGCCCAGGCTGGAGTGTGTAGTGGTGCAATCTTGACTCACTTCAGCCTCAACCTCCTGGGTTCCAGTGACCCTCCCACCTCAGCATCCCAAGTAGCTAGCTGGGTCTGCAGGTGCACGCCACCACGCCTAGCTAATTTTTATTTATTATTATTTTTTGTAGAGACAAGGTCTCCCTTTTTTGCCCAGGTTTGTCTCAAACTCCTGGGCTCAGGCAATCTGCCCATCTTGGCCTCCCAAAGTGCTGGGATTACAGGTGTGAGCCACCGCACCCGGCCAGGACTCCTGATTTTCTAAGCAGACTGGTACTCGATCAGAAATGCTATAAAAAGACTGCCCTTGTCTAATGCACTGGTATTCTCTACAATGACATGTGCAAGCAGCTGCTTCTTTTTATCATCAGTATTGAAAACAGCAAAGAGCTCCTGGACATTACTTTGAAGTCATTTGCATATTGATAAATGAGTCACAAGATGGCAAAGCTTCGATGTTTTAGGAAAATATTTCCTAATATCCTTTCTGCCTCTCTCTACTGCCCAGAGTCCTCTCAAATTAATCAAAGGGATAGGAAACTCCAACCCCGAGGACCAGGATGGTCCTTTGTCTCCAAGGTGAGTCCAGTGCTGACCTGGAGAGGGACTCCAGTCATTGTAAGATTGGAGGATGGATTAGGCCATGAATATGCAGAGGCAGGATGAAGGGAGTGAGCACCCAATCCATAATGACTGAATTACAATTTTAAAATGGAGTGAATTAGATAGTTATTATCAGTGTAATTATTCATAAATGTGCCTAATTATTCATAATTATTCAGAAGCCTATTACTTCCCTGATTGCCATAAGTGATCTCTGAGGCCAATTACAATTGGATTCTGGTCACAGGACTCAGTGACTATTACCCATCTGTCTTGGTGAATCCAGAGCTTGGTCTCTGTCCTAACAGCACGGAGAGCCCTTCGTGTCATCTGGCCTTTTAAATACACACAACAAACCCGTTGCGTTAAACCCAGCTGATTTCAAAGCCCCCATTGTCTTTTTCCCCCTTTCCGGTCCCAAGCTCCACTTATTTGGGTTCAGGCTGTTCCTTCGAGGGCACGCGCTGCTGCTGTTTAATTAGGACTCTCTTGTTGTCATTCCTGCATTTGATATCTTAATAGCATTGAGAGCATATGTAGGGAAATAGGCAAAAAGGAAAGTACCTTCATGCACATAAAGGTGATATGGAGAAGCCAGAAGCCCTGGAAGGCTTGGCCGTGTTTTAAAGGTTGCACTGTCAAATCAGTGGTTTGAGATTTTCTGTAAATCTTGAGGCCCTAACACACAGGTGAGGGAACGCAGCTAGGTTTAACTCAGGCGGCTACAGCTTGCCGCCTCTGATACTTATCACGCTTCTGAGGATCATTTCAACATAGTGTGGCCTAGGAGAGCATTTCCAATTTTTCCAGAATGATTTCATTCTGACCTCAGTGTGGCCAATTGCTGGACGTGGGCTCCGGCTTGATACCCCATCTGTGCAGAGCGTCTTGTGACTGCGCAGGCATCAGCGCTGAAGCTGTGGCTCAATTTCTACTTTTTTTTTTCTCCCTGGAAAACATTACGGCAATTACCATATTGTGGGGCAGCATTATCAAGTGCAAATTAGCATATAGATTAGTTCTGGGGGGCAGGGAGGAGAGGTGGGTTAAGAACTTTAAAATCATGTATCGTTAGGCTGCACAAAGAGTGGCATGCAGAAATCTTCCAGGCCCTGGTCGACCTAACCCTGTGTGTACATCAGCGGATCTGATGGGTGTCAGCTGATCATTTCTAGGGGAACAAAGGCAACTCAGTTCTGATTGTAGCTACGAATGGGGCAGTGTAAGAAGTGGCGGAGCTGTTGGTGGATTTTAAGACCTTCATCAGCTTTTCGTTCTTGGACAGAGAATCCCCGATTTGGTTAGTAAGAACTCCCTCTAATTAATTGGAGTCACTAAGTTCACATTTTGCATTTGGTCCAAGAAATGAAAATGGTTAAATTTTTGCTGATGGGATAAAAAAGAGTATAATCTAGAATTGAGACTTTTAAAAAGAGTGTGGCAAAAGATAGTATGCAAAAAGGAGATTAATTTCCTACCTTCCATCAGAAGAATATAAAAATAGATTTATTGAAAAATAAACATTTATAGGACCTCCTTTATCTTTCTAAGATCTCCAACAGTGCAGGAGACTGGTTTAGAAACAGTCGATCCGTCACTTGGTCAAGTGTTTATTGATCATCTACTATGTGTACAACACTATGAATGGTACAAAATATAGGATATGGAACTAATCACCAAAGTTCTCACATACAGTCCTTTAAAGAAATGGCACAGAGGCTCCCTATTGGCTGCTGTGGAAGAGTTCAGAAGAGAGGGAGAACTTTGAGGACTAGACTAGAGTGGTCAAGAAAAGTTCGACAGGATTTAGGAGCTTTCTTGACTACAGAGGGTAAGTGGGGTGTGAACGGGCATTCATGAGGATATTCCAAGCCAGGGTGATGGACCACAGGACTCAAAGGTCAAGGACATTGTGAAATGGACGGCTTAATGAGGAGAACAGCCTGACAGAACGGAGGGTCTACGTGGAGGTGATGGAAGTGTGTATGAAACAAAGGTATGAGACTAAGGCAAATGTCTTAACCTCTTTCAATCTCAGTTATCTATTTCATTCAAATGGATTTAACAATAACTTCCTTGAAAAATGATCATGTAATGAGATCAATTATTTTTCTATATGCAACTTCTGGCATACAGTAAGCACACGGCCTTTGCTAATTAATTAGTTAAATGTGATATTGCTTAATTGAGTTAGATTTAAAACCACTTAGGGTCAGCTCGGGGCCCGGTGTTAAGCATGCAACTTTGTCTGTGGCAAATACTATCGCTCAAATTAGCAACAAATAAAACATGTTTTTAAAAAATAAACACAATTCCTGTGAAGAAAATAACACCCCAAATCCTTTTTGGGATCACCTCTTCAGCTACCCTGGTTGGGGGCAGGCTCCGATTGGGATGTAGGAGAAACTGCTTCAGGAAAACAGAAAAATAAAGGATGTGGATGTGGATGGGTGAACTGGGAAGACTGATGAGCTGGAAGGAGTTGCACTGAGATTTATTTTCCCACAGTGACTTGAAAGGATAAAAAGCAGAAGAATACGGCTGCAGAGCCTGACAGGTCTACCTGACTACCAAGCAGGTCAGGTCAGCATGGCTGCTTTGATTACTGGGGACACTACACATTTCATGGTACATTAGGTAGATTCTAAAGCCTAATCTGGTCCCATGAATGGTCAAGGTATGGACTGTTCAATGGGGGATGGGCACGAGACAGCCATGTGCAAATGTGTAATTGAGCACGACGTCCTGGGTCTCAGCCCAGCATCATCCACCATTCATGGAAGGAAGGTCCCATCAACTATGCACTCTCTGGACCCCGAAAAGTCATCCAGGTGTATTCTTTCATATCTCCCCAACCCAGATTCTCCAAATGCTGTGAGAGGCAGGAAAAGAAAAGTACAAGGTCTTCAATCTTGGAGAAAAGTTCCTGACACACAGTAGGTGCTCAGTAAATATTTGTGAAGAACTGTTTGTTGAAAAAAAAATCTTCCCTTTTACTCAGTTTGAATCCTCAGGTCCCATAGCTTTTATTGGCCTGTATTGATTTTTCTTGCCTATTTTCGAATGTTTAGTACTGGTATCACAGTTATTTTTTCATCCCATGAAAGTCTTCTCCCTGTTGGATTTTGAGCGGCTGCAGGAACTTCTGTTCTTGTTTCCTCTGCAGTGTCCAGTTCTGTGCTTTGCTTAGTGCGTGTATGTGCTGAATAGTGACCGGGCAGCTGTGATCCAGTAGGATGGGCACTAGGTTAGGAATAAGAAAATTTCAGTCTGTCTGTGCTCCAACAGGCAGCAGGAGAGTGAATAAGCCATCATCTCTCTGAACCTCAGTTGGGTCACATGTAAAATACGGATAATAATTCACATCTTATCTATAGAAGAGGATTAAACAGTGTATTTGTAAAGATTAAATATATCACTGTACACTAAAGTATTTCAGCAATGACTTTTTGCATTTGGCTGTGATTGTACCACCCATGCATTATCATTTTTGTACTGGAGGCCTTCCCATTCTGAGGGGAGATGGATCCGCAAAGGCATTAGTGGGATAGAGGTGAGCTGATACTGGTCTCTTATTCGCTTGCAGCTGAAATCAGGCTAGGCCAAAGCCAGGAGGGCTTGTCTCCCCTTCTGATATTGTGTGACAGGTGACACTGTTGGTTTAAGAACAGACAGCCTTGAGCATAGAAAGCAAGAAATGTATGTTTATGAACCTGCTCCCCGACCTCCTTCCCCTAAATAAGAATTGATGCTGGGAACAGAGAAAAAGATAGAAAAGACTATCCTGTGATTAGACAGACAAACCCATCAAGCTAATCAAATCTCATCAAACGCAGAGTTCTAGGGCATGAGATTCCATGGAAGAGAGTTCCAAGGACCACCAAACTTTACCTAGAGCTTTTCCTGACTCTCTTCAAGGAATCGCATGCCATGAGGCACATCACTGTGATGGGGAGGGTGTGGTTGAAAATGTCCACTTTGCTCAGTTCCTACTGAGCCCATTTCCAATGATAATGCGGTAGTCTGGTCCAGACCTTTTTTTTGTTTGTTTGTTTTTTGAGGCAGAGTCTCACTCTGTCGCCCAGGCTCAAGGGCAGTGGTGTGATCTCAGCTCACTGCAACCTCTGCCTCCTGGGTTCAAGCAATTCTCTTGCCCCAGCCTCCCTCCCGAGTAGCTGGGATTACAGGCACCTGCCACCATGCCCGGCTAGTTTTTTGTATTTTTAGTAGAGATGGGGTTTCAGCATGTTGGCTGGTCTTGAACTCCTGACCTCAAGTGAACTGCTCGCCTCAGCCTCCTTACTGTGTCTTTATTTCCCTCCTACTGCATGTTTTACTAGAGAGTCCTCAAGCCGTTGCTGATCCACCATCACCCAACCCACCACAAGTCAGGATATTTTCCCCCTGCTTACTTCATCTCTTTGGCAGCATTGTTAATAAGTGGTTACATTTAGTATCTGATAAAGACAGGAGGACAAACTGTTCTTTAAAATGGACTCAATAATATATTTTCACTGCAGTATTATAAGCAGCTCAAATAATACACGAGCACCCGGAGTAAGATTGGCAGGTCATATTTCACACATCTCAATTCAGTCTCCCGTCTCCGAGCTGCCATCAGTTTGGGAAGACACCCTTCTAACATTTCTGTGCATTCCTGTACCTCTCTGCTAGTATCTAATGATGCATATTAATGAGAGTGTATTGGATGCTGATCTCTTTTGATCCTCCCATCAATCCACTTTTTAGACACTGCAGGTGTCTCTCCTTCGTTTCACAGAGGTCAATAACCTGGCCAGCATGTCAGAGTTAGCCGGATTCCAAGTCTGTCTTATTTCCAAGCTTAAGAGCTTAAGTTCTAGGTACTTCTTTAGTTACTCTGATACTTCTTACCTAGCAGCTGATTTAGGAATGATGTAGGCTGATCACAAAATAATTGTTTTAAAAGATAGAAGAATTGGATGATGCCAGATAAGATCCAGAGAAAGCCATTTTGATTTTGCATTTTTAGTCCCATTAGGACTAACTTATATGGTGTGTTAGACTCAGTCTTGGATAGAGAAGAAAGGAAATTTTGCATGGTAGGTTCTGATGTTGATGGTTGAGTTCAGGACTTACGGCATGGCCCATAGGTGAAAGGATGATTCAGACCTTACAGCACTGGGAGTCTGCATTTAAATTCTATGAGGAAGTAAAAACATGTTAAAAGTTAAAGCCGAAACATGAACATAAACCATAAACATCAAAAGCCAAAAGGCTTAGGGTTGGAAAGCTGACAAGCTGTGAGAAGGCAGAATGGGAATGGTTGGGGGCTGGGCTCTTGGAGCTCCTTGGGCCTTCACTGGGGGTCCCATCTACGCCCAGTGCTTAATTTTAGTGGTAACAGAATTCCAATAAGGATACAAGTCTGGTTTTAACTTGTGCCCACACCATTAAAAACTATTGCTTGTCAGAAGAGAGAAGAGAGCTCAGGGTAAGGCCTTTCCCTTGGTGTTGGTGAAAACTACCCCTCCGCTATGGGAACTGTGGGTTTAACCCAGCTGCCTCATCAACATACATTTTACGGATTCCCAAATGGGGCACAGATGAGGTGGAGGTAGGAGATGTTTGCAGAGTGACAATGATGATTATGGCCATTTTATAGCTTGTAGCAACCACAATTTATTTTATTCAAATAATAATGTAATTATTGGTTTAATTATGCCTTTAAATAAATTAAATATTTTTAGTTTTTCATTTTGTAAAGTTTATGTATTTATTTTTTGAGACAGGGTCTCATTCCCGTTGCCCAGGATGGAGTGCAGGGGCACGATCATGCCTCACTCCAGCCTCGACCTTCTGAACTCAAGCAATTCTCCCACCTCAGCCTCCCAAGTAACTGGGACCACAGTTACATTCCACCATACCTGGCTAATTTTTTGTATGTTTAGTAGAGATGAGGTTTCGCCATGTTGCCCAGGCTGGTGTTGAACTTCTGGACTCAAGCGATCCGCCCACCTCGGCCTCCCAAAGTGTGGGATTACAGGTATGAGCCACGGTGCTGGGCCAGAAATTAAATTTATTTTACATTTGAAAGGTCTAGCGTAGGGTCCATCAGTCAGAGGTTTGGGGAAGAAATCTGGCTTTATTTTTTTCTTCCAGTTTCACATAGATAATTCTATTTAACATTAAGCATATTATGACTTTCATTATAATTTAATTTCCCCACAGCAGATACCTCCCTACTTAGCATGAGTGTTTGAGGTTTCCAAACAATATGGCATCTTGATGGGTTATCCTGATAAGTTCTGAAGAACTCTCCTTACTCTAAGTCTTAGCTCTGTTCCTGAGAGCAGTAGCCTCATGGCCTTCAATCCTGGATGCATTTTAAAATCATCTGGACAGCTTGATTCATTGGTTTGGAGTAGAGACTGGGAGTAAGTATTTTTCAAATGCTCCCCAGAAGAATATAATTGTAGCTAGAGCTAAGAAACAGATTGTTAGATAAGTAGAAATTCTTGAGCCGTATTATTAATATGCAGTGGTGTTTAAAGGAATATGGCAATGGCCTTTTTGTGATGCAAATAGCCTGTCTCCAGCATTCTAATTTTTTTATTTGGAAGTCTGAATATGTACACAGTAATGTATTGCTTAATGATGTGGGTATGTCTCAAGAAATGCATTGTTACGTGATTTCACGGTTGTGTGAACATCACAGAGTGTACTTACACAAATCTAGGTGGTACAGCCTACTGCATACCTATGGCATAACCTGTTGTTCCTAGACTGCAAACCTATACAGCATGTTACATTACTGAATTCTGTAGGCAATTGGAACACAATGGCCCATATTTGCATGTCGAAAAATAGAAAAGCTACAGTAAGAATATGTATTATAATCTTTCAAGGACCACTGTTGGATATGCAGTCCATTGTTGATGGAAACGTTGTGATGTGCATGACTGTATCTAATATTGCATGCAAGTGTCTATGTGAATAATACATAATGAGACAACTGCACAGGCTTCATTACAGAAGAAACTTCCCTTAGTCCACTTAGAAGATATCTGACCCCAGCACTGACAGTAAGTCTTCATTTATACCCATTAATGGCCCTATAATCTTGCAAAAGTTATCACATAATATTTATTTATATTGACATTTAATACACAAGTGAGAAACACCTACAAATTCCATGAGTTTTCAGAAGTGTTATTTTCCTATCATAGTACTTTTGGTGGCATCTTTTTTTTTTTAACTTTTTCTTATGGACATTGTAAAAATGCATAGGAAAGTAGAGAAAATGGTATACTCAGTCCCCATTTTCTAAACATCCAGCTTCAACAGTGATCAACATTTTGCCCATCTGGTGTTTTGTCTTTTCTTCTTCCTTTACCTTCCCATAGAGACAAACGTAACTTTACAATTCTTTCACTTTCTTTGAAAAAATCTTAATAATTGTTTAATATTACACTGCCAACAACCCTCACTCATCTCTTGATTGAAGAGGCAGGCTGTAATTCCATCTCTGGTTTGCAAGGTTTCCTTCTAAACCTAAACCCTTAAGCTATGTTCTTGCAGACTGGGACATTAGCAAGATCTCTCGATTGAATTACAGAATTGCATTCCACCAAGGATTCAGTTTTGTAGAGTACTTAACATTGAACTACATGACGAGGCACAGGAGTAATGGGTCTTTTCAGTAATACCATCTTTTTTTTCCCTTCCGTAAATCAAAGGCAGTATTAAAAGACCTTCAGCTCTTCAGCATGAATGGAGTTAAAAGTATACAGGGGCTGGAAATAGCCCCCAAATGAAGGCAATTCTGTCATCTCCTGAAGGCTTATTCTTTTACCCATAGTTATTAATATGAATAATTGAAGAATCTGAGAGCTTTTCTGTGATTTGAAACTTTTTGAGTGTATAGATTCCATAGTTTCCATTGCCCTGGAAGCTGAAACAGAAGAAATTACCTGACTTGTTTCTGCTTTCTGCCGGTGACCCATTTTGGGGCTCTGATGCAATCCCCAGGCAGCGGGGTGCTCTGCCTTCCAACTTTGAGGCTGAGAGTTTAGAGGTCGCTACTGGCTCTGAGACAGCCTGGACTTTCTTCTGGGTTTGACTCTGGCAATACAATAAAGAGACCACTGTAGAGAATTTCCCATCCTCAGGAAGGTCCAAGGACAACACTCTTGAACCTGAGCAAACTTGTTCTCCATCTGGGAGCTCAAACCAGGAGGCTGTGTATACTTCTCACTCAGATTCAGTTAACCTCAAGATTTTGCCACAGTAGTTCTGAGCCTTCGAGTCTCAGCCCTCTTTTGTCTTCTGTGACTTCAAGGAGAATATGAATTTTCTGGATGATTTTGCAAAACAATACTTAATTTTATTTTTTAAAAATGTTGTCTGCAAATGTGGAAGCAAAGAGAGGAATTAGGAAAAGAGAGAAAGCTGTAAAAATTTGGGAACCCAAATTCCACCAATTTTGAGGGGACAGGTAATGGAACTGTTTTATATCCCAATTTTGGTGGTGGTTACACAAATCTATCTGTGTATTAAAATTCATAGACCTGTGTACCAAAAGAGAACAAAGAGAATTTTACTGTTACGATAATTTTTAAAAGAAAATAAATTGTTAATCGGGGAAAATAAAACACCCAATCCTGCTCATGTTTGGAAGTAAAGAAAATTCCTGAAAGGGAAATAGCACCTTGGGATTCTCAATTATTTCAAAAGTTGTTTAAATTTTTACTTATTGTGTAGATGATATTGTACTGACCGAAATTTTAGAAGTTACCAAGAATCATGTATCCACAGTAAATCATTTGTTTACATTTATTTTTTATTATTTTATTTTATTACAGACAGAGTCTTGCTTTGTTGCCTAGGCTGGAGTGCAGTGGTGTGATCATAGCTCCCCACAGCCTGGACCCCCTGGGCTCAGGTGATCCGCTCTCTCTCTCTCTTTCTTTTTTGTAGAGATTAGGTCTTGCTATGTTATTCAGGCTGGTCTCGAACTCCTGGCCTCAGGTGATCCTCCCGCCTTGGTTTCCCAAAATGCTGGGATTAAAAGCGTGAGCCACTGTGCCCTTAATGTTTGCATTAAAAAAAAAATCCTATAGGCTTCAGTGAAGTTTCTGCTTCTCTTTCACTTTACTGGACAAAGGCCAGCCTGAGTCAGAGCTTCAGGGAGAGAAGGAGAGGGCCTCCTTGTTCCCAGTGTGGGCTGAGAATCATCCACTCCGCTCCAGACCTGTGGAATCAGAAGCTGCCTTAGGTGATTCACTACACGTTAAAGTTTGCAAGTGGGTCGTTGGGGATTTCTGGTTGCCATGCCGATTGCTGCAGAGGCCTGAAGTCGGTCCTTTCTCCTCGGAGGGTGGCCACAGAACATACACCTCTGCTGTTCCCCACAGTTGAGTGTGAGGTTACTTTCCTGTCTCTATCTGTCAGGGTCCCTTCCAGCGAAATGAGATCAGTATATGAGAGTTGCCCATGGAAACTTCGCTTAACTCCATTTTTAATATCACAGGCAGTATTTGAGGATTATTTTCCCCTGCCATCCTAAAACATCTGCCTTTTCTCTTAAATTTAAGATGTAAATCATCTTCTAGCCAGTTGAGGGGAGCAGTTGAAGTGCATGGGTAAAAACAGAATCTGGGAGAAATATGGGTATTTCATTGGAAGTTGTGGAAGGCTCTAGTTAGCCAAGATGGGTGCCTGGGGCAGAAAGAGTTCTTGTTGTCTTGCGTTGCTTGGTGAAAACAGAATGTTCCAGGTAGAGCTGCTGTGTTCACGCACACTGCTTTGGGTAGGTCTATGTGGTCCTGGAGGCAGAGGCAGATCTGTCAGGAACACTTTGTCCTGGGCATGCTTTCTGACTGCTTATGTCCAAATGCAATATGAGCCCCAAATGTTGGTGCAGAGAAGACTCCATGGCTTGCTGTCACCAGATGAGCCTCTAGTATGTGAGCTACGAGACCAGCTGGTGTTTCCCTGTGGGTGACATGACTGGGTCCACATACCTTTAACTTTATGCAGAAAAAAAAATCCCAGTAAAAGCATGAGTTAGCACTCACTGAGATTACTTCTATCATATATTTTTTCTTTTTAATTAATATTTCATGACCAGTTAACCAGCAGTCTGTTATCCTTCTAATAAAGAAAAAGGTATTATAACCAATAAAATATATTTATTGCCCTCATTTTAAAGTCTTGATTCAGGACCCATCCCTCCCTTGTGAAAGTCTTTTTAAAAAATCATCAGAAGTACACAATCAATGGGGAAAGAAGCCCTTGTTTGTTTAAAGAAGAAACATATTCCCCAACAGAAGATATAAAAACATAAGTCTGCAAATAAAACATGTGGGTCTGTTTACTTAGTAGAGATTTTGTATCTGGCTAGTGTAAGTATAGTCATTCTCAATTTTGAGGGATTCAGGAATTTTTGCTTTTGTAAACTCAATATATGAGATATAATGCAACTTGAACATAAGAAAATAACTCGTTTTCATTCGCATTATGAGAAAAGGGATGTAGTGCCTATAGGACCATCTTACATGAACACAACATACATTTCTCTGTTTTTTTTTTTTTTTTTTTTTTTTTTTTTTTTTTTTTTTTTTTTTGAGACAGAGTCTCGTTGTTGCCTGGGCTGGAGTGCAGTGGCACGATCTCTGCTCTCTGCAAGCTCCGCCTCCCAGGTTCAAGCCATTCTCCTGCCTCAGCCTCCCGAGTAGCTGGGACTATAGGCGCCCGCCACCACATCCGGCTAATTTTTTGTGTTTTTAGTAGAGACGGAGTTTCACCGAACACAACATACATTTCTCAGGTTATGGCTATCAATCATTCTGGAAGCTTACATTGTGGGTTCCAGCAGTTGGAATCTGTTAAACAGATCTATACTACTGAAAATTCTGTGCAAGACAGCTAGAGAAAGAGCTTAATGAATTCATTCTGAGGTGGCTAGATATCAATTAGCCAGAGTAAGTGAAGAAATTGTAAAGCAAAGGGTGTGTGTAGAGCTCTTCCTTTGTGTGGTGAGAGCTCTTGGTTTTACTCATCAGAGGAGATGCAGAAGACTCCAAGCCGTCTGCACACTGCTGCCATCACTCGAGGGGGTCATTGCTTTAGGAATTTTTCCTAGCTTTTCCTACTTTGATGAATTACTTTGAAATACTTTACTATGCTTCACAATATAAGATTCAAATATGAAAATAAAATCATACAGTTTTAAAAGTAAAATAGAACCTTAGAAAGATTCCACTTTATTTAATTTTTCACTTGAGAGAAAGAAGGTATAAAGAGTTTAAATAATGTGCCTGAGGCAACACAGCTAGCTGGTGGCAAAACTGGGACTAGAATTCATCTCATTCTGCCTTGTGATTTTAGAACTGAAAGAAGCTAATTTCTCATTTGTGCAGCGCATTTCATCAATGGACATTAAAATTTCTGTTTAAAGTGCTAGTTAATTTACTGATTGCCAGGACTTAGTCAACTGAGGTAAATCCAAAATGTGTTTGATATACCTCAGTAAACAAAAAGGATACTTTTTTCAGTAAACTGGAGTTAAAGACGTATTTACTTTTAGGCGGAAAGACTATTTGTAAGGCATTATGACAATTGCTGAATCTAAATCAGTATAAACGTAGAATTCCGTTAAAAGTATTTTTAAAATTGGGTTGATTCTGGTTAGTTTGCCAATGAAGTCATTGAATAAATGTTGCAAAAAGCTAGAGAAATCTGTACAATGTTCAGAATTTGACCTAGATTGCATATGGGTTTTAAAAAATGCCACCACATTCATTATTGTGAGTAATTACTTATAAATATATAACAATACACTTTGCAAATATGAAATGCTCGTGTAGAATATTAAATGCTGGTAATCCTTAAGTGTTCTGAAAAGTAAAATTATTTCCCCAGTTGTTTCTGCTTTCATGTAAAGAGTAATCAATGAGCTTGTTTTTATTAGCATTTCTGTTAGTTGGTGTGTTTACATCTTGCTGGCTCAAAGCTTAAAAGAAAAAGCAAAGCAATATACATTCTACTGATAGTAATAAAAATATTAAAGCTGAGAAAGGACCACTTGTAGCTTCATATCTTTATGTGGCTAAGTTGGTTTTGGTGAATTTTCTGTGTAAAAAGCAACCAATAAACTAAACCCAACATCTCCCAACGGCATTTTCTTTTTCTGTGGTTGAATGGTGGAAAGAAGGCAGTAGTGTGCCACCTGGTGGTTCAACATGGATTGACATAGTAGAGTTTCCCCAATCCTGTATTAACCGAATTTAAAACATAACCATTATTTCCTCAGCTACCAATTCTTTCCTCCTTGGAGATATTTCTTTTTCTTATTCTAAAGAATACTCATCAGGTACCATTATTCTGTTTGGAGATTGGAAATACGTTAAAATTAAAACAATCACCTCTAATGTGCTTCTCACAGCTTGTCTATCCACAGACATTTGCCATTTGTGTTATACCAATGGTATTTAATTACATTCAGATACAACTAAGGACTAGAAATAAAAATAATGCCATCCCGGGGTGGGCATGGTGGTGCACACCTGTAATCCCAGCACTTTGGGAGGCTAAGGAGGGCAGACCATTTGAGCCCTGGAATTCGAGACCAGCCTGGGCAATATAGTGACACCCCATGTCTGCAAAAAATACAAAAATTAGCTGAGCGTGATGGTACATGCCTGTGGTCCCAGCTACTCTGGAGGCTGAGGTGGAAGGATTGCTTGAGCCCAGGAGGTTGAGGTTGCAGTGAGCCTTGATCGCACCACTGCACTCCAGCCTGAGTGACAGAGAGAGGCCCTGTCTTACACACAGAGACAAAAGATTGAGAAGGAAGGACTTATTACAATATAATATGACATTATGCCTTTGATATGACATGTTACTGATGTCAGTGTGCTAGAAATGGAGATACATTAACAAGATATCGCCTCTTTGAGTGAAGATGAAGTGATCTTGAATAAAGAACACCAAAGTTTCAAACCAGAAATGCATACTTTGTTTTATATGCCTACACAAAAGAGAATCTTTATCCACAATTTATGTTTTTAAAAAATCAGATGAATGCATTTTACTCTTTTTCTAACAGTGTCTGTTTTTTCATTTTCTACTTGAATGGAATGCAAATTTATACTATAACTTCCAAGATTATAACCTTTTTAAAAGCCTTCATAACCTCAAGAATCCCAGCAGGCCAGGTTAAATAACAGCATGACTGCTTTCAGCCAAAGGCCTATGCAAAGCTAGAGCAAAAAAAAAAAAAAAATTTATTCAAAATATATCTGTTTCAGACAGAAGAAAATTAGGATTTGACAGGAGTAGAAAAAAGCATGATTTCAAGTTTAATTCTGCAAGGTGAACTTCAGAACACTACCTCATTGATTGGGCTGATTTAGCAGCACTGTCTAAAATTCTTCTGGCTCTGATTTTAAAGGCAATCTTTGCACTAGGACAAAAGATCAAAAGTTAACATCTGGATTGGTGATAGTAAATTACCATTTCTGGTTTTTTTTCTTCAGTGATATTAATTACAATACCCCTCACCCAATGAAACTTCAGCAAGGATTTTAGATAAATGAGGCACAATCTGAGGTAGAATGAGAATCTTGAAACCCTATCCTAAGCTCAAGGATAGTACAAAAATAGATTCTTGGGCTAGAGTTGTAAGATGGATCTGCCATACACATGTGACAGATATACCATAGTCTAGAATGCAAAAGCTTATCTAGACTTGAGAAAGTCAGGGTTAACTGTGGAGAGTAACATTTTGTGGTCACTGTTGAATGTACTCTTTCAAATAGGTAAAATGCATACTGATTAGGCTGAGCATCTGATTAAACATCAAATTGTAGAAATCAGTGTTTATTTGAAAAGTGAACTGAGCATTCACATAGATGAAATAATTTCTGGTATCTTAATAGACAGCCTCTGAACTACAGAATCCCATCAATTCTGTAGTTGGGATGGCATTATTGTTATTATTATTTTGAGACAAGTTCTCGCTCTGTCACCCAGGCTGGAGTACAGTGGCAGGATCATGGCTCACTGCAGCCTCAACCTCCTGGGCTCAAGTGATCCTCCTGCCTCAGCCTCCCAGGTAGCTGTGACTATAGGTGCACACCACCATGCCTTTTAATTTTTTTGTACAGATGGGGTGTCACTATGTCACCTAGGCTGGTCTCGAATTCCTGGACTCAAGCGATCTTCCCACCTCTGCCTCCCAAAGTGCTGGGATTACAGGCATGAGCCACTGTGCCCAGCCCCAGTCATTTTTGTACAAAGCCAGATGTCTGAATATTTTAGTGAGTGGCATCTACAGTTCTTGGTGCAAACTTTGAAGCAAATGTTATAGCTCCATCAAGCATATGCAAATCACTGTCCAGAGTCTTATTGATGAGAGAAACCAGCTTCATTGGGTTATAATCAAATCGTAGCTCACTGCAGCCTCAAACTCTTGGGGTCAAGGATCCTCCTGCCTCAGTCTCCCGAGTAGCTGGGACTACAGGCATGTGCTACCACTCCCAGCTTATTAAAATATTGTAAAGGTGGAATCTTGCTATATTGTCCAGGCTGGTCTTGAACTCCTGGCCCAAAGTGATCCTCTTGCCTCAGCCTCCCAAAATGCTTGTATTACAGGTGCAAGCCACAGTGCCTGGCCAGTCCTGCCTCTTTTGGACTATTTAGAAAATAGCAGGAGGCTGCATGGTGGAGAGGAAAGAGCATTTAACTTAGAGTCTCTTCTGTGAGTAGAAACGCTTTTAGACTTTGATCTCAAAGAGGTTTATTTCTTGCTAGATTTCTTATATATTAAGCGAATTCTGCAACTATCTGTAAGATAATTGAGCAATCATTAGATCTATCTGGCTTTATATGGAGCCCTCATAATTTGGGGCATAAACTAATTAAAGAGTAATTACAACTAACCGATTCTGTGGTCCACTTTCAGTTCAAACTTTAAGTAGGAAGTGAGTCTTTTTAACAGAGGGGCTTTCACGTGCTCCTCACATTGCCAGTGTGCCTAACCGAGCTGATGGGGTCAGAGAGAACAAGACCACTCAGGTGGACACAGGTATAGGACGAGGGCTCAGAAGGAAGGAGGCTGCCGTTCCAGAGTCACCTTTCTTAGTGAGGAGGGCTGGCAGCCAGCGTATCGGAGGGAATCAAACTTCTCCATGGAAATCAAGTCCTGACCGTAAGCTCAGTGAGAGCAGTGTCCAGGAACGATTCTGGAAAACAGCAAAAGACCAAAGACGTCAAACCAGCTTCGTTTTGAAATATTTTTCATCGAAACAGATTCAGAGTTATTACGTGAGCCTGAGTGAGGGGGAAACAGTGCTGGTTGTCAGAATCCCAGGACTGGACTACTGTACTCAAGAGTATGTTATAAGCCATATCTAGTTCCCATTGCCATTTAGGTTGGTGCAAAAGTAATTGCAGTTTTTGCCATTAAAAGTGATTTATTGGCCAGGCCCGGTGGTCACGACTGTAATCCTAGCACTTTGAGAGGCTGAGGCGGCTAGATCACTTGAGGTCAGGAGTTTGAGACCAGCCTGACCAACGTGGTGAAATCTCGTCTCTACTAAAAATACAAAAATTAGCCAGGTATGGTGGTGGGCACCTGTAATCCCAGCTACTTGGGAGGCTGAGGGAGGAGAATTGCTTGAACCTGGGAGGCGGAGGTTGCAGTGAGCCGAGATCGTGCCATTGCACTCCAGCCTGGGCGACAGAGGGAAACTCCATCTCAAAAAAACAATAATAATAATAATAAAGTAATTTGTTGTGGGTTGAATCCTGTCTTCCCCCACAATTCGTACATTGAAGTCTTAACTCCCAGTAATTCAAAATGGAATTTTGGGTGCAGATAGGATCGTTAAATATGTAATTAGTTAAAATGAGGTCATTGGGTGAGCCCTAACCCAGTACGACTGGTGTCCTTATAAAAAGGAGAAATTTGGACACAGAAACATGCCCACAGAGAAAATGCCCATGAATAGGAAGGTAGAGATTAGGGTGATGGGTCCACAAGCCAAGGAGTGCCAATGATTGCTAGCAGTCACCAGAAGCTTGGCAGAGGCATGGAACAAATGCTCTCTCAGAAGGAACAGGACTTCCTCAGACTTCCAGCCTCCAGAACTGTGAGACGATACATTTCTGTCCTTTAAGCATCCCTATTTGTGGTACTTTGTATGGGAGCCCTAGAAAACTGATATATATCATAGTTCAGCAGTTCTCAATATTTCTTGTTATCATCTTCATAAGGGCTTGAGTTAGGATTGTCAGATCATGTACAGGATGCTCAGTTGAACTTGAATTTCAGATAAAAATCAAACATTCCTTTTAGTGTCAGTATGTCCCGAGCATTGCATGGAACATACTAGTACTAAAAAGTTATTCATTGTTTATTTGAAATTCAAATTTAGCTGGATAGTCTGTGTTTTTATTTGCTAAGTCTGATAATCCTATCTGGAGTGCCTTTGTCATAGTTATGACAATGAGGAAATGAGTCAATTACCTGGACTCAGTGGATTCTTCTTGGTGCCTACTAGAGTCAGCAAAAACAGAAAAGTGGAAATGCTTTTAGACTTCTGTCTCAGTGATGTTTATTTCTAACTATATAGTTGGCCATGTGTATCCTCGGTGTGGTGGTAATACTGAGTGTCAACTTGATTGGACTGAAGGATGCAAAGTATTGATCCTGGGTGTGTCTGTGAGTGTGTTGCCAAAGGAGATTAACATTTGAGTCAGTTGGCCGGGGAAGGCAGACCCACCCTTAATCTGGATGAGCACGATCTAATCAGCTGCCAGTGAATATAAAGCAGGCAGAAAAACGTGAAAAGGTGAGACTGGCCTAGCCTCCAAGCCTACATCTTTCTCCCATGCTGGATGCTTCCTGCCTTCAAACATTGGATTCCAAATTCTCCAATTTTGAGACTTGGCCTGGCTCTTCCCATGCTGGATGCTTCCTGCCCTCAAACATTGGATTCCAAATTCTCCAATTTTGAGACTTGAACTGGCTCTCCTTGATCCTCAGCTTGTGGACAGCCTATTGTGGGACCTTGTGATCCTGTAAGTTAATATTTAATTAACTCCCATATCTATGTCTGTATCTATATGTATCTATCTATATCTTATTCTGTCCTTCTAGGGAACCCTGACTAATACACTCGGGTTCCAAATTTTTGGATTCAATCAACCTCGGATTGACAATATATGACAAAAACATAATAAAAAAATTAAAAAATCAATGTAGTATAACAACAATTTACATAGCTTTGAAGTACGGTATGTGTTGATTAATGATGAGATACATTTTGAGAAATGATGAATCACTGGGCAATTTCATCCTTGTGCGAATGAACACCGTGGAGTGCAGTTGCACAGACCCAGATGGTGGAGCCTGCCGCACACCTAGGCTGTGTGGTAGAAACCTTTGCTCCCAGGTCACAAAACTGCACAGCCTGGTACTGTACTGAGTACTGTAGGCAATTGTGACACAATGGTAAGTGTGTGTGTGTGTGTGTGTTTGTGATGGAGTCTTGCTCTGTTGCCCAGGCTGGAATGCAGTAGCACAATCTCGGCTCACTGCAACCTCCGCCTCTCAGGTTTTAGTGATTCTCCTGTCTCAGACTCCCGAGTAGCTAGGACTACAGGCGCGTGTCACCACACCGGGCTAATTTTTTAAAAATATTTTTATTAGAGACGGGGTTTCACCATGTTAGCCAAGATGGTCTCGATCTCCTGACCTCGTGATCCGCCCACCTCAGCCTCCCATTGCTGGGATTACAGGCGTGAGCCACCGTACCTGGCCTGTAGTGGTGTACAGTGGTGTACAGGTGTACCATTGTTGAATGAATGGTGCTCACAGGACTGGAGGCTGCTCTGGGTGAGTCAGTGAGTGATTTGGCAGTGAAAGTGATGGCTGAGGAAGTTACTGTACCCTACTGTCAACTTTGTAAACACTGTACACTTAGGCTATACTACATTTATTAAAATTGTTTTTTCTTTCTCCGATAATAAACAGCCTATGGTAGCTTTTTAACTTCATAAACTTTAATTTAAAAAAATTTTGACTCTTATGTAATAAAACTTAGCTTAAAACACAAACTCATTATACAGCTATACAGGAATCTTTTCGTTTCTTCTTTTTTTTGAGACGGAGTTTTGCTCTTATTGTTGAGGCTGTAGTGCAATGGCATGATCTTGGCTCACTGCAACCTTTACCTCTTGGGTTCAAGCAATTCTCCTGCCTCAGCTTCCCGAGTAGCCGGGATTACAGGCACCCACCACCATGCCTGGCTAATTTTTTGTGTTTTTAATACAGATGGGGTTTCACCATGTTGGTCAGGCTGGTCTTGAACTCCTGACCTCAGGTGATCCACCGGCCTCAGCCTCCCAAAGTGCTGGGATTACAGGTGTGAGCCACCATGCCCAACCTTCTTTCTTTATATTCGTATTCTATAAGCTTTTTTCTATTTTTAAAATTTTAATTTTTTTTTTCCTTTTTAAAATGTTGTTAAAAACTAAGACCCAAACAGACACATTAGCCTAGGCCTACACAGGGTCAAGATCATCAATATCATTGGCCTCTATGTCCACATCTTGTCCCACTGGCTGGTCTTCAGGCATAACGGCACACATGGGGCTGTCATCTCCTATGGTAACAATGCCTTCTTCTGGAATCCCTCTGAAGGACCTGCCTGAGACCAGTCTACTGTCTACTGTTAACTTTTTTCCTTTTTTTTTTTTTTGAGATGAAATCTTGCTCTGTCACCCAGACTGGAGTGCAGTGACGCCATCTTGGTTCACTGCAACGTCCATCTTCTGGGTTCAAGTGATTCTCGTGCCTCAACTTCCTGAGTAGCTGGGATTACAGGTATGCGCCATCACGCCTGGCTCATTTTTGTTTTTTTAATAGAGACGAGGTTCCACCATGTTGGTCTTGAACTCCTGACCTCAGGTAATCTGCCCGCCTCAGCCTCCCAAAGTGCTGGGATTATACAAATGAGCCACCGTGCCCGGCCAACTTTTTTCTTTTTTTATAAGTAGAAGGAATGCACTCCAAGATGATGATACAAAGTATAGTGAATACATAAACCAGTAACACAGTCGTTTATTATTGTCATCAAGCATTATGGATTATACATAATTGCATGTGCTCTACTTTTCTTTTTTTTTTTTTTTTTTGAGACGGAGTCTTGCTCTGTCGCCCAGGCTGGAGTGCAGTGGTGCCATCTCAGCTCACTGCAAGCTCTGCCTCCCGGGTTCATGCCATTCTCCTGCCTCAGCCTCCCGAGTAGCTGGGACTACAGGCGGCAGCCACCACGCCCGGCCGATTTTTCGTGTTTTTAGTAGAGACTTGTTCATGTGCTCTACTTTTCCATGACTGGCAGCACAGTGGGTTCGTGTACTCCAGCATCACCACAAACATGTAAGGCATGTGCTGGGCCACCGGGTCAGGCCCAGGTTAGGATGGCTAAGACATCACTGGGCAAGAGGAATATTTCAGCTCCATTATAATCTTCTAGGGCCACTGCTGTTGATGCAGTCTGCTGTTGACCAAAACATCATTATGCGGTGCGTAACTGTACGCAGGAGGGTGTGCAAATATGCAAATAATATGTCACTTTATATAAGGGACTTGAGCATCCTTGGAATTTGGTATCCTTGGGAGTTTGGGGGATCCTGGAACCAATACCCCCTGTGTTGTTGAACCATACCGAGGGATGACTGTATTTGCTACATGTTAAGCTGATTCTGCAACTAACTGGCTGTAGGACATTGTGCAAATCACCTGACATGTCTGGGCCTCAGTGTTCTCATTTGTTAAATGAGGGAGCAGAACTATCTGCTTTCAAAGGTCTCTTCCAGCCGTTTATGTCTGTCATTCAAGGAAATGCTTCTTAAAGGAACATTTTAAAAAGCCTAGCTTATGAAAGCATTAGGAAGCACTTAGCTATTTTTATGGTTTGGATCAAAATTATAAGCTGTCGCTTCTTGGAAAGCTTTATTACCTTCACTTCTTAACAAAGGCTGAAGTTTAATATCATTATGTGCCCCATAATGAGGAGGCCCTAATTTAGGAGGGCGTTCATGATGATGATCACTTAAAAAGATCACTGATTTGAGAAATGGTTCAAGTCTTAATGGGCGCTGAGAATGAAGGCTGAGCGATTACTTCTTTCCTGGGCTGGTAGTGTTGATGTTTGCTCTGCTAATTGTACTTAATTTACTGTGAAGTTTTTAAAGAGACTTCTGTTGCTCTGAGTGATGGTGCTACTGGGTGAGGCACTGAACTTGGAGACTATTAGTCCAAGCTACGTGAGACTTAATAGTAAAGACTCCTGAATTTCTTTTTAAGTAATTTTATTTTGAGTAAATTTATTTTATTTTTTGAAAGTCCATTTAATTTTTAATTTACAAAGTCATTCATGACTGAGTCAATTTAAACAACTCAGGAAAAACCTCAAACCCCAACAAAATTCCACTAGCTAAGTGGATATATTTTAGTAAATTTATTTTAAAGTAATTTACTATGTTAAAGAAAGTGTGCTGGAGTTAGCTGAGGACTTTTGTGTCTTTTCTTTCCTTTTTTTTTTTTGATATTGAGTCTCGCTCTGTCGCTCAGGCTGGAGTGCAGTGGCGCAATCTCAGCTCACTGCAGCCTCTGCCTCCCGGGTTCCAGCAATTCTCTTGCCTCAGCCTCCTGGGTAGCTGGGATTACAGGCAGATGCCACCATGCTCGGCTAATTTTTCTATTTTTAGTAGAGACAGGGTTTCACCATGTTGGACAGGCTGGTTTCAAACTCCTGATCTCAGGTGATCCGCCTGCCTTGGCCTCTCAAAGTGCTGGGATTACAGGTGTGAGGCACCACGCCTGGCTGACTTTTGTATCTCTTCTTCACATTACTTCTTAGACACAAATAATTTTGTCCATCTGTTTGTGAAAAATTTGTGAAAAATCAGGAGTTGGTAATATCACCAATGGTTCTTAAAAATGAGACCAGGCTAGGGGTGGTGGCTCATACCTATAAGCACTTTGGGAGGCCAAGGTGGGTGAATAGCTTGAGCCTGGGAGGTCGAGGCTGCAGTAAGCCGAGGTCACGCCCCTGCACCCCAGCCTAGGTGACACTGGGGGACAAAGCCAGACCCTGTTTTTTTGCTTCGTTTTTGTTTTTTGTTTTTTTAAAAGAGACCAGATAGGTATTCCTTAAAAATGGTTCTAGAGGAGCCAGTCGGCAGTTGGGATAGTGGAAATGGGAACGTCAAGAACTGAAGAGAAATGAAAGAAAATAACCTGTTGAAAAAGCTGGCCAGCCATGGTTGCTCACCCCTGAAATCCCAGCACTTTTGGAGGTCGAGGTGGGTCGGTTGCTTGAGCTCAGTAGTTCGAGACCAGCCTGCGCAGCGTGCGACACCCCATCTCTACAAAAGGATACAAAAATTAGCCGGGCATGGTGGCACACACCTCTAGTCGCAGCTATTCAGGAGGCTGAGGTGGGAGGATCGCTTGAGCCCATGAGGTCGAGGCTGCAGTGAGCTGAGACTGCCCTTCCCTGCAATTTCCTTCCTCCAACTGGGACATGATGTCTGAAGCCACATGAGGTGACAAGTCAGCAGGATGAAAGGCAAGAAAGATAAAAGTCAGTGTCTTTCACTTTACTGACCCACAAATTACTCTGAACCTCCAACTTCTGGGCACTTTGTTTTATCAGGTCCTCGTTGGTGTTTGATTTGGGGCTGCATAATAAGAGGAACTACGTATTTTCCCCCAGTTAATCCCGTTGAAGTAGGAAGGGGCTGACTTATATACAAAGATAAATTGACATTAACTGGGAAATATATCACGCCTGGAAACAAACCATTACCTGGTGATCTATTTTTCCTTGATTTAAATTGTTTCTTAATTGGAATTGTTACCTGCTTGACTTGGACAGTTTTGTTTTCTATTTATTTTCCACCCACCACACAGGGGTATTTGAATAATCTTGCACGGTAAGCTATCAAATGTAATTTAAAATAAGAGTCATTATTCATTATACATTGTGTTCACATTCGCAATAGCTTTCTTTACCTTGTTAGACCTCAACCACCTTCAGTTCACTAAGGAAAGCTAAGCCACAAATCAGTAGTCTTGCGATTTAAGTTGTACTTTTGCTCCAAAGATGATATGAGAGTTGAAAAACAAGACCATTTATTTACCTGGACCTGGGAAAGTAATTCTCATCTGAAAACCAGGTGTCTCTGGTTCTTCCACTAAGATTGATTGCTTTGAGTGTCAGCCAGCCCAGGCTGAGCATTCCTGAGTAATTAGGATTCACTTCATTGGCAGGCGAGTGCTGACCTCACCTTGCAAAGCTCTCTAAAGTGTCTGAGTAGAGGATCCACTCCTCCCCGGCATACCTTTGCAGCAATATCCTGGCAGATACTTTATGTCATGTTGCCATGAACTGCATTGTTCTGCCCCAAGCCCCAGGCTACTGGAAAAAATGGTAAGTGTTCCAAGTTTAAGCTAAATAATATGTTTTTAATGAGATCATGTGCGTTGCGGATCAAAAGCATCACCAAAAGGTAAAAAGTTCAAAAAGCCCTTTACATGCACAGTGAGTTTGACCAAAGTGGCTTTCATGATCTTTCTGATAGAATTTTAAAAAGCACTTTCAAGTTTCTGATCCTAAATGTTACACTTCAGCAGGTTTTCTCCTTGCCTTTCATCACACAGAGACAGGAGCGATTCAGTGGTAGGGTACATCTATTAGCAGGACAATAACAATGCTTTGCAATCTGTGTGCTGCTGAACATAACAGGGTCTAGGAGCACTGGGGAGTGTTGTTGGGGTGGTCTGGCAATCTGATAGAATATTATCCCTTCAAAACACTGGGGAAAACCCACTAAAGCAAGCCCTGGCTTAGGAGAATTGGAGTTCTGCTCAAACCACATCTACTTCATGAGACTTTCCTAGAAATCTCCTCAATTAGAATTAACAGGAGGAAGGGAGAAATAAATCAGCATTTGCTGAGTTTCTACGAAATAATAAATACAGGCTGGGCCCAGTGGTTTGCACCTGGAATCCCAGCATTTTGGGAGGCTGAGGCGGGAGGATTGCTTGAGGCGATGGGTTCAAGGCCAGCCTGGGCAACATAGTTAGATCCTTGACTCTATTAAAAAAAAATAGCCAGGCATGGTGGTATGTGGCTACAGTACTAGCTACTTGGGAAGCTGTGGCAGGTGCATCACTTGAGCCCAAGGGTTTGAGGTTGCAGTGAGCGCTGACCACGGCACTGCACACTCCTGCCTGAGTGACAGAGCAAGACCTTGTCTCAAAAAGAAAAAAAAAAAATCACATGTTGGGGCCTTTAGATGTATTATTTCATTTAAACTTCAAATATCCTTAGGAGGTGGCGACTGTTAACAATCTGTTATTCCTGGCCAGGTGTGGTGGCTCAAGCCTGTAATCCCAACAATTTGGGAGGCCGAGGCAGGTGGATCACCTGAGGTCAGGAGTTCAAGCCCAACCTGGCCAACATGGTGAAACTCCGCCTCTACTAAAAATATAAAAATTAGCCAGGCATGGTGGCATGCGCCTGCAATCCCAGCTACTTGGGAGTTTGAGACAGGAGAATTGCCTGAACCTGGGAGGTGGAGGTTGCAGTGAGCTGAGATCACGCCATTGTGCTCCAGTCTGGGTGACAGAGCAAGACCCTGTCTCACAAAAAAAAAAAAAAAAAAAACTTCTTCCATTGAACATTATTTTAACCATGAATATAGAATTTCTTCAAATCATCATTGTATAAAATTAACTTTTAAAAATAGCCTTAACCTTTAGGCTCTGTGAGGTGAGAGAGCAGAGGCCACGCACTTACTACTACCATTCATGAGCCCACTGAATGTTGGCTTCAGTATCAGATTCTCTTATATGTATGTCATCTCCTTTAATATTTAAAAATCTCTGGAGTTTGATATTGTTTTGCTCATATCATAGATGAAGAAATTGTCTGAGAGATTGAGTAACTTGTTTAAAATCACCCAGTCAGTAAGTGGCAATGCTGAAATTTGAACTCAGTTCTGCGAGTGTAAAGCCCACATTTCTCTAGTAATATCTAGTATTTCTCTAGAAATAACATTTCTAGAGTCTTCTTGCCTCCAATCTTGGTGTTGCCCCTAGCAAAGGGTGCTTCAGTGTTTGTCCAAATGAATGTATTGTGAATGATCCATTTTCCAACAAGTAGCCCTGCCTTCCAGGCCCTCATCACTAGATTGCAAGCCACCTCAACACATTTGCCCGTGCCGTCTCAACACGCTTCCAACTCCGGCTTGGACTAAGTATGGCTCAAGGACAGTAGCATCAGCGTCACCTGGCACTTCATGGAAATGCACATTCTTGGATTCTTTTTCAGGCTCTGAATCTGGGGTGGCTTCCAGGAATGTGTATTTTAAAATCAAGCTTTGCAAGTGATTTTTATGCATGCTGAAGTTCAGAAACCACTTTCTTAACTGCTCTTTTTGCATCTAGGCATGAATCATTCCCTCTATCCTTTAGAGAGCTGCCAGTGATTTTTTTTTTTTTTTTTGAGACAGGGTCTCACTCTGTTGCCCAGGCTGAATGCAGTGGTGCAATCACAGCTCACTGCAGCCTCAACCTCCCAGGTTCAAGTGATTTTCCTACCTCAGCCTCCTGAGTAGCTGGGACCACAGGTACATGCCATGATGTTTGGCTAATTTTTTGTAGAGATGGGGTTTTGCCATGTTGCCCAGTCTGTCTCAAACTCCTGGGCTCAAGCAACCCACCCACCTTGGCCTCCCAAAATGCTGGGATCACAGGCCTGAGCCACTGCGCCCAATCTGCCAGTGATTTTTTGAAACACGCTTAGCCTCATGTTCTATAGGCTATAGCATACTTTCTCCCTAGGGAGACACTGTACCCTTGACATGCTTCTTTTCAGGAACCCACAACATTTTATTTGAGGGATTTGCTTACATGACTATTACACTCATTGGCATGGGCCGTTTGAGGAGTTGGTCTTCACCTATATAGCCCTAGTATGTAGCACCTCTGAAAACTATTGAATAAATTAAGGAAACTGCTAAGTCACGTCATTTTCTTGTGGCAAGAGGGGCTGCAAAATTTATTAATTAATCTGACATTCCTTTTTCTAAGTTTTTTTGATGGTAGATTTTTCCCCAATTAAATCATATAGCTAGCAGTTGCGGGAAAAATGACAGGAGCAGAGCCTGTTGTTAAAAGTCATCTACAAACATGCTGCTACTCTACTTAAGGAATCTACGATGAGATGGGTTATGCTAATTGTCCAAGCAGCCACCACTTTGCAAAGAAGCAACTGATGAGCAAAATGTTTATTTTGCAACTAAAAAAGATTAGGAAGATTTGTCCCCCTACCCTGAAATTTTGTTGAGAGCCCCAAATTAAAAATGTCATTGACAAGCATAGTGTCTTTCTTTCTTTCTCCCTTATGGAATCCAGAGTTAGAGGTTTCCCTCTCGATAGGCAGGGCGGGAGTTGACAAAATGAGGTCGTTTTAAGGCTGCTAAAGATTCCATTTTGTGAGTGAACACATGGAGGCTTATGGAGTTTCAGTAATTTATCTAGAGTTCCACTGGTGGTGAGCAATGGGGCTGGGGTGGAACTCTGGTTTGCCTGATGTAACAGGTAATGGTCTTTCCCGCACACTGGCCTCTCAACAGAGAGTTTGCAAAGGCCTGAGCCTCAGCATCAGATCAGGTGCTTTAAAAAAATTTCTAGGTGCCACCATGGGCCTACCAAATTAGAATCTTGGAGGTACAGCCAGGGGAATTTGTATTTTTAAAAAATGTTTGGGGCTGGGTGTGGTGGCTCACGCCTGTAATCCCAGCACTTTGAGAGGCCAAGGTGGGTGGATCACCTGAGGTCAGGAGTTCGAGACTAGCCTGACCAATATGGTGAAATCCCATCTCTACTAAAAATATAAAAATTAGCCGGGTGTGGTAGTGAGCACCTGTAATCCCAGCTACTCAGGAGGCTGAGACAGGAGAATTGCCTGAACTCAGCAGGCGGAGGTTGCAGTGAGCTGAGATCATGCGACTGCACTCCAGCCTGGGTGACAAGAGTGAGACTCTGTCTCAAAAAAAAAAAAAAGTTTGGTTATTTGTTGGTTTATTCTTTAAATTCTGATGCCTGTCCTTGTTTGGGAAATGTGGAAACAGGCAGCCCCATATTCAGAAGGACTTGAACCTGCCTCAGCCAACCTGGTAGGTATCAATACAAATTCAGTGGTTCTCAAGGGTGGTCCCCATACAGTGGCAGCAACATCATGTGGGAATTTGTTAAAAAAATGCAAATCCTGGTGCCCCACCCAGACTGCCTAAAGGGGATCTAGGGTGGTGCCTACCAATCTGTATTTTAATAGTCTTCCAGGTGATTCTAATGGTTGCTAAGATTTGAGGAACACCGATCTAATTGTTTACTGTATAAATGTACGTATTCCAGACACGGCCATTTCTAAGCTATTATCAGTTACTTGGAGCTCAGTGTAGATGAAGACTCTAAAGGAGGTGAGGAGAGACGCAGCAGCACCAGCAGCAGAGAGAGAGAGAGAGAGCGCGCGCTAGAGAGAGCGAGGTGAAAGGGGATGAGTGGGAGAGAAGGGAGGCAGGTAACTGAACAATCTACCAGACTTCCCGATTTTGCCTGAGGCCAGTCCTGCCTACCTTAGCTCCTGCCTTTCTTCTAAGAAGTAAATGTCAAAAGTAGTTTTCTTTGAAGGTGACATAGGTATTTAACACCTCAAACAGTTAGAACCCCACCAGACAGTTTTACGATGTGATAATTTACCTCTTACAAGTAAGTACACTTTGCCCAGGTAGAAACTGACTAGCTGAATCTGGGTTTCAGCATGGGATTCTACTGAAACAATTTCTTCCTTTTTGAAGGCAAATCTGATTGAGTTTTTTTTAATTGGAAAATTATGTTCCTTTGGGCTCATTATATCACCAAAATATTAGGCTAATGATTGGTCTAAAAACCAGTGTCCAGGGATTTCTGTGGTTTAAAAAGATTAAATGAAGGACTGTAGTCTTACTTCTGCACAGTACAGAATGAACACATTTTTTTTCTTTATTTAAAAGTATTCAAATAAAACATTCATTTTTCTGCTTTTTAAAAAGTCAAAATTTTCAAATAACTTCCAATATGCACCAATTATGTGTTGGGGATACAAGGATAAACAAGGCAGGATTCTGATGCCCAAGGAGCTTCCAGTCCAGTGATAAACTTGTAGTCATGATTGACATGCACATATTCTATTCTCTGTCAGAAATCTCTTTGCCCAAGCTGTGTGCCTAGATATTAGTTACATGGTTGCCCATACAACTAGGTCTCTTACCCATAAGAATATCAAGTCAAGAGAATAACTATCAATTTGGGCATTTCAAACAGAGAGAGTTTAATTTAGTGTATTGATAACATAGGTATTAGAAGAACTGAGGAGGCAGACAGGACTATGGGGGCGCTCAGAGGCTTGCAATGTGAGGAAGGGCTGAAGAGACACAGGGAAAGATGCTGTTACCAGATCCCAAAAGCTGGCTCCATTGGATGGTTCTGGAACCACAATGGGAACTGCTTGGTAGAAGCTGGAATCCTAGACAGATGTAGCTACTGCTGGAGGTGTCCATCACAGTAGAGTGAGAAGGAGAGAATCTTTGGTTCCCCCTTTGTCTTGCGCTCCAGTCTTCTGTGAGCACCTCCCATTGAACAAATCTAAGTGGAAGCCAAGATGACAAGCATTCTGGAAACCACCATCCCTGAGGTACAGACAGAGCAGGGGGAATGTGGAGAATGGATCTAAGGACAAAGTCCAAGGAGGGGCAAACTCTAGCTGTCCTCCTCTGAAGGAACTTCTGGTTCTTTCTTGGCTGGAGCAGGGTAAGAAAGATTCTGGAGAAGTCAGGACCACTCCCCGGGGAGGAATGTGGGGAGATGCAACCTCGTGGAAGGCAGCAGAGATAGATAGAGAGGTAAAAGCTGTGTGGAGGCATAAGGACCCCTGTCAGAACGAAGATTCTTGGATTCTCCACCAAACCCTACACTTAACCCAAATTATTTTATTTATTATTATTGTTATTTGCTTTTTTTCCTCTTGCAACAGTGGTCAATGTCTGCCTTCTACACTCAGTGAAAATCAGTCTAATGGCGAACCCACACAGATATCGATGTATCTACATTGATTTGCCTTTCAAGAACTTGGGAGGCTGAGGCAGGAGAATTGCTTGAACCTGGGAGGTAGAGGTTGCAATGAGCTGAGATCACGCCACTGCACTCCAGCCTGGGCGACAGAGCGAGACTCTGTCTCAAAAAAAAAAAAAAAAAAAAAAAAAAAAAATAAATAAATAAAAGAACTCAGAGAAGAAATGCTTAGCTCAAAGAAAAAAAATTGCAAGCATCGTGGCATTTAAGGCAAACAGATTTCAGGCAGAAGATTCCCCCTGGGACCCTCGGTGGGCTCCTGCCTCTCTACTGTAAAGAGTTTTCTGCATAGAGACCTGGTTCATCGTAATTTTACTAGGACCATTGCAAGTTGAATACAATAACCTCAGCTCAAGACAGTCCTTTTCCAGGGCCAGCGTTTAAAAAAACTTTAAAAAAAAAAAAAGATCCAATCCATTGTGGGCCCATACTTTGATAAAATATAATATATTATAAAAATTACTAGAAGAGTTTCATAGAAAAAGACATACAATTCATAGGATCTTTTTTTTTTTTTTTTTGATTAGATTCAACAGGCATATAGTGACTCTCTCCAATGGTGGTGAAAGTTTCTAAATTCTTATTCTTGGTCAGGTGCGGTGGCTCAAGCCTGTAATCCCAGCACTTTGGGAGGCTGAGGCTGGTGGATCATTTGAGGTCATGAGGTCGAGACCAGCCTGGCCAACATAGTGAAACCCCCTCTCTAATAAAAATACAAAAATTAGCTGTGTGTGGTGGCGTATGCCTGTAGTCCCAGCTACTCGGGTGGCTGAAGCAGAAGAACTGTTTGAACCCAGGAGGTGGAGGTTGAAGTGAGCCGAGATTGCACCCCTGTACTGCAGCGTGGGCGACAGAGTGAGACTCTGTCTGAAAAAATGAATAATAATAATAAAAAAATTAATTCTTACTCTTGACTCTGTACTTGCCTCCTTGTAGACCAGCCAGCCAGTTTCTGGACAGGTTCTGGTGCACTGTCCACACAAGCCTAGAAACACCATCCAAGATCGTCCTTATGATTGCAGGAGGCCACTCTGAAGGAAACTCATGTTTCCCCTTCCTGCCCTCCGTGGCCTGTGAGTTTTGGAAGTTGTGGCCAAGACTGAACAAAAAGCAGGATCTGTGAGTCAGCAAGGACCTGGTGCAGAACAGATCTGAGGAGGACGCTTAGCAATAGCTGAGAAGTATTTCACCCATTCTGCCTTTTTATTTATTTATTTTTGAGATGGAGTTTTGTTCCTGTTGCCCAGGCTGGAGTGCCGTGGTGCAGTCTTGGCTCACTGCAACCTCTGCCTCCCAGGTTCAAGCGTTTCTCCTGCCTCAGCCTCTGGAGTAGCTGGAATTACAGACATGCACCACCACACCTGGCTAATTTTTATATTTTTAGTAGAGACGGGGTTTCACCATGTTGGCCGAGCTGGTCTCGAACTCCTGCCCTCAGGTGATCCACCCGCCTCGGCCTCCCAAAATACTGGGATTACAGGCATGAGCCACCATGCCCGGCCCAGTTCTGCCTTTTAAAGCATCTCTGTGCTTCTCACTCAGTGGAACGGGGTCTACATCTTTTCCAACTGCCTCGTTTTATGTTCTTTTGATGCTGACAACTTGGAAAAGGCAGCAGACATATCTAAAAATGACAGTTATCTTCAGGGAAAGGAAAATGGCAAATATTAGACAAAAAAAAGTATAAAGTGAATTTTTCACCCTGAAGGGCCAAAGAAATCATTAGAGTTATCTGACAGCCACAGTCTCCAGGCACATGACTTGCCCCCTGGCTATCTCATTGCTATTTATATGAGCTGGGATGTCTATCTTGCGGCCAGGGCTCAAATCAGGTGGGAGCTATAGGAACTTAGATATGGCCCAGAGTGAAAGAAACCAGGAAACCGTTATATCTGGCTTTCTAAAGTCCAGATTTCAAATTATTCGTCTGGAGTTTATAATTAGCTATCTTCTCCCAACACACACACACACACACACACACACACACACACACACACACTTTCTTATTCTCTCCCTCAAAACATCACATTGAGCAAATTAAAACTTTCGGAGTTAATAATTATTTCTCTTCTCACACACTCACACACACACTTTCTTATTCTCTCCCTCAAAACATCACATTGAGCAAATTAAAACTTTCGGAGTTAATAATTATTTCTCTTCTCCAAGATACTGCTATTATTTACAGAGTGAGTGGGTATTGAAATAAGGTGAAATAAAAATTGCTGCTCTTTTTCTAGGACAAAAATAATCAAGTAGACCATGAATTGGGAAATTCAAAAGCCCTCTTACTAACTCTCACACTTTTTTAAATCTACCAAATTCTGTATTAAAAAGTTGCCATGATTGAAGTGTTATTAGAGTAATAATAATTGAAGTTAAATACATACCTACAGAATATACTGTCAAATGCAATTACATAGGGGTGCCGTGTTCCTCTCCGGTTGAGGAATAGGTTCTTTCTCCTGCCCTTTATTAAAGTTTAAAGGGAGTGCTGACTTGGTGCTAGGAAAAGGGGTGGGGAATGAGCTTTCTTGCAGCTGACCTTCAGGAGCGGCTGTGTTGCCTGCAGCACTGCTCTTAAACATGCCAGAATGCAGTAATGTTTGAGAAGGAATGTTAAAACAAAACCAAAAAAACCCTCATCTCCAAATCAGCCCCCAAATTCATCTCCCAAGATCTGTTTTTGACGTGTCTTGATCATCATTCTCCTGGCAGCTAAAATCCTAAGCCATATATCAGTGCGTTTATCAAAAAGAGGCTTGACTGTATTTTCTTCATATTGTTTCAGTGATAGATTCTAATCACCAGAACTTAAAAACCTGTTCCCACAATCTTTTGACAAGTCAAAATTTCTCCATTTCAGCCTTTAGCATGATAAAAAAAATCAAAAACCTCCGTATGTATTGAAATTCTCACTGCTGCCGAGTATCCGCCTTCTCTCTGAAGATCGTGTCTTCTTTTTGACTAGGTTGAAGACCTGAAAACTGTGACCCCTGTTGCCTAGCAACTGAGAAGCTCAGCCTCAACCCCGGGTGGGGGAGATGTTGGAGAAAGGTCAGTGAAAGAGGCGGGCCTGTCCTTATCAATATGCCACTGTGGCAGCGACTTTTATTTCTTTAGAGTAATATATCATAATAAGTTTTGTAGGTCTTTATACTGTGGTTCTCCCTTTTGAATAAAAGCATAACTAAGACTTGAGGGGATGTCTGATATAACAGAAAATGTAACCATAAAAAAAAAACCCAGAATAGAAATGATCTGACTGCTGAGTACCCTGCCGAGCTGCCTGAGGCAGTTACACATTTCCATTGAGTTATTTTATGATCAGGCCAGTATGTTATTGAAATATTATCTCTTTAGCCTTTCTCATTCTGATAAGAAATGACAGGCTCTCAGAACAGCAATACATACAGAGTACAAAATATGGAGCTGTGGACAAAATTCAGTCGGGGTGAAGAACATTGGCTTTGGAGAATTTCCATGAAAACCAATTATCCTTGGGTTGTATTTTCAAATAGGGCATGGTACACACTCTAATGTCCACTTTAATTGTGATGAGAATTTGCAGCCTCCGCATTACATTTAGCCCAATTACTGAGCAACATTCAAGAAAAATTGCATTGTTTTTAGTAACCTCACTTAAGATGCAATTTCTTTAGCAAGTAATGAAATGCTGTAATGTTTCAGAAGCACAGGTAAGAGTTGCAATCTGGATTTGAAGGGTCACTCAGGAAAAAAGGGGAAGGAGATGAAACAAAGAATGTAACATTTCAAGTTAAGTCTTCTGAAAGTGGTCTGATTTAGAACTATTTTGGAAACGACACGCAATATATACAGCTTTGTTAGCTTATTTATCAACATATCGCTGGAGGATCCTGATCTTATTATTGTCTACTTCTTGTTTCTTTATTGTTGCTTAATATGTAAGCCATTTCACATAAATAAAATCGATATGTATATATTTATAGATACGTAAGGGAGACACATGGTGTCTCGGGCTGAGTGTCAGGAAACCTGCGATTTATTCTCCAATCTGCATGTGACTAGCTGTGTAACCTTTGGGCAAGCTACAACTTCTCAGGGTCTCAGCATTATCCCCTGTAGAATGAAGAACTTGAACTACATAATTTCCGCCATCGCTCCCTATGATTCTTTTCACTCCCTATCAGCTACATTTTTCCCTCGGTTCTTTCTTTTGTCGCCCAGATATAGATAATCACATTTCTTCTTATGCAAAGTTTGATATCCATGTGATTTTGTATAATCGCCACTTTGTGTGTCTTTGAGACTTTTTGACCTTCTGACAAGTGACTTGTAAGAGGATATAAATTTAGGTGTTCCCAATTATTAGCATTATTTTCCGTTTTTATAAATTGACCTTCCACAAATCTGAAGTTAGCGTTTTCTTCTGTTCAGCCCAGTCTCCGTGAACTTATGGGATTCATGACTGTTTTGCTTTTCTCCTCCCTTCTTCTTCTTTTTTTTTTTAAATAGCATTAATGTAGAAGCAGATGCTGTCTCTCTCTTCACAAATGCTGCACAGTGAATCATCGTAGCCTCTCTGTAAAATTTTAACTTAATGGAGTCCTGGCATTTCTGATGAGACGAGGAACTTGATTTTATAGAACAACCTATTGAACAAGCTGTTCTTGGACATTCCCGTCTCAACTAAATGTTAAAAGTATTAAAATTCACATTAGCACCAGAGGAAATTTTGCATGGGTAATCCTTTAATACAGTGTTTTATGGCTCTATTAGCTGCACAGCAGCTGGTGACATGATGAATTTAATCCATTAAAAAATTCACTAAGAGGTTTAAAAGTCAGCTTTTTAAAACATTATGTTGCTGCAAGGAAAGAGAACTTCTCCTCGGGGCCAGAAACAGGGTGGCTTCACACTGAGGCAGGTACAGGAAACACACCTGCACGCAAAACTTTCACATGCTTGGATGTTTGCACTTAGAGGAGGGCTAGAATGATAGGTGAGAATTCAGGACACAGGCTGAGAAGGGGCTGACACAGTGCAACAATTCTGACTCAATCTCCTACTTGTTTCTTGCTTTTAAGAGAAGGTTTAATATAGATATTAAATGATGGTGTTATTTTTGAATGTGCTAACATGTTTTCTTGTGCTGATGTATGTCTTTGTGTAAAATCAGAAATGCTTCAAGCCTTTATTTAGAGACCTAATTATTTATCTTGTGAGAATTTAAGTAAGAAAATGTTTTCCACCCTTGATATAAGTAAGCTTCTTTGCAAAGTTAACTGTGTGGAAAGGTTTTGGCCTGAGGAATTTGAGGTCTTACTTCAAAGAAATGCTGTAGATTTGTATGTCTGTAGGGCATTGGGATGGATCCTGGGCACAGGATGTCTAAGTTGCACCTTGGATGGCTTGGTGAGTAAGGACCAGTCCAGGAATAGACTAATGGTTTTAACCAGTAGGCTTTGAATTCTTACACTGATCTTTCCAAATAAGACTGTCTCAAAAAAAGAAAAAATGTACCTTGTCCAGCCCTAACAGATTTTGCAAGCTGCTAGGTAGGATTATTGTTCTCAAAGTCATGAGTTTGGTAAAAGGAGAATTAGTTTGTAACAAATATGTATTTCTGAGCAGAGGCAGTAACAGGTCACCTTGGATCAAATTGCCCAACATCCACAAATGAGTTTGTCACTGTATTCAACCCTCATGAGTGAAAAAATAGGTAGCTTAACTTAGCAGTGGTTTTTACCTAAACAACTCATTTATGTAATTCCCATGTTCATGTGAAGTCACTTATGTTATATCCTCACTTAGCATAACTTGATGTAGAAGGGGAATTGCTATTTCTTGTGGTGCAGCTATTATGGATCGTAAGAGCAGAAATGAAATCCACTTCATCTGCCTCGCAGGAGATCTGTAATGGTCCCAAAAGTGTAAATAAACCACCAGGTTGAAAACGGAAACAGCCATTGTATTCTTGAGTATTAAAAATTGGTTTATTTTTCTTCCAACATGAGAGGCTTCATTTTTCTAGAATTGCTACCTGGCTATGAAAGGTCCTTCCCTCTGTCCCATGGAAGGGGACATGAACATTCTAAAATTATTTTCCATAATCTCCCCCACCAAAAATGCTACCAATAGTTTGCCTTTTAATGGAAAATTTGATGTATTAGAAAACAGTTGAACTTGAGAGCTAAGAGCTGTTAGCTTGAGTGAAATCTGGTTTGATAATATCTCACCCTGTGTTTGAGGCTGATTGATCTAGATGCACCTCCTTGCCCCCTGTGCTTTTACAAAGACCCCTTTCATGGGTGTGCAGTAATGTGTTTCTTTTTCCAATCTACATGGTTCCTTGTGACTGAGCCTGTTGTAAGAAGGGTTATGCAGTCTGAGTGCCCGACTAATGATACTGCCTTCTGTAAAAAAAAAAAAGAAAAAAAAGAAACACAAACTCCATTACAATGATTTCCTTGTTGAAAAAAATGCATAACCAAAATCCAGTCAATAGTGTCATCATAACCATACATGCCATTTCCATATACACAGTATTTTCTTAAGCAAGAAGGATTGTGGTTGACATTTTCGATTTTATAGTAAAGCATCAAACAAATGTAAAATAATGACATCTTTTTGACAAGCGTAGGTATTTTGATAGCATTTAGTACGGTACTTCCATTCCCAAAGAATCTGTAAATGAGAGCAATTTGTATTTCTCCATGGTTTGATCGATTCCAGTGATTCTTGAATTGCCACTACAGGATAGTACAGGGTGGGCCATGCTGGGTTACTTGAGGTGTAATTAGCTAATCCTAGCATCCAAGAAAAACCCCTTAGCCACTTCAACCTCTTCTCTGCTTTCTCCTCCTCACGGTGCAGTGCTGGGGAATGTTTGACACCGTCCTTCTCTCTCATATATGTGAACATTGATAGCCTCTGCGAACTGGCCCCACAGCTGTTAGTTTTTTGACTGTGGGCTGAGACCCATTAGCTCAAATGCTCACTAGTGCCCAATCCAAATTTGTACACATCAGTTATTTTTAAAATAGCTCAAACAAGCAAATTTTAAAGCCATTTAGAAACTGCCTGCTTTGCATACCTGCATAACCTCTCCTAACAGCTGTCATCTGTTGATAATACACGGCCTTCCCATGATAAAATCCCAAGCTGCTATTCTTCCCAATGAGCCCTCTGAGCTCCCTGACCCAGAGACTGCTCTCTGTGCTGCTGTGCCACATCACTAGACATCTGAGCCCCTCTTCTCCCCTCTTCTCCTGGAGAGTTGCCTATGCTCCCCCATTCTGAGCAGTGGCCTCTCTGCTTTTTAGCCTCTGAACAGACTTCCTCTATGAGGGACTTTCTCCCCCATGCAACCCTGTCCAAGCACCAAGCTTATTATGTGTTGCTGTTTCTTAACCACTCCCAAATCCCTCAAACCCCTGTCATCCTTCTCCCTCCTCCTCTTTCCCATTTCTTCACAATAAACAAAACAACCTTGAGGGCTATACGCTTACAGGAGGAGGAGGAGAAAATAGAAGAGGAATATGGAAATTGGGAAAAGGCTGCCAGTATATATACAGACTTGACTATTGTGAGACAAAGTAACCAATATAAGAAGCCACGTTTGCTCATTTCTGCTTGAACCCCCAACTCTGATGAAATGCAGCTCTCTGGAAGAATGCCTTGAAGACAAAACAGAATAGAGCACACAGCCTCCCCACGTCTCTTGCCTGAGTCATTACATTCCTTAAAAGATAAATGACCTCGCCTTGCCTTTTCCTACACATAAGATAACATCTGACAGGGTTAGTGATTATGCATCCACAATCTATAACCAAATGTACTTTAGTAATCTATAACCAGATGTACTCTTACACCCAAACTTTCATGAGATTTGCACTTAGTGAATCTTCACCACCTGTATATAAACTGTGAGTTGCAGTACTGTGTTGGAGCAGTGTGACAGAACTGCCCCCAAGCTGTAGGCCTCCATCTATAGTTTTCAGTGAGGCTTCTAAATAAAACTTACTGTCATTTTTTCAATGGTCCTGGGTCCTCTGCTGAGCAACTGACATAAGGAAGGCACATCTGAGTAAGACAAGGGAGAGCACAGGTACACTTGAAAAAGAAAAGGAAACAGATGTAGTGGCTGCTCTTCCTGACCCATATTCACACAGCTATCTATGAATTGGTTTCTTCCTCTGTTCCCCATCTGCTAACATTCATTCACTTATTCTTTTTTTTTTTTTTTGAGGCAGGGTCTTCCTCTGTCTCCCAGGCTGAAGTACAGTAGTGTGATCATAGCTCACTGCAGCCTCCACCTCCTGGGCTCAAGTGATCCTCCTGCCTCAGCCTCCCAAGTAGCTAGCATTACAGGCATGTGCCACCATGCCTGGCTAATGTTTCTTAAAAAATTTCTGTACATAGAGGGTCTCGCCATGTTGCACAGGCTGGTCTCGAACTCCTGGTCTCAAGCGATCCTCTTGCCTTGACCTCCCAAAGCAGTGGGATTACAGGCATGAGCCACCACACTCACCCCCATGTTTTTTTTCTTGGAGACAGGGACTCACTTTGTCATCCAGGCTGGAGTGCACTGGTGTGATCACGGCTCCCTAGATCCTTGATCTCCTGGGCTCAAGCAATTCTCCTGCCTCAGCCTCCCGAGTAGCTGGGACTACAGGCATGCACTACCACGCATGGCTGGTTTTTAAAAAAAATTTTGTACAGATAGAGTCTTGCTATGTTGCCCAGGCTGGTCTTGAACGTCTGGCCTCAAGCAGACTTCCTGCCTTGGCCTCCCAAAGTGTTGGGATTACTGGTGTGAGCCACTGCATCCAGCCCACTTATTCTTTCGTTCCACAGATTCTGGTGGACTCCCTCCTATGTGACTTGCCCTGAGCACTGGGGTACAGTGAAGAATGAAGTATAAATTAGATTATGGTGTAGGGGAAATTCCAACCAAATAGGAAAGGAAGCTATGAAAAAAGCCCACCTTCCTAAGCCCCACTGGACTGTGGGGAGGGCGAGGAGAGTTTAGACAGCTGGGTGGTTAGGTGCCAGGAGGCTTTTTTTCACTCCTCTCAGGCCTGAGATCTGAGCCATCAAGTTCTCTTGGGAGAAGTTTTAGACAGTTGGGCATGGTGTGGGGGAGGCTGCACGTCCCTATGAACACTCATATCACAGTGATCCCAAAGTGAATTCCCCATAATCCCAGGAAGTGCCCAGCGTAGGACTCCACAGACACATTTGTTTGGTGAACACTCCATACTGCACAGTCCTCTAAGACAATGCTTGATGTGCATGCAGATCACCTGGGGATGATGCTAACTCAGTAGGTCTATGTGGGGCCTGAGCATCCGCATTCCTAACCAGCGCCCCAGTGATGCGATGCTGCTGGTCCATAAGCCCTATTTTGAGCAACGAGGCTTCTGAGATTCTTTCTGCCTCTTGGTGTATTAAAGGCACGAAGACATCTTTTCATGAACCCAATTTTATTTGTCTAACATGGTCATTTACAAAGTAACTACAGCACAACTATGGGAGCTTTTGGAAGCATTTCAGGAAACTTTGCACTATTAGCCTCATGGTATTTCGCTGCATTATCAAGCAAGAATTCTGTTTATTGTGTGTGAGTGTGTGTGCATTGGAGTGTGTACGTGTGCCACAGAACTCTAGGTGGCAGAGTGTATTTTGCAAAAATAATTGACCACACTGTTTCCCATGTTATCTAAGAACTTCATTGACTCCTCCTCAAGAGGTGGCATGTATATTTCTTCCCCTTGAACCTGGGCTTGTGTGACAGTCTCAGCTAGTAGAGCGTGGCCAAAGTGTGATTTGTGATGTTAGGTCATAAAAGGTGATTCCGCTTCCACCTGCTCCCTCTCAGGACAATTGCTCTGAGCTTTCAGTCACCATGTGAGAAGTCTGGCTACCCTGAGGCCAGCACATGCAGAGACCACATGGAGAGATGAGAGGCAGAGAGAGCTGCCCAAGGAACTCCAGCTGTTCCAGCACCCAGCTGTTTGAATCCTCCCAGCCCAGGCACTAAACGTGAATGAAAAGCTCTCAAGACAACCTCAGCCCTCGGACCCAGCCACAGACTGATTGCCACTGTATGAGAGACCTCAGATGAAAACTGCCAAGTGGAGCCCGGCTAGCTAACAGATTTATAAGCAAAATAAGTGATTGTTATTGTTTCAAGCCACCATTTTGAAGTGGCTTTTCTGCAGCAATAGATGCCTGGAGGAGTCCTAATAATAAAAATTAATCAGATGGAGGATCTGCTTTTTTATTTTCACTTAGGACTAAGGAAAGGCTTGGTATAATCTTTGAACTGAGATAAAAAATAAGTTACTCTTAAAATTTTCCAACAAATGGAGTCCTTATTGTCTGTAGTTAGTACCCAAAGCTTAGACACTTTCTCTCTACATACCCTTCCAAGGATAAGGCTGTATTTTGTAATGCCAGATGACACAATCTGATAAACAAGCAGACACCCATTAAAACGAGTGACTGTCAAAATTTTTTCATGCTTATTTGTTATTAACGACTGAGAATGTGAAGGTGCAATTCAAATAGTTTATTATTGTTATAGGTTTGTGGCAATATATTACAGTTTACGCCTTGGCTTAGAAGTTGATTACAAGTTTTATGAGACTGAGTGCCTGTTATTGGCAATCTTGATGTTTTCTTTTTCCCTGTAACATGTCATAGACAATTGATTTATATGTAGTCAATGATTTTTTATACTATATCATTTCAATAAAAAAATTAAAGAAGAAAGTGTGTAGTAGGGAGTGGAAAGAAGACAATGAAGGCTACATCAGTCATATGGTGGGATTTAAGTGTATTAATAATCTGCATATACTCTATGAAATCCATCTGAGAATGTTTTATGTTCTTTGCAAGAGACAAAACAACAAGTCATCAGAGACTTCTTATAAACACAGGTGGTGCTTATTAACTGAGAAATAAAAATTTTACACTCCTGATGATTAGCTAGACAAGTTTTCATGTGCTCCTGCACTTTTGGGAAATGGTTTTTATTTTCTTTTCTATTTTTTTCTCTCAATTCTGATTACCTTGCTTCTATGTGAACAGCCTGAGTTAGTGGTGCAGTGATACCTAAAATATCTCTGACAGATTTTGGGTAGGGGGAAGATATTAGCAATCTATTTTACAATGATCATCATAATAAAATATGACACACTGCAAATTTGAACAGATATGGCCATGCAGCCTTAATGCAAATAAACAAAGACTTCATATGTGAATAGGGAATTATGTTTGTATTTACAAATAATTGGCCAAATAGGGAACATCTAGTTTACCTGTTCTGTTTTATCTGTCATTACCACATATTGCTTCAGTGATTGTTCTTAAAATTGCCTGAGTCGACTGGTTATTTTGTGACTGTTTCAATTCATATGAAGGACAACAACAACAACACAAAAGAAAAGAAAAATTAAGAGAATTTTGTGAATGAATAGGGACAAAATACACAAATGAAAAAGTCTTAATCATTCATCCAAATGAAGCTGAGTTTGGAGGTTGGTTTGATCACATATGTACTCTTTGAGGAAGAAGGAGACTGTAGAGAAAGTTTTTGAAGGGATCTTAAAACACTTAAAAATTATAGTGTAAAGAGATCTGAATTTAAACCTCTGGAGTGTAGAGATGTGAAAAGTATAGATGGACATTTGGAGCATCTAGAGGCAAAGACACTGCATGACATTAGAAAACCTGGGTCAGAGTCTGAACAGAAAAACATGAATTTAATGCATGTTGTAGAGATGGTTTATAGGACAATCTTCAGGTGCAGGAGTCCTTTTACTATGAATAAGATTTACATCTCACAAGCCTTTTTTTTTTTGCTTATAAAAGTTTTTAATCTCTTTTTAAATTATACTTTAAGTTCTAGGGTACATGTGCACAACGTGCAGGTTAGTTACATATGTATACATGTGCCATGTTGGTGTGCTGCACCCAGTAACTCATCATTTAACATTAGGTATATCTCCAAATGCTATCCCTCCCCGCTCCCACCACCCCACAACAGGCCCCGGTGTATGATGTTCCCCTTCCTGTGTCCATGTGTTCTCATTGTTCAATTCCCACCTATGAGTGAGAACATGCCGTGTTTGGTTTTTTGTTCTTGTGATAGTTTGCTGAAAATGATGGTTTCCAGCTTCATCCATGTCCCTACAAAGGACATGAACTCATCATTTCTTATGGCTGCTTAGTATTCCATGGTGTATATGTGCCACATTTTCTTAATCCAGTCGATCACTGTTGGGCATTTGGGTTGGTTCCAAGTCTTTGCTATTGTGAATAGTGCCGCAATAAACATACGTGTGCATGTGTCCTTATAGCAGCATGATTTGTAATCCTTTGGGTATATACCCAGTAATGGGATTGCTGGATCAAATGGTATTTCTAGTTCTAGATCCCTGAGGAATTGCCACACTGACTTCCACAATGGTTGAACTAGTTTACAGTCCCACCAACAGTGTAAAAGTGTTCCTATTTCTCCACATCCTCTCCAGCACCTGTTGTTTCCTGACTTTTTAATGATCGCCATTCTAACTGGTGTGAGATGGTATCTCATTGTGGTTTTGATATGCATTTCTCTGATGGCCAGTGATGATGAGCATTTTTTCATGTGTCTGTTGGCTGCATAAATGTCTTCTTTTGAGAAGTGTCTGTTCATATCCTTTGCCCACTTTCTGATAGGGTTGTTTGTTTTTTTCTTGTAAATTTGTTGGAGTTCTTTGTAGATTCTGGATATTAGCCCTTCGTCAGATGAGTGGATTGCAAAAATTTTCTCTCATTCTGTAGGTTGCCTGTTCACTCTGATGGTAGTTTCTTTTGCTGTGAAGAAGCTCTTTAGTTTAATGAGATCTAATTTGTCAATTTTGGCTTTTGTTTCCATTGCTTTTGGTGTTTTAGACATGAAGTCCTTGCCCATGCCTATGTCCTGAATGGTATTGCCTAGGTTTTCTTCTAGGGTTTTTATGGTTTTAGGTCTAACATTTAAGTCTTTAATCCATCTTGAATTAATTTTTGTATAAGGTGTAAGGAAGGGATCCAGTTTCAGCTTTCTACATATGGCTAGCCAGTTTTCCCAGCACCATTTATTAAATAGGGAATCCTTTCCCCATTTCTTGTTTTTGTCATGTTTGTCAAAGATCAGATAGTTGTAGATATGCAGCATTATTTCTGAGGGCTCTGTTCTGTTCCATTGGTCTATCTCTCTGTTTTGGCACCAGTACCATGCTGTTTTGGTTACTGTAGCCTTGTAGTATAGTTTGAAGTCAGGTAGCATGATGCCTCCAGCTTTGTTCTTTTTGCTTAGGATTGACTTGGCAATGCAGGCTCTTTTTTGGTTCCATATGAACTTTAAAGTTGTTTTTTCCAATTCTGATCTCACAAGCCTTTGTATCAATTCAACTTCCTATTCAAAGTGCTGTAGAAATATTGTATATGAGCACAGACTGGTGTGTATGAAGGTGAGCAAGCACAAAATATTACTTTAGTTAAATACATAAACATCTATCTATCTATCTATCTATCTATCTATCTATCTATCTATCTCTATCATCTATCTATCATCTCTCTCTCTCTCTCTGTAATTCAACATTATGGCATAGAAGAGGATAATCTAAAACCATTCAGTATTAATTGAGATGAGATAATAGCTAAAGAAAAATGAATTGTATAAAAAAGTAAATGTATGCATCCAAGCAGGGGACCCAGAGTGCAAATGATTGAGAGACAGAAGCCTGGATGATTGGTCCTGGCTATTAGAAGCCATTTGTCAGGGTGGGGTGCCTCCTAGTCAGATGAGAACAAAGAAACTTCCACCTGCTGCAAATAATTCAGTAACTGACACCAAAGAACAGGTTTCTGGAAAGTAATCACTTTCCACACTATATAATGGAATGGACTCTTCCAGATGAGGGGTTTAAAACTCAGCACAAGTAACTCCAAGTTGAATCAGATCTCAGAGAACTTTCACCTCTGAAATACTTAAGGATCACTTCTCTTATCAGTTTATCTGCCCACTTGCTCAGGGAACTGGATAGACCTTCTATCATCCATGGATAAGCCTCCTTGGCTGACATTAAATGAACCAAGAGCTGTGAGAGGATAGAGGGAGGAAAATAAATGTCTGCTAAAGAAGCTTTGAGCCTTTTAGTTTCTAGTTTATTATCAATCATATTTAGAATTAAACATCTACTAGGAGAAATGTTAAACATAATTTGGGGTTTGAGATATAGAGCCAAGACCGTGCAGAATATTCAATTAAGACTGTTTTGTCTCTTAGCAAAGGAATTTCTGGCTGAAGTAGTGGCTCAAGAAAAATGTACAGAGGCGTAATGATGGATGAGATTCTTTCATTCACCTGAGTATTTATTGAGCACATACTACATGTTCAGCATCTGCGAGTCTTGCTTTGGGAATGAAAACAAATGCAAGTATTATTTTGAAGAGAGAAGTAGAAGTTGATAATATTTGCTGTGTATTTCAGTAGAGGTAGTGGAGAGGTGTCAGTATAAAGTGCCTCAAATTTAACACCTAGGATTTTGTTTTCTGGAGAATAAAGGATGGGATACCTGTCTATTTAAGGTGAGGGTGAATTGAGACTGAAGAATTAAAAAGAGGTAAAATAAAAAATGTAGTGAGAAAAAAAAGGCAAGTATATCGATTATACAGATAGGTAGTGAGGAAAAAAAAGAAAAAAAAGGCAAGTATATCTGTTAGACAGATAGGTGGTTTTCACTAAGTTTCTTCTGTAAACTTCTAATAGTCACTAGTCGTTGGCACAATGTCTGTAAGTAAAAGGGCAGTTTCAAACAAGTAACGATGAAATTATTTTATTCATATACATTACTCAAATTTGAAAGTTTTTGATAATCACAGAAATTCCATTATATAAGTTGCGTGACATCCCCAATTTTAGAAAATCACAAAAAATATGGTCAAAAGTGATTAATTGGTAGTGATATATTAGCTCCTATAAACTCAGCACTTTCACAAATAATAAAAAATATCCTTGAGACAAAATATTAAAAAACAACAACTTTAAGGCACCAGGGAGCAAATAAAAGCAGGCAGATACTAGAGGAGCACTAAAAGCTAAACCAAGGAAGAGAACTGAGTGAGTCCCACATTCTTAAGGCTTTTAGCTTGAGGGTAAGTCCCAGTTGTTGTCCTGTCAGGTTGTCAAAACATGGATAAAAACCCATCATCCTACTGGCTTAAAGAACCACAGGACAGAAGTCCACATATTAACAGACAAGCATTTTAAAGCAGCTATTACAGTTATGCTCAAGGGTAGGGGAAAATATACTTAAAATAAATGAAAATATTGGAAATCTCACCAGAGAATTATAAACCATAAAAAGTGAAATAAATGGAAATTACATAAGTAAAAAATACAATATCTGAAATTTAAAAATTACTGTCTGTGCTTGACAGCATGCCGTATACAACAGAAGAAAGAGTTTGTGACCTTGAAATTATCCAAGCTGTAGGCCAAAGAGATAATAATTTAAACAGAAATGAATTTTAAAAACCCACGTGAAACCATGGAAAACATCAAAGTATCGAATATATGAGTAATTTGAGTCCCAGAAGAAAATAAGAGTGAGAATTGGCTAAAAAGTACTTGAAGTGGGCTCAGTATAAAAAGAAAATATCTAAACCAGCTAGAGAAAAATGACATGCTACATACAATAGGACAACATTCTGAATAATCACTGATTTCTCATGAGGAACTCTGGGGACCAGAAGGAAATGGAATAACCTCTTTAAACTGCTGAAAGAAAAATACAAGCTTTCAACTCCAAATTCTATATTCAGTGAAAATATCCTTTAAAATGAAGGCAAACAAAAAGCATTTTCAAATAAAAAACAATCAAGAGAATTTGTCAACAGCAGACATGCACTAAAAATGCTAATGAAGTTCTTCTGACTGAAAGAAAATAATACTGGATGTAAATTTATATTTTCAGGAAAAAAATATTAGAGATGGTAAATACCTGGGTAAATATAAGTTTTTTCTTTCTTTTACACTACATAGGTCTGTTTAAAGTACTGATTACACAAAATTCTTGTGGGGGCATATATAGTCTACAGATGTAATACGTATACCAACTGTATCATAGAATATAGGAAGAGATACAATATTGATTGTAAAAGGACTGAAAAGTTTATAGTGTGTATCGTAATCCCCACAGTGTCCAATGAATAATATGCAAAGCAGTAAAGCTAAAAAGCTGACAGAAAAATAAAATAAACTTTTTTAAAAATTCAAAGAATCTAAAATAATGCAAGAATAGAGGAACTAGGGAGCAAGAACTTAAAAGGACAGATGGTGAATAAATAATAAAATGATAGGCCTAATTCCAATCATATCAACAGTGCACTAAATATTAATGAACTAAACACTCCAATTAAACTGCATAGATGATCAAACTGGATAATAAGCAATACTTAACTATGTACTGTATACAAAAGTGCTCTAATTATAAAGCTATAGACAGATCAAAAGGAAATGGATAGAATAAGATATACTGTGCAAATAGTAATGATAGTTGAGTGGAGTGGAATTCATATCAGATAAAAAAGACTTCAAGACAAAGAGCATTACCAGAGATAAAGATATTTTGTAATGATAAAAGACTTGTTTTTCAGGAAGCGATAGCCATCTCAAATGTGTTTAAGTCTAATAATGGGTTTCAAAATATGCTAATCAAAAATTGATAGAATTAAAGGGAGAAATAGTCAATTCCATGAAAACGCGAGACTGCAACATGCCTCTCTTAGCAATTGATACAACAACTAGAAAAAGAAATCAATAAAGTCATTGCTGTGGTTTGAATATTTGTCCTCTCCAAAATTCATGTTGAAAATTAATCCCTAATGTGATGATTTTGGGAAGCGGAGCTTACTGGGAGGTGTTTGGATTATGGGGGCAGGTACCTCACAAATTGCTTGATGTTGCTTTCGAGGTAGTGGGTTCTTGCTCGTGGGAGACTGGGTTAGTTCTTGTGGGAATGGATTGGTTTTCTCAAGACTGGAGGTTGTTATAAAGCCAGGACACCCCTCAGATTTTGTCTGTGAATGTGTCCATCCCTGATCTGTTATGTTGTGATGCAGCACGAAAGCCCTCGCCATGACCATGAACTTCTCAGCTTGCAGAACTATGAACTAAATAAAACTTTCTATAAAAACAGTAAATGACCCAGTCTCAGGTATTCCCTTACAGTAACACAAAATGAACTAAAACAAACATAGAATACCAGAACAATGCTATCAACCACCTTGACTTGATTGATGTTTATAGAATGTTTTAACCAACAAATGCAGATTACATATTCTCAGCTGTCAATGGTATGTTCACCAATATAACATGAAGGTTAGCCGTGCAGTAAAAATTTGAATAAATTTAAAAGGATTGAAATCACACAGAGTATGTTCTCTAATTATAATAAAATTACATCAAAAATAGAAAACAATAAAATCTATAAAAACCCTAAAACCTATAAAAACCCTAAATGTTGGGAAATTAATCAGCTGTTTTCTAAGCAATCTAAAGGTCAAAGAAAAAATCAGAGAGACGTTTGAAGATATTTTAAAAATGAATAATGGAGTACAACATACTAAAATTTGTCAAATACAGCTAAAGCAGGCTTAGAGGGAAATTTATAGCTTGAAATACTTCTGTTAAAATTTATATGAAAATCAGGCTGGGCACAGTGGCTTATACCTGTAATCCCAGCACTTCGGGAGGCCAAGGCGGGAGAATTGTCTGAACCCAGAAGTTTCAGATCAACCTGAGCAACATGCTGAGACCCTGTCTCGAAAATATATGAGATATATATGTATATATATTATATATGTGTATATTATATATGTATATATTATATATGTGTATATTATATATGTATATATTATATATGTGTATATTATATATGTATATTTATATATGTATATATATTGTATATGTATATATTATATGTATATATTGTATATGTATATATTATATATGTATATATATTGTATATGTATATATTGTATATGTATATATATTATATACATATATAGTATATGTGTATATTATATACGTGTATATTGTATATGTGTATATTATATACGTGTATATTATATATGTATATATATTATATACGTGTATATTATATATGTATATATATTATATACGTGTATATTATATATGTATATATATTATATACGTGTATATTATATATGTATATATATTATATACGTGTATATTATATATGTATATATTATATACGTGTATATTATATATGTATATATATTATATACGTGTATATTATATATGTATATATATTATATACGTGTATATTATATATGTATATATATTATATATATATGAAAACCAAAGGAACTAAAAGCAAAAGCATTTCTTAAAAAATGACAAAATTGGAAGACTTTTTGTTATATATATATATATTTTAATACTTTGCGACTTCAAAATTTGTCATAAGGCTCTAATCACCAAACTGGTGTGATATTTGCAAAAGGATAGACAAACAGATTAACCACAGAGAATTGAGTTCAGAAAGAGACCCTTACATCTGGATAAAGTTTATACAGGAGTTTTCTGTACTTTTCTTTCAATTTTTCTGATTCTGAAACTATTTCAAAATAAAAAACTTAAAGAAATATAAAAATGTTAGATGATTTGAACAATAACACACTGGAGTAGATACTAATTGAATGAATAAAAGAAATCCGTAAAACAGCTATGCTAAAAACAATAGTGTTTATTGTTCTGAAATGTAAAATTTCCTAAAGATTCATCTGTTGTCCTTTCTTCCATTTACAGAAAAACTTACATATTACAGCTGAACATGTGTATTTTAATGTGCAATGAATACTCGTGTTAAAATCTAAAAGCATACACATTTAAAAAATGAAGCCCAACAAACCACTTGGGAAAACATTCTTAAATAAAAATGAAAGCAAATCCATAATTACACATTGCAGCAGATGCTGTTGATGCTCCTCCTTAGCCCCCCAGCCCTTGCCTAAGTTCACTTTCAGCTGAGATGAACAGCATCCACGAGCAGTGATAGTTTCCTGCCTCAAACCACCATGGCTTTCTATTTCTTAGCTTTAAGGATTTCTTCAGTGTGCTTTGCTCACAGGCATGGCCGCCTAGAATTACTGAGGATTTAACACCCTCAGGAATGTTTATGGGTACATATCCCAGCTTCCCCTTTCCTCAATGGGACATTTCCAGGACATGCTATCAACTTTTTTTCAGAGATGGAGCTCCCGTTGGCTTTTCTCCTGCCCATTATCACTTTCCCTACTTCCTCTTTTATGCTTCCCAGAATCACATTCTAGATAACTTTCTATGCCCAAGTACTTGTTCAGGGTCTGCTTTCTGGGAACCCCAAGCTACAACACACATTATCTTAAAATAGTGTGATGAAGATCACTACCTCTCAAAAGCAATAGGATGTGACTTAACAGGATTTGGACTCTGATGCAAATTTGTAGCAGTATAAATTTCTGTTATTGAAAAAGAAAAAATAAGAATTATACAGTTTATTTAAAAGCTTAATAACCAATGTAGAAATAAGAATATTATAGAAATAAACACAACCACAAAATAAATTTGTTAGAAAGCAAATACAAAATTAAGTTACAAAATCAAAGAACGTGCCCTTTGGAAAAAAGTTAAAAAGCAACAAATGTCTGAAAATTCTGATAACAAAAAATGAAAGAAGACAAGTAAGCAAAATAGGAAAGCAATTATTACATCAGATATTGAATAAATCAAATAATTTAAAGAGAATGCTGTGTATAGACCTATTAACATAAGTCTGTGTTAATAATTTGGTGGCAAAATAAATAGTTTTAAAGGAAAATATGAATTATTATAATCAACTCAGGAAATAGATAACTGAATATTGTGATGGAAGAAATTAACTTTTTTTGAAGAAAAAAATGCTCTGCAGCTGGATTATTCTGACATAATTTTTCTCAAACTTTTAAATCATAGCTCTTTCTAAGCTATACAAGCTAATCATAGATGGAAAACTTTCCAATTCCTTTCATAAAAATAGAATACATTTGATATCAAAACATGAAAAGGATAAATCAAAGAGGAGAAAAAACATTGAACAATTTTTCTTCTGAATATGCTTAGGATAATGAAAAATATCTACAATCAGAAGGTAATAGTTTACTAGGCAGTAAAGAGCTAGAGGCATTGCCATTATAATTTAGAACAAAACATGGATGTATGCTGCTGCCACTATCAATTTATATTGTCTTGAAACCTCCAGCTATTAAAAAATAAGACCAAAAACAAGGATAGAAGATATAACATGTTTGTTACTGAGGAAAAAAAAAAACCCTATTATTGTTTGCCAATGATAGTTTATCTAGAAATTGCAAGAGGTCAACTGAAAAACTGTCCAAACTAATAAGGTTAGTTAGTTGATTAATTAGATAAATGGTTCTTGTAACAAGGAGAGCCTGAATATGATAGATTAAATAAGATGGGAATCTATTTTCACCTGTCACACTAGTCCAGAGATCAGTGGTTCAAGAATGATAGAACTGCTCTGCTCCACATGGTGATTCAGAGACCCAGGTTCTTTCTATCTTCCTGACAAAAGTCCCCTAGGATGGGAGTTGGCAAACGTTTTCTGTAATAAGCCAGATAGGCTTTGAGATTCATATAGTCTCTGACACATTTTCTTTTTCTCCCTATCCCGTCTCCTCTCTCTCTCTCTCTCTCTCTCTCTCTCTCTTCCTTTTGTGTTTATCTTTTTACCACCATCTAAAAAGGTAAAACGATTCTTAGCTCACGGGCCATACAAAAGTCAGGCTACAGGTCAGATCTGATCCACAGGCCATAGTTTGCTAAATTCTGCTCTAGAATGCTGTTTAATTCTTCGTGCTTAAAAATGATTCATCTCAAGCTTGTGCTCCAGGATAAAAACACAAATGTTTTTAGTGATAACTTGGAAGTTGCAAATATCACTTCTATCCACATCCCATTGGCCAGACATTTCACCTGCTGAGCTTCAAGAGGGTTTGGGAAATCTGGGTAGCTCTGTGACCAAGAAAAGCAGAAAAACACACTTGGATGGGACAAGTATAAATTACTGGTTAAAATAATTTTTTTAAAAAATTAATACTTTCCTAAGTATCAATAATTTCCAGTTAGAAAATATAATGGAAAATGGGTCTTTTGCAAATTGTCAATAGCAAATTGTCTCTAAAAACTACCTAAAACATTTTGAACCTGAAATGTTCAGGATCTGCCTGAGTAAATATAGGAAAATATAATAAAGAAAGTAAAAGTTGACAAATTAAAAGAAAGACAAATGAAGTTGCTAAACGGAAAACTGAGTATTTAAAGTATGTATGTCAAATTTCTTTAATTAATTGATAGATTTAATATAATTCTAATTAAAATTCTGGCCAGGTGCAGTGTCTCACACTTGTAATCCCAGCATTTTGGGAGGCCGAGGCAGGCAAGTCGCTTGAGCCCAGCAGTTTGAGACCAGCCTGGGTAACATGGTGAAATCCTGTTCCTACTAAAAATACAAAAATTAGCAAGGCATGGTGGTGCATGCACCTGTTGTTCCTGCTACTTGGGAGGCTGAGGTGGGAGGATCGCTTGAGCCCAGGAGGTCGAGGCTGCAGTAAGCTATGATTGCACCACTGCACTCCAGGCTGGGTGACAGAATGAGATCATGTTTCAAAAAACAACAGACAACAAACAACACCACCACCAGCAAAATTTCAACAAAATTAATGTGTGAGTTTGACAAGGTGATTCTGAAATGTGTATAGAAAATAAATGTATGTAGAAAAATAAATGGGAGCAAATTCTTAGAAAAAATTATTTAAAAATAAATGAAATGAGGTGTCATTGGTCAAAAGGGGGCTCAGGAGACATAGCATAGTTGGAACAGGGAAAACTCATTGCCCTTTCTAACAATTTTCACGTCACAAAATCTTGGGAAATAGGAAATCTTTCTTTCATTTCCAACCACTTTCTGTGTGACCTTAGGCAAGTTATTTAATCAATCAGAGTATCAATTTTATGGCAAAATGAACCCAATACCACATATTTTATAGGGCTTTATTAAGGGATACGGTTTGTTCTGTGCCACTTCTTTACGGTCCTATCTTAGAAGGGAAAGACTGCATCCAACTAAAATGGTATCAAATCCACTGTTCCTAGTGTAGTATGCCACCTAGGATCTCAATACATGCCTATGGTTACTGATGATGATGATGATAAAGAAGGGGAGGAAGAAGGGGAAGAGGAGGGAAAGGAGGAAGAAGGAGAAGAGGTAAAGGAGGAGAAAATAATTGATATGCTACAGAATTGTACACAGCAATTCATCTAGGCAGCACTTGCCAGTGTCGGGAAAGAAAGCTGTTCTGAATTTTAGTTCTATTCCTAGCCATATAATATTAGGAATGTTACTTAATTTCTCTGTGCCTCTATTTTTTCACTGCTTAAATTTAGATAATAATGCTTAACTTGCCTGCTGTGATGATGGTAACAATAACAAACAATTTATTAATCAGTTGTTGTGTCCTCGGCACAAAGTGCTTATAATACATGAAATCATTGAATTCACACAAATCTTGAGAGGTAGGTACCATCATCATCATCATCATCATCATTATGGATATTATTTGCATTTTGACAGAGGAGGAAGCAGAGGTAAAGAGATTACCATAACTTGCCAAAAATCATGCAGTTATTGGGTTTGGCATCAAGCCCAGAACTTGGGCAGCTCTTTACCATGAGGGTACCACCTGCATAAATGCCCAGCAATGGGTACTTACCCAGTCCAGGTAATAAATAATAACTAGGCGGGTCGCGGTGGCTCACACCTGTAATCCCAGCACCTTGGGGGGCCGAGGCGGGCGGATCACGAGGTCAGGAGATCAGACCATCCTGGCTAACACGGTGAAACCCCGTCTCTATTTAAAATACAAAAAATTAGCCAGGTGTGGTGGCGGGCGCCTGTAGTCCCAGCTACTCCTGAGGCTGAGGCAGGAGAATGGTGTGAACCTGGGAGGCAGAGCTTGCAGTGAGGCAAGATCGCGCCACTGCACTCCAGCCTGGGTGACAGAGTGAGACCCGTCTCAAAAAATAAATAAACAAATAAATAAAAAATAAATAATAACTAACAACTATTGCCTCTGGGTACTCACCTTACAGAGGCAGTCAATAGAAGTTGCACATTGCAATCTAGTTGTTCTGTCTTGTGAAATCTTTATTTAAACAAAAGATTGTTTAAAGGCTCAGTGAGTCCTTGAGGACAGGGAGTGTGTCTTGTTTGCAAAGCTCTTGGGACAGTGCTTGGCTTGTGGTAAATATTGAATAAATGGGGTGATCAAGGTGGTGGTTCACCATTGTCACTAAAAGGTCTAGACAAGTGCCTGGTTCTTTATCTGCCACTAAATACATGTTTATTGATTGAATGAATACATCAACAAATTTCTTAATTTCAAATGTCTGTGATATTCCTAGTTTTTTCCTCGAGTTTTGCCTTTAAAGCAGTGCAAGATATGCCATTGTGAAAAGGCGTATAGTCTTAAATCAATGTTTGTTTACTACAAGATCTTTCCTATTTAAATTTGGTTAAAACTAGTGAATTTGTAGGGGAATGGTAACAGTCCGCAATACAGAAGGCGAAATCTTAATTCACTTCAAATCAGCAAACATTGCTGTTTAGGGATAGTAATTGATAACTGTTTAGAATTGTGGTTGGAGAGTTTTATTACACGTATGCATTATAACCAGTTTCACACAATCCACTGGCATAAATTTCAGCAAAAGTGATGAATTTCAAAGAAAACATATCTTTTATTTGTAGTATTTCCAATCTGACTGTTTTCAGTTGTGAATCAAAAAACATTTGATTTGAGACCATGAGTATAGCAATACTGTTTTATAAGAGTGTTGTGGGCTCAGTAATGTTCATTTATTTTAATCCTGTCTATAAATTTTGACAGAAGCCTCTTTATGAACACATACTTTATGAGTTCCACCAAATAGAAATGTCCCAGAAAAACATTATTTTATTGGGGTAGACTAAATGTTTCGCTGGGAAAAAATAAAACCACTGAAGATAATAGATAAGTTGAAAATTTGTGTTTCATTTCAGAGTTTTGTTTGCTAGAATAGAGTGTGCCCATATTTCTGAAAATTGGGACTGGTTTCCAGAACTTTGCTGTACCATTTTTAGATTCCCTTTCTTTAGCTATAGTCTAATTTACTAATCACTGGGAAATGGGGTGGCCATGAAAGAGAGAAGTTACCCTACTTTATCAATTCTTGGAGAGATGAATCCTTAAAAATGAGAGAAATATTAGTTGAGGGGGCGGTGGAGAGAGAGATAGAGGAAGAAAGAGAGACAGAGAGCCAGCAGAGCTGGAAAAATAATCCTTTGCTTTCTATATTAGCTTCCAAGATCATCCCCATATAGCTGTTCGAGACCTCAATTTATTGAACCTAATGGAGATGAGTGACAGAATGGTGAGACTGATGATGATTATGATGTGCAGCTTCACTGAGGTCATGGGCTTGGTTAATTCCCTTCCAAAGGGATGGAAGGAGAGAAAGAGAGCAAGAGGGGTGAGTACAGTCAATTCAGCCCCTCACTTTCAAGCTAACTGGGAACTGTTTATAATGAATGTCCCTGCCTCCATCAAGGGCATTTCTTCCATTTAATGAGCACGCAGGAAGCAGACATTGCTCAAGTACAAGGGTTCAGTTTGCAGTGAGCCACAAATCACATTTCATTTATCAGGCCCTACAGATGACAGGATATCATCGAATCCCTGGAGAGCCATATTCATTAAAAAGAAATCTTAAGTAATTACAACAATTAATTGACTTGAAACAGTTTCTGGTGGATAAGGTTTACATAATTCATTTGCCAGACAAAACAAGCCTGATCAAATCTGGGAACATGTTATTTAGAAATGTCCCACTATCTGACAAGGTACCTTCGTGGAAAGGTGTTTATCATCGGGATCCTTTTTTTTTTTTTCTTAAAAGGAAAGAATAATTTTTGAACAAGAAATGGGTATCTGAAAATGTCTAACAGACTTTATTTTGAGCCCATAAAATGGTGCTACAGCACCTCTTGACTTACCGTTGTGACTAAAACTGATGAATGAAAATGACGATGGGTTGTATTAATTGAGGACTGTCTGAGTTTATGGTTTTGAGGATGAAGCTTGAGTTGGATCCAATACAAAGGCCTTCCAAAAAGCTAAACAACTATTTAGGACAAGATCCAAGGCCCAGTTTAAGAACTCCGTTATCAACAAAATAAGATGCACAAAGAACTACTCTTGTCATTAATATTTTGCCAAAATTTTCAGCCATTAGTCATAAATATTTTAGCTCCAATGTTTTATTTTATTTTATTTTATTTATTTATTTTGAGATGGAGTTTTGCTCTGTCACCAGGCTGGAGTGTGGTGGCATGATCTCGGCTCACTGCAACCTCCACCTCCCGGGTTCGAGCGATTCCCCTGCCTCAGCCTCCCCAGTAGCTGGAACTACAGGTGTGCACCACCACACTCAGCTAATTTTTTTATATTTTAGTAGAGATGGGGTTTCACCATGTTGGCCAGGATGGTCTCAATCTCTTGACCTTGTAATCCACCCACCTCGGCCTCCCAAAGTGCTGGGATTGCGGGTGTGAGCCACCGTGCCTGGCTAGCCCCAATATTTTAAAAGGTGGGGCCTGTGATTAAATTTAGAAAGGGATATCACTGAAGAGCCATAACAAATAACCTTTTATGTACTGCAAAATATGATTTTCCAACCACTCAGTGACACCTGCAACATGATATAACCACATTATTAGCCTTCTGCTATATCAACGTTTATTTTGGAGAAATGATTTAGAGAGGTTCACATAATGAGACACCATTCTCTAATACCGCTCTGAGTTATCTTATTGGGGTCATAGGAGAATGGATGATGGTAACTCTTAGGAAAGCAAGAAAGAAAAGCATATACTACAGACTTTTTGAGACTGCTATATCTTATTTCACGACCCCAGTGAGGTTTATTAAGACATCTGGCTTTTAGAACTCACAGTCTCATATAAAGGGCTAAAAGTTGGATGGGCATTACACCCAAGAGTGATAGTTTCTTAGGTATGGTTCTCCCAAATCAAGCCATGTATCGGCTGCCTCAGTAGCTCCTAAGAAGCTCACTAAATATATGAACACAGCACCCAGGGAAGACACATGGAAAAAGAATCACCAGGGTGGGCTTGAGCCTCTGCTGTTTCGACAGTCATCCCATGACCATCAGTGATGTTCGGAATCATTGAAAAACCTGTAGAATAAATTTCATTTTTTTGGTGTTTTTAGACATTATTCTATTTTCCCCCTCCAGATTTCCCTTTCTGTGCCACTTGTTGAAATGTTGCGCATTTCTGGACCCTAAATTTACAAGAAGTTGCAAGGGTATGGGTTCTGTCCATCCGACAAGCCTTAAAGAGCCCCCAGAGCTGCAGCTATAAAATGAATAATGTTTCTAAAAATTAGTTCCATATTTTCTTGAATTTCTTTATAGATAGATAGATTTTTATGTTAGTCTGTTTTTTCACATTCATAATTGCCATGTGGCTTAACAAAAATAACTCCCTTCTCTTTGCTAAGATTTTCTAATTTGTTATTTGTTTGAAGATAATCTGATGGATTGCGTATATGTTTTCTGATGACTGAGTTAAAATCCTTTTCAGATCATTCCAGCATTGGATTCAACTGAAGTTGATGTGAGTTGGTTGTCTCTTCTCATTCAAGTTGTGATTTTCTTGGTATGACGGGAAATTTCTATTGCATCCTGGACATTTTGGCTATTATGTTGAGCGACACTGGATCCCATTTAAATCTTTTATTTTGGCAGGTAGTCACCTCGTATAGGTTAGTTCTCAAGGATCTTGCCTAATTTGGTAGGCTGTGGTTCCAACAGTAGCTTAATTTCCTTCCTTCCTTCCTTCCTTCCTCTCCTCTTCCTTTTCTTTCTTTCTCTTTCTTTCTTTCTTTTTCTTTCTTCTTTCTCTCTTTCTTTCTTTCTCTTTCTCTCTCTCTTTCTCTCTTTCTCCTTTTTTCCTTTCCTTTCCTTGTTTCCTTTCCTTTCGTTTCCTTTTCTTTTTTGACAGCGTCTCACTCTGTCGCCCAGGCTGGAGGGCAATGGCGTGATCTTGGCTCATTGCAACCTCTGCCTCCCAGGATCAAGCCATTTCCTGCCTCAGCCTCCCGAGTAGCGAGACTACAGGCACCTGCCACCACACCTGGCTAATTTTTGTATTTTTAGTAGAGATGGGGTTTCACCATGTTGGCCAGGCTAGTCTCAAACTCCTGATATCAGGTGATCCGCCCCCCTCTGCCTCCCAAAGTGCTGGGATTACAGGCATGAGCCACTGCACCCAGCCTGTAGTTTAATTTTCTGAGCCTTTGTGGTGTTATTTGTCTGCTTGGTTTATACGTTGCCAGCGAGGCTCTCACCGGTTCCTGCTAGGGCTGCTAGAGGGGCTGAGGGGCTTCCCCAGGGGAGCCTTCCCCATGTCTACCTTGGTGGGAAAGGGAAGTTCCCATTGGAATGGGGACGGGGCTTCCCTGACCAGCTAATTGTTGCTCTGGTATTTCTCACTGGGGTAGAGAAGTCTCAAGCCCTGCAGGGCAGGAGAGCATCTCTTCTGGTATTGTTAGCGAGGCTCCGGGATCAGGCATCCAGTCCCCTTGCCATAGTAAATGGTGCAGGTTTGCCTCCTATTGCAGAAGGAACTCCTGTTTATTCCAGGAGAGAAATGAGGCTTCCTGGGCTGCCTTCTGTTGCTAGGTTGGGGTCAAGAAATGCTGGGTCTGAGTCAGCAAGTCTGAGTCCTGAGTTGGTTGGGAGGATGTAAGGTGCCCTGCCCCTGTGATGTTCCTCCAGTCCTGGGATCCCAAACCTGGTGGCTTTCATCTTACCACCTTTCAGCGTTCTCCTTTGGTTGCCTCTTGAGCTACTGCTAGGATTTATAGTTATAATGAGTGGGGGAAAGAAGGGAGAAATGTGTCTAGGTTATGAATAGGTTTCTAAAATTAATTTCCCATGGAAAGTCCCAAGGATAGATTTTTTAAAATAATTTCAAAGCAAAGCTTACTGTTGTGATATACTAACATGTGGCCCCAAAGATTTTTTGAAGATAATTTCCTGTGATGGTTTTTAAATAAGTTAAGGTGTATTAATAAATTGTTTGCCTAATAATATTTCTACTTGGAATTACATATCAAAAATACCATGGGGTTTGAAAAACTCTATAATCTGGGGAGATGAACCAAAAAAGAAATACTTGGCTGAAAAAAAAAAAAGAGAGAGAGAGAGAGAAATACTCTGGTTTCAGTTTCTTGTTTTAAATACCCAAGGATTAAATGGATAAATAATTATCTGAGACAGAGGCAGTTTCCAGAGTTTAATACCAGAAGTTTTTCCAAAGGCCTAGGTCAGTGGTGCACCGGGACTGGCTGGTTAACAGTAATCCCTAGAGATTTTTAAGGAGTCCCTGCCTCACCCTCTAAAAATTCTAAGCCAGTGAGGTGAGGGTTTGGCCCCTGAATATTTTTTTTTGTAAAGCTCTCTAAGCAGCTATGACGATTGACCGCATTTGATAACTATATTTAACCAATAAATTGGTAAATTTCCAAAATGTGCTTGAACTGAAAAGAGAAGGCCCTTTGCTCAAGATGACACTTTGTGCAGGGAAAGCCAAAAGAAAGATGGAAATGTTGACCTTGCAATGATTTTAAAAGGGAGAATGAAAAACCAGAAACCACCCAGGAGCACAGCAAGAATTATATAAGGGGTCCAACAAGTAGCATGTGAGAAAAATGCCTGGAATAATAGATGTATTTTACTTGGTGAGGACAAGCCTTAGGGAGGATGTGCTAATTATCTTCAAATATTTAAAGGAGTATTTTGAGAGGAAACTAGACTTCCACCATTTGGACTAGGAACCTGCATCTTTAGCAAACTTCCCAGGTGATTCTGAGGGAACTGTGGACATCACTGAACATTCCTGGTTACAAGAAGGCTTCATCCAGGCTTTCTTTTCTTTTCTTTTTTGAGATGGAGTTTCACTCTTGTCGCCCAGGCTGGAGTGCAATGGAGTGATGTCGGCTCACTGAAACCTCTGCCTCCCAGGTTCAAGCAATTCTCCTGCCTCAGCCTCCCAAATAGCTAGGATTACAGGCACCCACCACCATGCTCAGCTAATTTTTGTATTTTTAGTAGAGACGGGGTTTCACTGTGTTGGCCAGGCTGGTCTTGAACTGCTGACCTCAGGTGATCCACCCACCTCGTCCTCCCAAAGTGCTGGGATTATAGGCATGAGCCAACGTGTCCAGCCCATCCAGACTTTTATAGAATGGTTTGGGCGTTTGAGGATGAGAGAGCTGCTGGGGAGAATTCAACAGGGAACCAACCAGGACATAAGAGGAAGGAAGAGAAAAAAGGATGGGAAGGGACGAGAAGGAGAGAGGAGGCGAGAAGAGAAAGGAAAGAAGGAACGAACAAAGGAAGGAAAGTGGGAGAGATGGAAGGAAAGAGGGAGGGGAAGCAAGGCAGGGTGCTCTAGGTGTGGAGGGCCTGCCCTTGATGAAATGCTGGTTGTTTGACTGACTGTAATATAGCTCAGCAACTGGTAATAAGGCAGAGAAAGTAGAGTTGCAGTCACTGGAAATGAGGAATGGGAAAGGCGGAGAGAGTGGAAGGTCAAGGGGGAGGAGTTCGAGCTGTTGATAAGGGAGGTGAGAGAGTTGTTGGTAATAGAGGATCATGGCCAAATAGGAAATCAGGTACATAGAGACCACACCAACAGACCTCAAATAGGCAGTGAGGCCAATGGGCTAGAGGTTGCCACCAAGGTGAAGGAAAGGTTTAGAAACAGTGAGGAAGTGGAGAGGACTAGATTTGGAGTTGTTCCCACTCTTCATGGTCAGTGAGATGGGGAGAAAGCAGCACCCAGCATGGAGCCAGCTGGGAAGCCAGAGTTTTGCCCAGGACAGTGCTTCTCAAACCCCTGTGTGCATCACAATCACCTAGAGGGCCTGCTACAACGCAGGCTGCGGGAGCCACCCCAGAGATTCTAAGGCAGTAGGTCTGCAAGGGGCCCAAGAGTTTGCTTTCTTGACTAGCTCCCAGGTGATGTCAATGTCCTGGCACCACATTTTGAGACAGTGACCTAGGAAAATCCCGCCTTCTGTTAAATGGACACACTTGGAAAGGCTGAGGGCAAAAGAAACTGTCCACCACGCAGAGGTCCAGAAAGCAGAGTAGGCATGGAGAGGTGGAGGTGGGGGTGACTGGGAGCCTGGGGTCACTGTGGGCTGCACCCGGGTGAGAGTTTGGGCCTTTTAACAGGATGGGGTGAGCCAGATGAATTCCAGAGTGTTTTCAAGTAGCAGTAAAAGTCTGCATGGGCAGTTCACACTTACCCATCACTAGTTATTTAAAATTGCTCTTTTCCATGCATATTTCAGTTTGTTGGTGCTGAAAAGAGGAGTAGCTCATTTCACTATGCCTGAAAGGGGTTTTGGTTCAGAGCTAGCATGGAGTAGGGTTGCCCCTCACAAAGAATGAAGAGTTTGATAGCAGAGGCCTTGGGTGAAGCCTGATGGCATGAAGACTTTATTCTTTTCCTGAAAGCCTTTCAATGAATTCCCATTGCCTTTAGAGTACAATCTAGAATCCACAATGCTAGGTACAGAGGTCTTCACACTCTGGCCTGAGGCAGTTTCTCCCTTCTTTCCTGGACTGCAGTCACAGAGGATGTGTTCTATTTCCTTGCACTCACGGTGCTTTCTCCAGCGTCAAGGCCTTCACAAGTATTTGTGGGCTTTCTTAGGATGGGTTTTCTCTTGCTTTATTGGCTAGCTTCTACTGATTCTTCTAATAACAACTCAAGTGTCTCTTTTGAGGGAAAACTTTCTTAAGTACCAAAGTAGGACTCCTTTCTCCACTTATCTCACAGTTTGCTTTTTTTGTTTGTTTTTTTATTTGAGACAGGGTCTTGCTGTGTTGCCCAGGCTGGAGTACAGTGGCACCATCTTGGCCCACTGCAGCCTCCGCCTTCTGGGTTCAAGCGATTCTCATGCCTCAGCCTTTAAGTAGCTGGGATTACAGGCGTGTGCCACCACGCCTGGCTAATTTTTGTATTTTCAGTAGAGATGGGGTTTCGCTGTGTTGGCCAGGCTGGTCTTGAATTCCCGGCCTCAAGTGATCCGCCCACCTTGGCCTTCCAAAGTGCTGGGATTACAGGCATAAGCCACCATGCCCAGCCTCACAGTTGTATTATAATTCTGTGTTTACTATAAATTTTCTGTTTTCTACCAGAAATGGTAGGCTAGGAGAGGGGTGACCAACTCCTTCCAGTTTACCTGGAACTTCCCTAGTTTTATAGCTCCAAGTCCAGTGTCCTGGGAACTCCTCAGCCGGGGCAAACCAGGATGCTTTGTCATTCTAGTCTGGTCCACAACACACCCTAGATCTAGCACTGGCCAGCACCTATCATACGCTCAATATATATGCATGAAAAAAAAATATGTGCACGAAACAAAATTGAGTAGTGCTTAAAGTGGGTAAAAGAGAAATTAGCCGTCACTCTCAATATTCCCCTGACCTCAACAAACGTTCCTTGAGAAGGAGAAAAAATGGCAAACAGCCACTATTCAAAATGATTTTAGGAGTCTGACTCCAACCTTTCACCCTGAAAGACAGTGGTTGAATTTAAGACTATAGACAAATAGCAAGATAATATGTAAGTCCAGTCTGCTGAACATGGGGGTGTCCATTTGTTCATTCAGCAAATAGTATTTTTTTTGTGCCTATCCTCAAAATACATCTCTCTACCAGGTTCACTAGTAAATTATATTCATTCTCTTGGGAGAGTTTTTGTAAATTACCTAGTGAAATGCAAATACTGTGATAGGAGATGACTCTAAACTCTATCAGCTGCGATTCTGAAGTGGGGGGAGGAATTAGCATGGGTTCCAGGCTAATGTCTGCAGACATTAGGACTCCTACGGTGGCCTGGGTCAGGCTATGACAACATCCTACTTGCCTTCACATGTCTCTTCTTCCTCCACAACCCCTGGGGACATGGATGTCTCTCTAAGTAAATGTATGATCTGTGCCCATGAAGAAATGAAGTGCCTTGCAAAGAACACAATGTCCTGACTCAAGCTCCAGTAAACAAACTCAGTAATTTATGTGGGAAGTCCTTTGTAATTTTACACAGACCCTTGACTGCTTTAAACTGTTTAGGAGTATTTATTCATACAGCATGTTTGAGTCAGCATCAAGGATTTCAATCTTCCAAACAAGAAAATTAGAAAGCAAGTTTCGTTCCCACAGCGACAGAGGAAGGGCAGAGGCTATTAGGACAACTCATCTCCTACAATATTAAAAAACACCCTGGCAGGCTTTGCCAGGTCACAAGAAGGACCCGCCGGAGCTGGGAATGGGAAGAGCAGCTGTGGTGGTGGCTCGCAGACAGGTGCATGGGCAACTTGTCTCTGCTCGTGAGGTCAGATATTGAAATGAGAAAAAAGGAAGCTGAAATGCTTCTCCCCAGACCCATGATTTCTATTTTACTCAGAAAGCATGTCTTTACTTCAGACATTAGGGAAAATATGAAGCTAAGCAAAGGGTGAAAAACAGTCTAGAAAAGAAATAGGGGAAGATGTTCGACTGTTTTTCACCTGCTTAGAACCAAGCCCATTAATAGAACAGGAGCATCAATTCCTTTCACTTCCCTCATCACAAGCAGTGGTGACAGAGAAAACCAGGATATTCCTCCAAGCGTTCTTGACCCTGACAGCTGTTTCAAAGATATGTGGTTCTATCATATGATGAACCTGTGCACAGAGAGTGGCACAGATCAACCAAGACCCATTAGTACCTGTTCCAGTTTGCTATGTTGCAAATTACCTTAAAACTTTAGTTGCTTAAAACAACCACCATTTTATTATATTTCTTGCTTTTATGGGTCAGGGATTTGGGCAGGGTTCAGTTGGAAGGTTCTTCTGTTCCAGGTGGCATGGACTGTGCTTGGTTGGTGGTGGATTCAGTTGGCAGGTGGGCTGGTATGGAGGACAGTTTCCTGCACAGATGTGCCTCAGAGGGTGTGGTGGGCTCAATAATGGTCCCCAAAGATATTCATGTGTGAATCCCTGGAATCTGTGACTGTTACCTTATATGGTAAAAGGGACTCTGCAGGTGTGATTAAGGATCCTGAGATGGGGAGATCATCCTAAATTGTCTGGGTGGACCCTAAATACAATCAGAAATGTTCTTACAAGAGGAAGGGAGAGGGAGATTTCACTACAGAGAAGAAAAAGGCCCTGTGAGGACTGACACAAATGTCACATTGCTGGCTTCGAAGATGGTGGGAGAGGACATGAACCAAAGAATGCATGGAGTTCTGCTGTCATTGCTGGGAAAAGGCAGGGAAACAGGTTCTTCTCTAGAATCCCTGGGGGAAGCGAGGCCCTGCTGACACCATGGTCTCAGCCCAGTGAAATTGATTTTGGGCTTCTGACCTCCAGAACTATAAAAAAATAATGTGTGCTGCTTTAAGTCACCAAGTTTGTGGCAATTTGTATAGCAGCCATAAAAAAAAAAAAAATAAACCAACAAACCTAACATAGTAGAGGTGACCAGATGACTGGAGTGAACTGAGACTATTGATGAGTGGGTGGTACCATAGCCTCTCTGGCATGGCAGCTGTTCTCAGCGTTTCACATGGCTCCCAGAGAATGTCCAAGAGAGGAAGTGGAAGTTTCCAATTTCTTAACCCTGGGGCAAAGCAATCACAGAGCCTGCCCCAGTTCAAAGGATGAAGACATAAACTTTACTTTTCCATGAAAGGAGCATCAAAGACTTTGTGGCTGTCTTTTTACTGCAGGAAAGAACACTTTGAAAACTCATGCCCTACTGACTGTGGAGCAACACCATAATGTCTGCATGCTTATTTAATTTGCTGACTTTCAAAATCCTGGTTCTGTGGTGGGTAAAATCATTTATCAGTTTGACATAAAAAACAGAGTCATAGGGATTATTTTGTATTCCTGATAGAATCCAAAATCACACTGGCTTATGTCATTTTGGAAGAGGTCAAGAAAACAAGCAGGCTTGTTGTAGGGTGTTCATTTATTCATTTCTAGTCTTTCTGCATAATTGGCTGGAAGATAGACATTGTATCAGCAAGTGCGGCCAGTAATGCAGAAGACAGTGTGACAAAACTGATTGATCTTCATTGAAAAACTGGAGAGCTGGTACAGGATTTCTCTGTTCTTTAGTCTGAGCATAATGACTACTATGAAGTAGACAGACTCTACTGCAGCTTCTCAGAAAGTGCTGCTGTCACCTCCACTTCCAATCCAATGTGTTGCACGGATGAATGTTCAGAGTTATTCAGACACTTTCCCATACGTCATCTCCTTTGATCTTCATCACATTCTACCTCTCAGCTCGTTATTTCTAATAATAGGAAACTCAGCCTGAGAAAAGTCACCTAGCTAAATAAATGATCAAGCCAAAACTTTGGGTTGGCCTTCCTCTTTTTTCCCAGCTGAGGGAAGGTTCCCAGGGGTGGACACATGATACAAAAGCACAGAGGAGCAGGTTTCCCACACATTTCTCATGCCATTTTCTCCTCATTGCAGACGTATGCTGATTTCACACAACTGTCTGACTTAACAGGTGTTCAAGCGTTTGAGCACCTGGAGTAGAGATGAATCTGAGATGGGGGTAGCTGCATCAGCCCCATGCAATGCACACTGGCTGATGTCTTGAAGCTCTTTAGATTACACTTTTGCATTTGCTTCTACAGTGGAGAATAATACAGTCAGGACATCAGGGACCTGCACTTTGATCATGAAAACAAACTGGCTGGACCTACCATATTGGTAGAAGCCCAGTCACCTTCCAGCTGCCTCGAGATATATGTTTGGGTGTGTGCAGGAGTCCATGAAAAGTGCTGCAATGAGTGCCTCTCTGAGTGATCTCTGGGCTTTTAAGAAATCAAAACAACATAAGACAAATAATAAAGATGAAACTCCTCTTACCACAGCTGGAGACCTCTGAGGTAAAGGATTATTTTCTGGTCAGAAACTTATGAGACTACTTTCCTTGTATGGGAACAATGGCTGGACATCCAGAACTCCTAGCTGAGATCAAGCTGTCTTTGTGGTGGGAAGGGTTTCCAGGGTCCTGGTTGAGTTATCATCACCATCCGCCTCTACTTTTCATCAAGAGCCAACTCCAGGCCAGGCATTGTACTAGGTCTTTTATTTATAGTTTTATTATTATTATTTTTTTTGGCGTAAAAGGTGTATTTTCTCCAAAACCCTGTGTTAGCATATTTTTGTATTGCTGTAAAGGAATACCAGAGGCTGGGTAATTTATAAAAGAAAAGATGTTTATTGGGTTCATGGTTCTGCAGGCTATGCGAGAAGCATGGTGCTGGTACCTGCTTCTGGTGAGGGCCTCAGGCTGCTTCCACTCATGGCAGAAGGGGAAGGGGAGCTGGTGTGTGTAGAGGTCACAAGGAAGGAAAGAAGGGCAGGGAGGTGCCAGGCTCTTTTCAGCAACCAGTTCTCTTGGGAACTAAGAGGGAGAAATCATTCCCTAGAGAATGACACCAAGCCATTCATGAGGGATCCACCCCCGTGACCCAAACACTTCCCACCAGGTCCCACCAGGCCTTTAACAACAGGGCTCAAATTTCAACAGGAGACTTGCAGGGCCAGACAAACCATATCCAAACCAGAGCAGCCCCTTCCAAGGAAAGTATCTCCAAATTTCCCTGTTTCTAGTGAGCCACATTACACAGGGCTTCTGCGCACAGGTGACAACTTAATCAGAGAAGGAAAAATGAGATGGAGTTGGAGTTATACTCATAACATTTTACAGTTTATTACTATAACAAGTTTCAGAAGCAACTAAGGTGTTATTAATACTAACATTCAAACTTCCGTGTTACAGACTTTATAAAGAAATGTGGTGAAGGGGCTGCAGAGTGGTATTTTGGTCTTGTCACCAACCAAGAAAATGGAAAAGAAGTATACTGAAAGCTGCTAAATGCAGCAAACACCACCCCTGGAAGGGGCCATGTATCAAGTAGGGGTTCCTTCAGTCAAGTGTGACAGAAAACCAAAAATAGGGGCCATGCACGGTGGCTCATGCCTGTAATCCCTGCACTTTGGGAGGCTGAGGCGGGAGGATTGCTTGGGCCCAGGAGTTAGAGACAAGCCCTGGTATATCTAACTCATCTCTACAAAAAATAAAAAGAATCAGCTGAGTGTAGTGGCATGCACCTGCGGTCCCAATTACTTGGAAGGCTGAGGCAGGAGGATTGCTTGAGGCAGGAGGTCGAGGCTGCAGTGAGCCGTGATTGCGCCACTGCACTCCAGCCTGCATCACAGAGCAAAATCCCGTCCAATGCCAAATAGTTGTGTCTTATTCAAGATAGATGCATTTTCTTTCTTTCCATAAAAGGAGCCCCCAGGGTAGATAGTACACTTGGGTACAGTAGCTCCACAATGGTCAGGGATCCATCTCTCTCTCTCATCCATCCACTGTCTGTCATCTGATGTCCCATGGTTTAGGAAGGCTTCCTGGATTGCAGCCAATGTAGCTGCATCTCATCCACCAGGAAGAAGGGAGACAGAAAAAAGCAGCAGAGATGAACCCACTATCTTTTAAGGACCCCTTAGAAGCTGCCACATACACTGCCACTTTACCTCTATAAGGAGGATGGAAAATATCATCTTTAATCTGGGTCAACCTATACTTAGTTCAAAATCAAAGTCTGCATAACTAAGAAAGATAGGAAAAACCGGTATGGATAGACCAAACATGGGAATTAGAAAAACGACCTGATTTCTGCCTGGATTTCAGCATATACTACAAACATATTAACATTAACATTTAACAAATCATGACTCCCCCTTCCAAAACTGCATTAAATTAATTCTTAACACATGTACCATGAAACTACTTTTCTTTTCCCCAAAATCTTTTCCTGGTAAAATTGGCATGTATCTTATGTTCATTCATGTCATATTTTGATACACATGATAAAAATCTCATTGAATTGACTATCTCAAACCTATGAAGCAGGCAATATTATTATTATGGTTCAGTAGGATTAGGAAGTCTGTTTGGGCCCAACCAGGATCGAAATCCAGATGCATCTGGTTTCAAAATATTTAATGCTTTCTGAAAATGCACCAAAACTGTTGGACTTCAGGAAAAAAAAATAGCCTTGGTGTGAGAAGCTCTTCCCAGTTTTTCCCATATGAGAACATTGTTTGGTGGTAGAAAGAGGCATTTTAAAGCTGAGGAAGATGTGGTACTGCAATATTAATATAAAGACAAATTGCAACAGAATACCGACCAGTCCGTCTTGGTCAGACCATTCTGTGTAACTATAAAGGGGTAGTATTTTTGGCTCCTGGGTCCTTTAAGCAGTGTTTTGTTGCTTCTGCAACAGCGACATAGTAGGTCCCAGCTGAATTTGTGTTGCAGCCTGGTGGGCAGCCGGTGTAAACAATCCAAACTGAATTTCCTTGCTTGCAAATACTATGGCAGATCCCTGAATGCAGAGCAGATGTGAGAAATAAACTCTTGAACCATTTATATCTGTTGTAAATTGAAAGGGGAAATAACATCCCCAAGTAGAAAAATAGCTCGGTTTGGTATTAGAAGAACGTATTTTTTTAAAAGATGCCACATGAAGAAATTTGAATATCAAAATGGCATTGGGGAAAGTTGGTTAATAAAGTATTGGAATCCAAATGTTTCCTAGAAACAGGTGTTATCCTTTATCAGCATTATAATTTAATTGGGTGTTCAAATGTTTAAGTCTTAAATTCAGGGAATACCTACTAGCATTTTGCTCCAGATTCCACAAAAGTAAATTTGAGTATTGTCATGACAGAAATATATATACAGTTGCTAAGGCCAGAGGTTTGCCCACAGGTCCTTCCCTGTATGGCCCAGCCACATGAGAGAAATTTTGAATAAAGCACATCTATATTTCTGTATTGGCTTTGATACAATTTGATGGGCCATCTGCTCCCAGACAGCTAGGTCCCCTGGAGCTGTCTCTAAGCATCTGAATAACTCTCTGGTCCACAGCCAGCTGTGTTCACACAGTCAGAGGCTTCAAAACAAGTCCCAGGTCTGAGCTGAAAACAGTGGTATTGTTTAAAAGATACAGCTCTCAAATGTTACCATTTGAAAAGAAATATAGTGAAGGTCATTCCTACCTTCTACACCACGGGAAAAAGATGTTGGTTGGGCATGGGTTCACCGCAACCTCTGTCCCTGAGGTTCAAGCCATCCTCCCACCTCAGCCTCCCAAGTAGCTGGGGCTACAGGCACACACCACCACGCATGGCTAATTTTTTCCATTGTTGGAAAACTGGTAAACTGTTAGTGTCCCATTGAAACCCAATTTTACTGTGAGTAAAATTAACCTCTGAATCCCATAAGGCCCTAAAGAAATTATCTATCCCCAAATCAGTGACTTGTCCTCATTAATGCCTTTGGACTCATTGTTAGGTGCAATCACAAAAGATATAAAAGGCATCTGCATATTATGGAGTTTATCTCTAAAATAGGCAAGATGAGTTCTTTCCTGGATGTATAATTGAGAACTTAAAATACCTTTGGAATGCCAGTTTCCAAACAACTACTCCCAGTGAAGGAGTTGTAAAGTATTGCTGCTTATTCTCTGTTCCTTGAACTATGATGGAGTGCTGTGGATGACTCTCTAGGGAGGAAGGGTACTGAGGAGACAAGGGCATTTCTTAACCACAGAACTAGAGAAATAATACCCTTTCCACTCTCCGCACTGTTGAGTGGGATCTTCAAGGCTGGGACACATACACTTTTATGGGAAAGTTCTTTCTGGATTTACACAAGTGTGACAGTATCATGCTCCGTCATTAAAAAAGTATCAGCCTCATTCTTTCCTTATTTTGTGTTTTTTATTCATTCATTAATTTATTCTTTCATTCAACACATTGTTGAGTACCGTCTTTCTTTGTTTTGAAATAAGGTCTGGCTCTATCACTCAGGCTGGAGTGCAGTGGTGCAATCTTGGTTCACTACAACTTTGCCCTCCGGGGCTCAAGCCATTCTCCCACCTCAGCCTCCCAAGTAATTGGGACTACAGGTGCCCGTCACCATGCCCGGCTAATTTTTGTATTTTTTATAGAGACGGGATTTCACCATGTTGGCCAGACTGGTCTCGAACGCCTGGGCTCAAGCAATGCTCCTGCCTTGGCCTCCCAGAGTGCTGAGACTACAGGCATGAGCCACCATGCCTGGCCTATTTTTGAGTGCTTTCTGTGAACAGCTACTCTGATAGTCAATTAGAATTATGAGCAGAGAGAGAAAATCTAGGCACTGCTGCTTACAGTGGTGGGAAGGGTTTCCAGGGTCCTGGTTGAGTTATCATCACCATCCACCTCTACTTTTCCTCAAGAGCCAACTCTAGGCTAGGCATTGTACCAGGTCCTTTATTTATAGACTTATTTTTTTTTTTGGTGTAAAAGATATATTTTCTCCAAAACCCTGTGTTAGCATATTTTTGTGTAGCTATAAAGGAATACCAGAGGGAGAGAGACATCAGTCTGAGGATCCCAGGGACAGAGGTACAACTGCTGTGAGCTTCAGAAGAGCAGCTCAAGGTCACACGAGAGTCAGTAACAGGGCACTTGACTAAGGGTGGTCAGCAGAGAGTTCCATGAGGAAGGTATTTTGAGCTGAGAGCTGAAGGAAGCACGGAAAGAAGAGAGAAGAAAGGCAGATGAAACGTTATATCAGGCAGATAGAACAGTTTGTGCAAAACCCCTGTGATATGGGTATATGGTGGGAAGAGGGCCCAAGTGTTCAAGCAATGGAAGAAGGCCGCTGTAGGTGGAAGGCAGGGATGGAGGGGCTTGGGGAAGAGCCACATTCCCATGTCCCTGCACTTCTCAGCTCCTGCAGCCCTGTCATCTTCAGGTTTGCAGAGAAATCCAAATGAACAGTAGGAAGCCGGAACCTACCTGTTGACCAGGATTTCACTTCCTGTTTTTAGGTATATTTCACTTTTTTTGCATCTTGTTTTAAAGAGTGCCAGCAATCCCACTATTGGTATATACCCAAAAGGCAATACATTTTTATGTCAAAAAGATACCTGCATTCATATGTTTATCACAGCGCTATTCACAATAGCAAAGATATGGAATCCACCTAAGCGTCTATCAACAGAGGGTTAAATAAAGAGTCCATAAAAAAGAATGAAATTGTGTCTTTTGCAGCAGCATGGATGGAACTGGAGGCTTTTATCCTAACTGAAATAACTCAGAAACAGAAAGCCAAATACCGCATGTTCTCACTTATAAGTGGGAGCTAAACAATGGGTACGCATAGACATAGAGGGGAATAGTAGATGTTGGAGACTAAAAAAGGGTTTTGGGGGGGTGAGGTTTGAAAAATGACGTATTGGGTACAGTGTTCACTATTCAGGCAATGGGCACACAGAAAGTTCAGACTTCACCACTACGTAACATATGAAATAAGAAATCTGCACTCATACCCCTATAATATAAATACATAGATTAGATAGATAGACGGATAGATAGATAGATAGATTGACAGATAGATAGATCGATCAAGAATCCTAGGAGGCTCATAATTAAATCCAGTGTTCATGACTGAATTATCCTTACCCCACCTTTAACCTTCATCTACCTGCCTCCCACATCCCCCACTATGATTAATCTGAGCGATTCATCACATTTAATTCTTTCAGCTGTTTCCTTGGGTTTTTTATTCCCATATTTCTAAATATGCTTATACTGCTAATCATTCATCTCCCAATTTTAAACCTGTCCATTTGTGTCCTGTTTTTGCAGATGAAGGCTCAGCCTGTCTCTCATACCTCACTCTCCCTATCACACCAACATGGTTATAGTCACCATTGTTGACATCAGCAGAAACTTTGTGAATATTGTTCACCGTGGAGCCTACTATATACTGTGATCATGCATTTTTCTTCACAGTTTTTGGCTTTCCTTGAATTAATACTTTGCTTCATTTCTTTATTTGCTTTATGTATATATTCCTCATATTTCTCCATCAAATCTGAAAAAAAAAATTCCTTTATTGAGAGCACATTCCCCGCCACCAGCATTTTGGGAAGAACAGAGTGAGTAAAGGGCATAGCTCAGTCATAGACGTTTCATAATCTTTCTGTTTTTAGGATGGGAGCTCCCTGCCTCTCCACCGTGCCTGGCATCTGGAGCCTCTCTAGGTGAATATATTTAGAGACTAAATCTGCATCTCTGGGGCAGGGTGTCTGGGGAGGCATTCTGAGGGTTCTAGTTGCAGAGTGGTTTCCTCTTATCACCCGCCTTCCATTCTCTTACCAGCTTCCAAAAATCAGTTAACCTTGCTCAACTGCTGATGCATCTTCTCCTGTTCTCTTTGTCTCTTTGGGCTTCTGCCTATTTTATTCTATTTCCTTTATTTTAGTGGCATTTCAAGGGAGGGCAGGGCCAGCCTGCCATGTTACCTGGCAGTCCCCTGCGGTTTCAGGGTCAGCTGTCCTCTCAGCCCAGTGGCCAGGCCCCGCGTTAGGCCCGAGACTAGCGTGGACTGCGCAGGGATGTGGGGGAGGGGCTTTTGTGTTAACCACCAGTTTCCTTGAACTTTCTGCCTGCCCGCTTTCTGCTTTGCAGCGTTGTGCCTGCACCAAAGCCTGGAGGTGTGTCAGGGAGGCTCGCAGGGGAGGTTCTTGCCCATATGTGCAGGAATGACACTGACTGATAAGAAACATACTTTTTTATTACTCTTTAAGCAAAACTTTCAATAGTCAAAATCCCCCTCCCCTCGCCTCTCTTGCTCTCTTGTGTTTCTATAATAACTTCATTGGATCTGGGCATCTGGATTATAGGTGTTCATTGAAAACCTCAAAATAACAGGGTCTGTTTCCCTTCTCCTGGGAAGGCCCCATGTGAACTCCACAGCCCGTCTTCTAGGATCCCAGTCCCTCATTCTCTGCTTGATGAAGACCTCGGAGGAGGGATGGTGGAGAAGGGGACTGGGAAGCAGGCAGGCTTTGGCATTCCAAAATGAATGGACATGAAAAGAGAACATCTTGGAAATATCTATTTAGAAAAGGTCAATGAGAAGAAACAAAATAAAATGTAGCTGGGAGCTCGCTTGGCCTCTTCGCCTGGTGTGAAGAAGCCTCACCAACTTAGAGAAATTCACATTCTTCCTGGTTACTCAGCATCGGCATTGGAGATGGTGAATAATGCAGTGGAATCCTTCCACGCAGAGGCTGCACTCCTGGCATAGGGTCGGCCATGCCACTAGCAGCTGGGAGTGAATCTCTGCAGCCACTGAAAATAGGGATTTGTAATGGAAATGCTGACAGACCCTTAACCATGGCAGTGCTAGCAAGAGCTGCGATAATACAGTAAATAAGGTGAATGGGCTCGGCTTATCTCATTTCACAGCTGAGCTGTGTATTGCCAGATAAATCAAATCAGGGTAAACGGCTTCATCTAATAAACTGGGTCAACATATAATGTATTTGTTCAGGTTCACACTTTCATTGATTCTCATTTGATTTAAGAAGAGATATTTCAGCTCATGTTTGAACATTTTTACTATTCATCCTTCCTTCTGGTAAGGAGAGACTGAGAGGCAGGGACACACAGCTGGGATTTTTTTTTCCTTTAAATAAATTAAGTTTTCTGATTCTTGTAAGTTCTTCTGCTTTTCATCTTTATGCATCAACGTGGGGGAGGGGTAGCAGGACCGCTTGGGGAGAAAGCCAAGAAGAAGCAAGAGAAAGCACTCTGTCTCTTCATCTGCATTTCCCAATAACGTTTTAGTGATGTTTGCTAATGTATCATTCATTAACCATCAGCCACTATAAAAAACATAATCTATCTCGCAAAGTGGACATTATTATCGCATTAAATCATTTCACAATATACCTGAACGGTTCCACATGAGAGGCCTGGTCTGGCCAAGCTCAGACGCCTCCGGGGCAATTCTTCAGCAGTAATGAGATACGAGGTCTCTCTGTGATGAATACGATATTACTCGTGTCAGTGGTTGCGGACTGCACCCAGAATATTTCTTCTCACAGGTTTTTTTTTTTTGTTTTTTTTTCCTTCCATAGCAGAGGAACTCAGGCAAAGCACTATTAACCCAGTAAATGAAGCTCTAAAGATCACAGAGTGTGTCCATTAGGAGACAAGATGGAGACTAATCCAATTTTTCTTGCAGGAAGGGAAGATGATGCTTTGGTAACATCTGGGGACCGCAGGCCCTGCATTGCAGATGAGGCTCTGTGTTTGGGTCCTCTCCATCCCTCTCCTTTCTATCTCTTCCTTTGTCTAAGGACAATTATTACATTGTCCCCTCCTCTCCCTCAAGCCTCTCTTGCCGAAAACCTCCTTGAAGGTGATTAAAATAATGTCCATGGCTGGAGGAAGAAATGCAAAAGGGTAAAGGGTGGAGGGAGAGAGAAAGAGCCAAAAGGTAAGGCTTCCCACTTCACATTGCTGGGACTGTTTCCTGAGGCTTCAGGTCTGTGTTGTAGACAGGCTGGACTTTGCAAAAGGGTGAGGTGGAAGGTGCAGGGACCATTTGCTTTCTGTTCCTGTTAAAATCACGTCAAACAGTCCTGCTTTTTGGGAAATAATCCGTGTTTTTTTCTCTCATAAGGGCCTTCACTTGTTTCTTTTATTTCTCAGAAAACTGTTTGCAGGTATTTGTTTAAAATGTTGATGGATAAATGCAAGATTCCAGATCCTAGCCATAGGCTAGGATGGGAGGAATATCTTGAAGAGTAAAATAAAAATAGAAACAGAGTGGTGATTTTTTTCCCTAACCTTGTTCTAACCTTTCTCCCTTTCCTTTTCTTCAACAAATACTTATGTGTCCACTTTATGAGGTACCTTGCACAGGCCACTTATGCTTCATGGTGTCGTTACCTCAGTGAACAAATACAAAACAAATAAACAAAAAGCCACAAACAGAAGAGCCACAAAAGAGCTGCAAGGATGTCCCAGTTAAAATTGGGTGTACAGGCTGGCAACTGTGTCACATGTAACTAAATGTGATGTGTGATTTTTTTTTTTAATGACAACCCTACATCATTCCTTCCCAAGAGAACATCAAAAATATATTCCCCCGAAGAGTAGCCTAGAGAGTCAGAAAATAGATCCTTTTTCCCCACAGGTTTGTTTTCTGCAGTTAATCAATTCAGAAGGATTAGCTTAATTTTCCACACTTAAAAATGCAGGTTGAAACACCCCCTTTGAAAGTCAAATTTATACTGTTTCACATTACTCTGGTATATTAGCTCAGGTGATGTGGAAAATGTAATTTAGAAAACATTTTGGCTTACTCATGGTCTTTAGAAAGGACAGCATGGTAGGAGTCATGATTTTGTGTCTAAATGGATGTACCCTCAACTTCCCTTCTCATGCTGAAATGACCTTATAGATTGTATTAGTTTCAGTGAAACTTATTTACATTGAATGAATGAATCAATCTCTCTCTGAACCCCCCGACCCACTTTCCCTTGTCCTTCCTGTTTCTCTTCCTTTTTTTTTCTTTCTCATGTAACAGAAAGACTAGAAACCAGTTGGTGGGGGCATTTTACTGACAATGTCCTCATTTATACCCTACTAAGAAAATATTTGGGCTGGGTGTGGAGGCTCACGCCTGTAATCCCAGCACTTTTGGGAGGCTGAGGTGGGCGGATCATCTGAGGTCAGGGGTTTGAGACCAGCCTGGCCAATGTGGTGAAACCCCATCTCTACTAAAAATAAACAATAAAAAAAAAATTAGCTGGGCGTGGTGGCAGGCACCTGTAATCCCAACTACTCAGGAGGCTGAGGCAGGAGAATCACTTGAATCCAGGAAGCGGAGGTTGCAGTGAGCCGAGGTTTTGCCACTGTACTCCAGCCTGGGCGACAGAGTAAGACTCCATCCCCCCCCCAAAAAAAAAGAGAGAAAATATTTGTTGCCATGGTTTTTAAAAAAGAATATCTAACGTCTTTTTATTGATTTGACTTTTCTTCAATTTATAAGGCTCACATGAGTTTTTGTTTAAATTAAATGATCCAGATCATGTTAACAAAATCTAGAACTTTTAAAAGGTCATATATTTAGCAGAGCATTATTCTGGCCACTGTTAAGAGGGCTATTTCATTTCATTATGTAGTATTTCATTAAGGTACGTTTTTCTTTTTAACTAGAGAGAAACCTATGGCCCACATCATTAGCTCAGTTCTCATAGTTTTTTAAAAAAATAGTCCTCTTTTTCTTTTTGAAACTTTTGCTCCAGTATGGTTATTCCTTCTAGACTACTTAATAATGATTTTTTCCCCATTTATTTGTCCAAAAAATGTTTATTGATACTGATCAGAGTATTTCTAGCTCTTAGTATTTGTTGTAGTCTCCATAGCTCCCACCAAAGTGCTGGGCACTGAGGAGGTGCTAATAAAATGTGTTGAATTGAATGATCTGTAATTGTCTTCTAGTTTGTTTTCTAGGTTCTACCTTCACCTGGTTCAGGAACGTTTTAGCTAGAGCAGCTCAAGGCACTTTATTTATTTAGAGACAGAGTCTCGCTGCGACGCCCAGGTTGGAGGGCATGGCGCAATCTTGGCTCACCGCAGGCTCTGCCTCCCGGGTTCCAGCGATTCTCCTGCCTCAGCCTCCCGAGTAGCTGGGGTTACAGTCATGTGCCACCACGCCGGGCTGATTTTTGTATTTTTAGTAAAGACCGTGTTTCCCCATATTGGCCAGGCTGGTCTTGAACTCCTGACCTCAGGTGATCTGCCCGCCTCGGGCTCCCAAAGTGCTGGGATTACAGGTGTTAGCCACTGCGCCCAGCCAAGGCACTTTTATTTAGATTCTTCTGACTGCTGTTCATGGCTTTCCCTAATCTGCCTGAAGATATATGACATTGCATATCTCAAGTAAGACAGTTATTCCATCACGAAATACAGCCCATTCCTTGTTATCACTGTGAGAGGTGACAACGTGCTAGCAGCACTCGCTCGCTCTGGGCGCCTCCTCCGCTTCGGCGTCCGCTCTGGCCGCGCTCGAGGAGCCCTTCAGCCCTCTGCTGCACTATGAAGGCCCCTCTCTGGGGCTGGCAGAGGCCCAGCCGGCTCCCTCTGTTCGCGGGGAAGTGTGAAGAAGACAGGCACGGGGCGGGGGGTGGTGTGTGCCGGGGCTGCGCGCCCCGCGCTCGAGGGCGGGCGTGGATTCTAGGTGAGCAGCGGTTCCGCAAGCCCGGCACTCGGCGCGGCCGGCAGGCGCCTGCTGGGCTTGATCGGAGGCTGAATCCCGTGCGTGGGCCGCCGTTCCCTCTTCCCGGGATCATTTGGCCACGAGAGCAGGTCTTGATCTCTTTCTCGCTTACCTCTTTTCCTCTTGATTGTCTGGGACGAGCTCCCTCTGGGCTGCCAAAGTGCCCGGGCTAGGTGCCGCAAAGTCCAGCCGAGAATGCCAGTGAGACGTGAAGCCGGCTGGGCTTCTGGGACTGGTAGGGACTTGGAGAACTTTCCTATCTAACTAAAGGATTGTAAACGCACCAATCAGCACTCTGTGTCTAGCTAAAGGTTTGTAAACACACCAATCAGCACTCTGTGTCTAGCTAATCGGGTAGAGGACTTAAGAGAACTTTTGTGTCTAGCTAAGGGTTGTAAACGCACCAATCAGTACTCTGCATCTAGCTAAAGGTTTGTAAATGCACCAATCAGCACTCTGTCAAAAACGGACCAATCAGTATTCTGTAAAATGGACCAATCAACTCTCTGTAAAATGGACCAATCAGTAGGATGTGGGTGGGGCCAAAGAAGGCAATAAAAGCAGGTTACCTGGGCCGGCAGTGGTAATCTGGTCAGGTCAGTTTATAAGTTGTGGGAGATGTGTGTTTTTGTTTTTTTGTTTGTTTGAAGCTCTTAACAATTAATGTTGCTGCTTAGTGTTTGGGTCTGTGCTGCTTATGTGAGCTGTAATACTCACTGCGAAGGTCTTCAGTTTCACTCTTGAAGTAAGTGAGATCACGAGCCCACCAGAAGGAAGAAACTCCACACACTTCTGAACAGCTGAAGGAACGAACTCCGGACACACCACCTTTTAGAACTGTAACACTCATGGTGAGGCTTTGCGGTTTCCGTGAGACCAAGAACTCACCAATTCTGGGCCCAACTGCTATCTGTACGTTGTGCAGAATCTGCACCTGGTGCCTGAAGCCGGTCTCTCTGGAGGTGCTCTTTTTCAAATCTTTAACTACTTATTCAAGGCCGTATGCAAGCCGTTTTCTGGCCCTTCCAACATTCCTCTTTGATAACTGCAGTCCACATTGACTTTTTTACATTCACTTGTACTTTATAAAACTTTTATTGTACGTAAGGATACTTAACACGACATCCACCCTGTTAACAAAATTTTTAGGAGTCTAATACAGTATTAACTATGGGTAGAATGTTGTGCAGCAGGTCTCTGCAGCCTACTCATCCTGCTTGACTAAAACTTGAGAACTGTGATTAGCAGCTACCTGTTTACTTCTCCTCTCTGTGCCTGGCTGGAATTATGCAGTATTTGTCCCTCTGCAGCTGGATTATTTATTATAGCCTCACAGCTTCAATGTCATTAACTAGTCATCAGGGAACTGTAAACCAAAACCACGATGAGCTATCCACACACACCTGTCAGAATGTCTATTAAAACAAAACCTGAAACAAAAGACAAGTGTTGGCCAGATTGTGGAGAAGTTGGGAGCCTGTACACAGTTGGTAGAAATGCGAAATGATTCAGCCACTATGGAAAACAATACAAAGGATCCTTGAAAAATGAGAACTAGAACTACCATATGACCCAGCAGTCCCACTTCTGGGTATTTATCCAGAAGAATTGAAATCAGAATCTCGCAGAGATATCAGTACTCCCAGGTTCATTGCAGCATTATTCACAATAGCCAAGATGTGGAAAGAACTGAAATGCCTACTGGCAGATGGATACAGAAAATGTGATATATATATATATATGTATATATACAATGAATTATTTTTCAGCCTTAAAAAGGATATTCTGCCATGTGTGGCAAGATGGATAAACCTGGAGGACATTACGCTCCAGTGAAACGGGTAAGTATTGCTAATCCTTCTTCCACGTAAGTAAGCTAAAACTCAGATGTCATATTATCTGCCCAAGGTTTTAGAGCTAACATAAGGAAATGGAGAAGTTGGAATTCAAACCGGTCTGAAATGTTGTTGCCGTACACAAGGTCATCTAGATTTTTGTCGATTCATTTGCATTTTCTACATGGACTATCATGTCATCTGCTAACAAAGATAGTTTCATTTATTTCTTTCAAATCAGTATACCTTTTATTCCATTTTCTTATTTGCAAATCGTTATACTTTTTATTCTATTTTCTTATTTCCAAATCGATATACATTTTATTCCATTTTCTTGTTTTGTTGCATTAGCTAGAACTTCTAGTGTTGAAAGGGAGTGGTGAGAATGGGTATGCTTGTCTCATTCCTGACCTTAGTGGGAAAACTTCTAATTTTTCCCCGTTAAGGATGATGTTCCCTGTCGGAGTTTTGTAGATTTTTTTTTTTTTTTATCAAAGTAAAGAAGTTTCCCTCTATTTCTAGTTTGCTGGGAATTTTATTACAAGAGTGTTAGGCTTAGTCAAATGGTTTCTCTGGATAGATTTATATAATTACACGGTTTTTCTTCTTTAGCTCGTCGATGTGATGGATTATGTTAACTGATTTTTGAATGTTGAACCAGCCTTGCACGCCTAGGGTAAATCCTAATTGGTCATGGTGATCTATTTCCTTTTTAATTTTCTCTCCTCTACTTAGAATAGAATTTTTACTGCTAAGGTATGAGTGTGTGTGTGTAAGGGAGTTCCATGCCTTAACCCTAACATGGTGGTATCGTTCTATACCTGGTAAACTTGAGTACTCAGTACTGTTGTCACTAGCATATACTACAGCTCAGTGAGCATTAGTTTTACTCTGAAGTGCCTTTGAGGACTTCATAGGAGCAGTAAGAATGCTTAGGACGATAAATAAAATATTGTATGACCATTCAGGGTTGCTTCCTTAGTGACTTTCCAACTTTCTTCCTCTCTGTACTGTTTAGTTTTTTGCTGCCCTCTCTCCATGTGACCCAGCTCCTGATCAGTTGAACCAATCAGAATAGTCCCAGTTCTCGTGCCATCCACTCATTTAGGGATGGAAACGTGACCCAGCTCAGGATGGTGAAATGTGTGAGGGCGGTTCTGCTCAACTACTATCTGTGCACTTGGGAAAGGATTCCTTGGTTTTTAGAAGAAGCAAAAGAAAAAGATGGTTTATTCTGGAGTGTCATTTCTGGATGGCTGCCACTATGTGGCCACCAGGCAACCATAAGGGGAGTTGGGTTAGGACAATGCCAGTACAACCAACGTGGCAGAGTTGAGAGATGGAAGAAACCCAGGTCCTTGGGGGCATTGTGGAATTGCCGAAGTTTACTAACCTTGAAGCTGCCTTAACTCTTAGTCTTAATTTTCTAAAGCAGAAATCTGAGGATTCCTGCAATGTCAGTAGGTACTTGCATTTATGTTGAGAAATTTTTCTGAGTGTGGCCCAAGAACAGCCTATGTCAGAATATTTCAGAATGCCTGCTAGAAAGCTGGCTTTTCTTCATATCTTCCATATTATAGGAAGGAATATCCATGGCGGGGCCTAGGAATCACCATTTTAACAATTCCTCTATTCTTCTGTTCACTCAAGATTCAGAATCGGTATTTTCAGATACCTGTTGCAGGGACTCAGTTCATCATCCCCATGGAGAACAGCCTTGCAATGTATTATATTTTCGTATGTTGATGCCTAATTCTTACAGGGCATCTCACCATTCTAAGATAACACCACCCCAATGAGACATGAGCCTAAAGTCCAGAAATGTGAAACAGATTAGAAGCGAGAAAAAGATCAGAAATATTTATTAGGATAATTGGAAGAAGAAATGGTGAAACTCAACAGGATAAAAATATGTTAGTGAGACAATGGGTCTTCTCCAACATATATTCAGAAGGCAGATGGTAAAGTGGGAAGCTAACCCGTTAAGAAATAATTATAATAGGTTGTTGGAGACTAGGGAAAAGAAAGTAAAAGATTTATTAAATAGCTTGTACTCCATTTATGCACAAAGGTGGCCAATCATAGATTATATATGTGCATGTGAGTGTGTATTAATGAGAGGGAGCAAGCCTTGGAGAAGGCAGCAGAGCCTAAAGATTGCCTGTGGAAGGCATGAATGCATCAAATGGTCATCTTATGAGCTGAAAGAGTGATGTCCTCACTTTCAGCATCTCACTGGCCATCAAGTACAGTTTGATTCCTATGTTGTTAAATGACAGTTGTAAAAATGATAGCTCTGTAATGTCTGATAATTAACATACTTCTTTTCTGGCAAAGGCTATTTAGATTTGCATTTGTTGAAACCTACAAATATGCATGTGCATGCACGTGCGCACACACACACACACACACACACACACATCTCTCTAGAATAAACCATTTAAACACCTTTACATCCTTTTCCCAAGCCTTCAATAACTTCCAATTACTGAAGCCATAAATGCCCTATTTTACAAAATAATACTCTTGAGGCCGGCACATTTGCCTCACTTACTACCTGGGAAAGGCTAAGTCTCTTGTTAGAATAGTAATTTAGATTATATTTAGTTTGGAACTTCATTCCCATGGCCCTGGAGAGCAGATATTGGTGTTTTCATACACTCATGGGTGGGTCTTTTCTCTTAAATATTGAAGGTTGCAGAGCTGATCTCTAGCGCACTGTTAGGGAGAGAATTCTTGAAATTTCACACAGGAACTACTCACCATCTTCCTGCTATCAAATATATGACTATGCCTACATCTTTATCAACCATGTCCTCCTCCTCACTTGTTAAAATAGAAATTCTATCTGTTCTTTAAATCCAGTCTCTTCCTGGGTGCCTACGATTCGATTTGCCTCTATTTTCCAGGAATTTGACAGAGCCCCTTCTCTCTATTTTGTATTTGACCCCTCCTTTCAATTTTTCTTTTTTATTGATTACTTATTAATTTTTTTTTTTTGAGATGGAGTCTCGCGCTCTGTTGCCCAGGCTGGAGTGCAATGGTGCAATCTCAGCTCACTGGAACGTCTGCCTCCTGGGTTCAAGCAATTCTCCCGTTGCTGGGATTACAGCCACCCGCCATCATGTCTGGCTAATTTTTGTATTTTTGTAGAGCTGGGGTTTCACCATGTTGGCCAGGCTGGTCTTGAACTCTTGACCTCAGATGATCCACCTGCCTCGGCCTCCCAAAGTGTTGGGATTACAGTTGTGAGCTACCACGCCCAGCCTCAATTTTTCTTTTTTTAATAGACTTTATTTTTTAGAGCAGTTTTAAGGCCACAGAAAATTTGAACGGAAGCCACAGAGAATTTTTATGAACCCTGTTCCCCAACACATGGACAGCATCCCCCATTATCACCATCTTCCACCAGAATGGCACATTTGTTAAAATTGATGAACTGATGTTGACACATCGTGATCACCCAAAGTCCATAGTTTACAGTAAGATCCATTCTTGGTGTTGGACATTTCATGGATTTGGACAAATGTATAGTTACATGTATCCACCACTATAGTATCATACAGAGTAGTTTCACTGCCCCCCAAATCTTCTTTGCTCTACATATTCATCCCTCCCTTCCCCAACCCCTGGAAATCACTGATCTTTTACTATCTCCATAGTTTTTCCTTTTGCAGAATGGCCTGTAATTGGAATTACACAATTGCCTTTACAGATTGGTTTCTTTCACTTAGTAGTATGCGTTTAAGTTTCCTCCAAGCTTTTTCTTGGCTTAATAGAGCATTTACTTTTAGCAATGAATAACATTTCATTGTCTGGGTAGAACACAGTTTATCCGTTCGCCTACTGATGGACATCATGGTTGCTTTCAAGTTTTGGAAATTGTGAATGAATTTACTATAAACATTTGTGTGTAGATTTCTGTGTGTACAAAAGTTTTAACTCATTTGGGTAAATACTAATGAGTGCAATGGCTGGATTGTGTAATAAGATTATATTTAGTTTTGTATCAAACTGCCAGTGTTTCCAAAAGACTGTACCACTTTGTATTCCCATCAGGAATGAATGAGAGTTCCTGTTGCTCCACATCTTTGCCCGTGTTTGGTGTTGTCAGTGTTCTGGGTTTTGGCCATGCTCATGGGTGTGTAGTGGGATCTCAGTGTTGTTTTAATTTGCACTCTCTAATGACATGATGTGGAGCATCTCTTCATATGCTTATATTTATCTGTATATCTTCTCTGGTAAGCTATCTGTTCAGATCTTTAGCCTACTTTTTAATTGGGCTATGTATTTTCTCATTGTTGAGTTTTAAGAGTACTTCGTCTATTTTGGAAAACAGTCCTTTATCATATGCCTTCTGCAAATATTTTCTCCAAGTCTGTGGCTTATCTCTCATTCTCTTGACAGTGTCTCTTGCAGATAACTTTTTAATTTTAATGAAGTCCAGTTTATCAATTATTTCTTTCATGGATTGTGCGCTTGGTATTGTATCTAAAATGTTATTGTCATACTGAATGTCATCTAAATTTTCTCCTATGTTATCTTCTAGAAGTTTTATACTTTTGCATTTTACACTTAAGTCTATGATACATTTTGAGTAAATTTTTGTGAGAGGTCTGAGGTCTGTGTCTAGATTTTTTTTGTTTGTTATGTGGCTGTTGAGAGTTGTCCTAGCAACATTTGTTGCAGAGACTTTATTTTCTTGTCTTTGCTCCTTTGTCAAAGATCCATTGACTATCTATCTATCTATCTATCTATCTATCTATCTATCTATCTATCTATCTATCTACCTACCTATCTATCTATCATCCATCTATCTGGGTCTATTTTAGGCTTCGTGTTCTGTTGCATTGATCTGTTTGTCCAGGCTTATGCCAACGTCTTGATTACTACAGCTGTATGATAAGTGTTGAGGTCAGGCAGTGTCAGTTCTCTGACTGTTCTTTACTTATCGTGTTGGCTATTCTGGGTCTTTTGCCTCTCCATATAAATTTTAGAATTAGTTTGTCAATTCTCCTGTCAATTTTTATTTTTCTCTCTCATACTTAAAATCTGCTTAAGATTCTTTATTCAAAAACAAGACTAAGCATACAACAACAAACCGCAAAGCAGCCCTCTCAACCTCCCTTCCAATTTCTGCTCTCTCTCCTTTCTCCTCAGGTTTTACCCTCATCAATTTGACCAAAACAGTTCTTGAGGATTTCATTAGTGACTCTTATGTAGCAAAATCAGCTGATATTTTAGAGCTCCCTTGATTTGGCTTCTGAGCGGCGTTCATCACTGTTGACCTTTGCTTCTCCTTCGCTGTTTTCAGCAGCCTTGCCTTCCCCAGCCTGGATGTCCGAGGTTGCAGTCCTCAGAGCTCCATCCTGGACTTTCTGATGTTCTTCCTGTCTTCGTTTCCTGAGTGGTTCTGACCATGCTTCAGTCACTTCCCTATCACATCCTACTGTTGACTACTAATGTTTACAGATATCCCAGGTGAATTCCTGTGGAGTCTTTACCACAGTTTATGATTATAGACGTAGTCATTTATTTATTTGCCTCCCTAGACTGTTAGTGATATGAGACCAAGGTCTGGGTCCGTCTTTGCTCCACAGTGTCCCTAGAGCTTAGAACTTAGTTGACACATCTTAGTTACTCTTTGAATATTGTTGAATGAAGGACCAGAGAGAGGAAACTTGGCTATCATACTGTCTGTCCATAAGTGCTTCTGAGGTGTCTCTAGTGAGACTAGTCATTTAGATTATAATTAAGTTGTTCTCACTGTCAATGTCCTCACTTATCACTTTCTAAGCTGATCAGTAGCTTGTTGTTGTCAAGTTCTTTGGCTTCTTTGCTCTTACCTTTCTGAGATTGACATGGCCTAAGTATATTTTCTCTTTGGCCCACCCCTTTTCCCCCAAGATACAGTTGTTGCCTATTTTGGATGGTCTCTTGTTTCTTTGTTGATCTCTCTCTCTTTTGTACAATAGCTCAAGGAAGAATTTGGAGCAATGTTTTTCTCTCTCTAAACATACCTAGAGGTTTGAGATGCCACTAGGTTACATGGTGAAATCAGCCACTGCTTGACATACAAGGATTGGAAATTTACATTTCTGACATGGATCTCCCATTTTTTTGCAGTATGATTTTGGTATCTTGCATGGACTTAAAACTTTATTTTGTTCTAAATCTAAATACTATAATAATAGATACCTACCTACATGTATGTAAAATACTCGAATAAAATAAAACAAAGATATGCTTCTATGTGGATTCATTATTCTTTTCCAAATTTCCTCTATGTTTCCCTGGTCTTCAGGACTCAAGTCTGATGCCAGTCTACCCCTTTTCTATCTTTCTATCATTTCTGTCTATCTTGACCTGGCTAGCAGGCCATGCTGCTCTGGTATCTACTAAACTCATCAGCAAAAACCATTGCCAACACCTTTTTGCCTTGCAGCTCATGTTCTGAACTCTGCCGTCTCAACATTTTTGCCTTCTATTACTAGCCATTTCCAGCTTGTAGGTTCTGCAGCTGTCTCACTTTAAAAAATGTTTTATTGAGATACAATTAACACAATAATAAACTATGCATATTTAAAGGGTATAATTTGATGAGTTTTGACCTATATATATCTATACCCATGAAACCAGCATCATGATCAATATAGTGAACATGTGCATCAGCCCAAAGTTTTCTCATGTCCCTTCATAATCCCCCTGTTGTCCTTCCCCAGACCCCAAATCCACAAAACCACCAATCTAATTTCTGCCACTATCAACTAGTTAGCATATTTTAGACTTTTTATAAATAGAATCATACAGTGTCTATTCAGTTTCATCTGGCATCTCATAATTATTTTGAGATTCATTCATATTGTGCTTTATCACTTCCCTTGTGAATGGAAATTTGGATTGTCTTGTTTTGGACTGTCTTGTTTTGGCCTATGAAAAATAAAACTATTATGAACGTTGGCACACAAATATTTGTATGGGTGTATATTTCTTTTGAATAAATATTCAGGAGTGCAATGCCTGGATCATATGCTAGAGAAATGCTTCACTTTTTTAAGAAGCTGCTAAAGTTTTTTTCCAAAATGGTTGCACTATATTGTATTTCCACCCGCAATGTTTGAGAGTTCTTTCCCCATATTCTCCCCAAAACTTGCTATTGTCAGTCTTTTTAATTTTAATAATTCTCATAGGTAAATAGTTGTATCTCATTATAGCTTTAATTTGTATCACCTTGAGTTTTAGGAGTTCTTTATATGTTCTGGATACAAATGTTTATCAGACATGTGCTCTGCAAAGATTTTCACCTAGTCCGTAGTTCGTTTTTTCATTCTTTTAGCTGTATCTAGCTGTATCTTTTGATGGGAAGACATTTTTCATTTTGATTAAGTCCAACTTATCAATTTTTTAATGGATAGTGCATGTGGTGTCATATCTAAGAAATGTTTTGCATAATCCAAGATCAAAAAAATTTTCTCTCATGTTTTCTTCTAAAAGTTTTATTCTTTTAGATTTTACATTTAGGTCTATAATCTTTGAGTTAATCTTGTATATGGTGTGAGGTATGAACCAAAGTTCATTTTTAGGGGGAGAGAGGTTTCTTCTTATTTTATAGTCTCATGCTTATACGGTAGGCTTGATACTTGGGACCCCTCCTTGATGGTTAATAGTTACACTGATTACAGCTGGTTACACACTGGTTATGCACTGGTTACAGCTGCTCTGGCCAATACTTTGCTGAGTAGAGCTTAGCCTTAGGACCAAACTTCATGATGATGGTTGGGGCCAGTCTGTGGCTTGGCTAGCTTTGGCCCCATGGCCAGGGTCCACATGGAGCCGTTTCTTTGAGTCTAACTGATCGTTGTTGTTTTCTTTTTTTATTTGCTGTGTACCCCTCTTGATCTAACCTTTTCTTCTTTAAGTGCTCATATCACATCTCTGGATTAATTACAGCAAGGACGTAGCATTTATACCTCCTCTCTTCTATCTAATGTGTGCCTCACTGAGAGCCACCTCTATAGTCACTCCTAGATTCTCATCTCAAATACCAAACCAAATTCATTTAGGTCATTCAGTTCATTTATTCAATGTTTGCTGAGTTTTACCACATGCCATGCAAACTGCAACAAAGGCAGGCTCCATCCCTGCTGTCATGCACCTTATAGCCCAGTGGTGGATACAGAGAAATAAATAGGCTAATATGGAATGGTGAAATTAGTGCTAAAATGGTGGGAATTATAGGGGCTTCCATTAGTCAAGTCTCCTCTTTTGAATTGTCCCCACCTTTGATTACAACTTGGTTGCTTGTTCTTAAGGAGAGCATCTATCCATGGTTTCCTTCTTTGCCTGATCATCATCTAATGAATTTGGACACTTCCAAAGAGCAAAATGCCATTTGCATTCATACAAATTCTGCAAGAGGTAAAAAATTTGGTTCTGAATTATCTAGTTAATTGTCACTGCCATCTGATTTTTGGCTGTGGGCAAGTAGCCTTACCTGTGAATTGAAACTTGTATAATTCCTGTAGGAATTCTTTTACTTCTGCCTCGGAATGCTTTTCTAATGAACTGCATGTAAAATTCCACCTTTCTTAGAATTTATAAGACTGTATGTGAAATCTTGCTCTGTCATTTGCTGTGTGACCCACCCCTATTTTTTTGTGCCTCAGTTTTTTATGTATAAATTGAGAGTTTCAAGTTTTGATTCTAAAATGCTAGATGCTTCACTTTAAAAATTACTTAAAGCTTACCTCCCTTATTCAGACCACCTCCCCTCCATCTCTGGCCACTCCTATAATCCAGTAGCTACTTTATATGTGAACATAATTATATATAGCCATCTAGCTATCTACAAGTATTTCTACTTCAGATATTTTGCTGTCTGGTTATATGAAAATGTTGCTCTACATTTTCCCAAAGACCGTAAAAATATGCAGTCAGTAGTTTGTTCTTTTCAATTTGATGTATTTCCATAACCTTGGCATGTAATATATGAAAAAGATATTGACCAAGTGATTTTGTTCTAATGGCTTCGTGTATATATAAAAGAATTCCTCAGTAGTCCAACAGATTTGGGATTTCAGATAACCAGTTTACACTTTTGGCCCACTTAATTGCTTTTTCATTGGACATGAAGATTGAGGGCCTGCACTGTCCAGCTGAATCAGTTCTCCCTTCAGTTTTGCTTGTGTGGAGCCTCACCTTTGAGCTCCTACTTGGCTAATTCTGGCGAAGTCCCACTGGGAGCATGGCAAGAAGAGAGAAGTGATGCAAACAGGCCTGAGAGCTTGAGTGCTGCTGGTGACTGCGCCATTACCCAGAAAGTGCAGGTTAATGTGGAGGTAGGGAGGAAACTGTGGGAGGCAGCAAAGCAAACCCTACAACACCCATTAGAAAGAACAGTCATGCAGCATTGAGATCAGGAAGAAGGGTTAAGGGTCAAAAAGTCAGAGAAACTACCCCCATTCCCTAACCAAGGAATGCATGCGAGACACAGGAATCAAAGAAACAGCAATAGAATGAATACTGAATTAATTCACATGGATTTGGCTCTCACAAAGTGGCCCCGAGTCACCTGATGGGTCTGTAAATCCTTGCAGGACAAACAACCCGTGCTGGTGGGAAGGATGTTATCAAGTGGCAGCAAATAGGAGGCATGCTGCACTGCTCCTAGTAAGTGCTGTGTCAGCTGTATGTAAACTATCAATTTGGCATATGCAAATAACTCCATCATAGAATAGAATATTAAGTGAGATCAGAAAGCCCAGAGAGAATTACGTGCTAATTCAGAGAAGGAAGAATTCAGTGTCCATTCAAGTGTAAATGTATATGTTGAATCCAGAAAGGCTTTATGAAGACGTGAAATTTGAAGTCAGCCTTGTAGAACTGGAAAAATTTTGTCAAGCCAATACTGTAGGAGTAAGGCAGAAATAGTAATAGAAAATGGAAAAGAAGTTAGAAAATGAGACAGTGCTTAGAGAACATCCGTAGTTTAGTTTGGCCAAGGGATAGATAGGATTTGGGGGCAAAAAGAAATAAGATTTTAATGGTAGGTTGAGGACAACTCATGAGGACTCCTATATGCTACCCATGACTTTTCTTTTTCTTTTTCTTTTTTCTTTTTTGAGATGGGTTCTCACTTTAAAGTCCAGACTGGAGTGCAGTGGTGTGATCTCTGCTCACTGCAGCCTCAACCTCTGAGGCTCAGGTGATTCTTCTACCTCTGCCTTCTGAGTAAATGGGACTACAGGTGAATGAATGCTACCACACTGAGGTAATTTTTTATATTTTTTTGCAGAGATGGGTTTTCGCCATGTTACCCAGGATGGTCTCAAACTCCTGGGCTCAAGTGATCCGCCCACCTCGGCTCTCAAAGTACTGGGATTACAGGCATGAGCCATTGTACCCTGTCACTACTCATGACTTTGTTTCTCCATTTGTTCCCACTTTCTCAAAGGTATTTCACTGCTCGCCTCTACCTGGGGCCTCAGTCCAGAGCCAATCTGGGGGGAACATGTGAAAGCCTTCCTTATCCATTTGGGTTTGGATGTACATCATGTTCCCATTCTTAGAGTCCAGAAATCCAGCCTCACTAGACTCCAAAATGACTATGCTGTTTATCCCTAAGCCTCCTTGGCCGCCATATAGCTCAGAGCCTGCATGCACCGCTAATGCACAGCCAGCCCCTACGTCACAGAACTGCTTATGTTCTCAAGTCCCCATGTTCACCAAAGGGAGCGTCTGCATGCTTCCTTTTCCATACTCTGCCCACTTGCTGAGCCTAGTAGCACAATGCCCCTCTAGAAATGGGTCCTAATCCATGTAAGCTGCATCCTGGAATTCTGCATAGTTCTCAAGAGGGCTCTCACCCCTTCTCCCTAGACTGGAACTTACCACCTGTAGACTAAGAGTTCCCGCATCTGTGTAGCTTCTTAGTTGGATTTGTTCCTGCTTTGTGCTGAATTGCTAATTTGATGTTTTGATATTATCATTTACAGAATTAGGAATAAAAATCTTTATACCAGGTCTCAGACATTGGACCTACACATACTGGTAGCCTCTTAGTTCATCAATGCTCTTGGCCACCTTCTACTCTAAAGAGCAGATCTCTGTTCAGCGTTGGCCTCTTATACTTCCCACCAGTTCGTCAGGCTTAGTGGCAAAGCCTACCTGAGACGCTGCACCAAGTGATTTCTCATTGTCTACTAATCACATGGGGTTTATGTTCCATGAGTAACTAACCTTCCATCTTCCACCATTTTTATATAGGAAAAATCAACTTCAAGAACAAACATGGCATTCAAGACTATATCATATAGAATTTGTTAGAGGCACAAAGCAGAACTTGACTCTGGGAAATTTAAATATAGGGCACATATTGAAAGGATGTCTGAAGGTTACAATAATAATGAGCACGCTGGAGAAATAGGATTGAGTGTGGGAGGGGTAAGGTAACACCAAAAGGTTAGGGTTAACTAAAACTACAAGGCTGGACCTGTGGCAGGAACCTGAACTCGTAGTTGGGTTCCTCCGCTGGTATTGGTATGACTTCCATTTCTTTTGACCTTGTGTTAGTCTCTGAAGATTCAAAATTACAAGAGTATCCACTGCTTAACTATCCCCCAGTATGATGTGTCTGCGCTTGTAATAGTCTCTGAGGATTCAAATTTACAAATGAGTATCCACTGCTTAACTATCCCCCATTATGAGGTGTCTGACAGGAGACTTGCGTAGTCAGCTTCCACAGTGGGAGGCGAGCATCTGTCATACCAGACCCCTATTAACTCCAATAGCGATAGCACCAGGTTCAGGAGACAGAAGAGAACTAGAGTCAGCAAACAAGACCTAAGTGTTCACTAGCCAGAAACTTACATACAAAGTGGGCCAGTGGCAGCAGGCTGGACAGAACTGCAACCGCTTGTGCAAAGCATGCAGTTCATACAGCATCTTCACTTAGCACCCTCCCCCTAACAATCTTCATCAAGCAACCTTCATTTAACCCAAGACAAAGGGCCTTGATACCCTGTATGGCCCACATTCTATGATACGGGCTTGGGGCTCAGGTGCTCCTCACAGACAAGGAACGGATCTCCATGTTGCCCACTCCTGGATCCCTTAGCTTGGAACCCCAAACACATATTCAGGTGTGAGTGCCACACAGGGTAATCCTCAGGGTATGCTCAAGTCAAATTACTGCTCTCAGGCGCATCTACCACACAGCATCCACAGTTACTGTCCCACGAAGACCCCACACAATGCGGAAGAAGTGATTTCCTAAACTGAAACAAAGACATTATTAGGAAGGGGAAATGGGTATTGTGTTGACAAAAATATATATCTTCAAATATCCTTTCTCTGCTTCTTTTCTATTACTGCTTCAGACCTCATACTTTTTAAGTCTTGAAAAGACATTTTGTGAGTTGGTTGACAAAAACAGTCACTAAAAAATGTTTTCTGACTCTGTCCCCACCTTCCCTACACAAACTCCAAATGCCCACGGTCCTCCCAAATGGCTCTGGGAGGGCCCCAGTGGCGTTCCACGTGTGCTCTGAAAGCTGGCTTTGTACCTCAGGGGCTTCGTCTTTGCTTTTTCCTCATGTTTTAAAGGTCTTTGATTGTGTCTTGGTAGATACTAGCATCAGAAGTGGAAGCTCTGATGTCAGCATTATTAATTCTACACCCTAGTGATGGCTGCTGTCAGAGCCACCTGTGCTGTGACTATGGCGGTCACCAGTGCTGTCACCCCTATTGTCACCAATGGTGCCTCTGGTGCCCAGTGACCCACAAAGATACAGACAAATGTTTCCTTTATTTCCTTTTCCATTGCTTCCCTTCTTTATATATCTTGTGCCTCTCAGAATCCTCTTTCTCCTCTGAAGATGGGTCAACCCATTGTCTTTGAAAGAAATTTCTGGGCCTTTCAACTGTTTTTTATGTTGGGTTATTTACCAAGGAACATCTACTACATCTACTCTATGCAATTCCCCAAACCGGCCATGCAATTCCCTTCCTTTGTCCTTTGTCTTTCTCTTCTCTTTTCCCAGAATATCATTCCCAAACTGTATTCACCTGCAGAGCTCTGATTAATCCTTCAATCTCATCTAACCCAGACTGGAATGATTAATTGCAGTCAATCCACATTCTATCTCATAGCCCTCAGGGCAGTATATTGAAATGATCAGTTTATATTTCTGTCTCCCCACCTAAACTCTGAGCTCCTTGAGGGCAGGACCTGGGTTTGTTTATTTATTTATTTATTTCTCTCTCTCTCTCACACATATCTTGCTGTCTGGCACATAAAGACCTTGGATACTCTTATTCAGTCATTTAGTACTGAAATTTAAGATTTAAAAAATCTGTCAAAACACCTAAGCAGCTCAGTTCCAGAGGAGTGTCTGTAGGGAGATAATAAATACCATATGCTTTCCATCTGTGGTGAGGAGGATGGCAGGAGGAGGGTTGTTTAAAGTTGATGTGTATCAACCCATTTTTAGCCGCACATCATAGGAGCCACCTGTTTCTGTGCCCCCCTCTTCCCCCCAACTCCTTTTTTTTTTTTTTTTTTTAAAGTCGAAGTCTCCCTCTGTCACCCAGGCTAGAGTGCAATCTTGGCTCACTGCAACCTCCACCTCCTGGGTTGAAGTGATTCTCCCGCCTCAGCCTCCTGAGTAGCTGGGATTACATGTGCACGCCACCACGCCTGGCTAATTTTTGTATTTTTAATAGACATGGGGTTTCACCATGTTGGCCAGGCTGGTCTCGAACTCCTGACCTCAGGTGATCTGCCCACCTTGGCCTCCCAAAGTGTTGGGATTACAGGCATGAGCCACTGTGCCTAGATCCCCCCAATTGCTAATCCCTGCCTAGTCTCCCAGCTGGCCTCAACACCCTCTGAAAACACCATGTGTTTGGAAACCACTCAAAATAACCATAACCAATGGATGACTACGGTAGCAACAAAATACTAGTTTTTTTCCCTCCATATATCAAATAAAACATCATGAAAGTTATCTCCATAGCTTTGGATAAAATGGAATAAGATAAGCAATTTGAAATTTCTACTTTAGAAAAATTTCCTAAGGAAATAAAAAAATTCTATTAAATATTAGTCTTTTAGTAGAGCCTATGTCTCCCGAGTAGCTGGGATTACAGGTGTGCACCACCATGCTCGGCTAAGTTTCGTATTTTTAGTAGAGACGGGGTTTCCCCATGTTGGCCAGGCTGGTTTCAAACTTTTGACCTCAGGTGATCTGCCTGCCTCAGCCGCCCAAAGTGCTGGAATTACAGGCATGAGCCACCATGCCGAGCCTCATTATCATTATATAAACAAGCTCTGCTGTCCCCCTTTGTATATCTTTTCTCTCCTGGTCATTCTTATAGCTAAGAAGCATCATTTCTAACTATTTTCAGAAAAAAAATACTCTTTAGTCTATTGGGTATTTCATGCAAAAGCAAACATTACTTTTTGTTTTATTTTCTTTTTTTTACAACTGTAGCAAATACGGGATCAGTGGCCAGATTGAGGAAGATATTTTGATTTACTTCTCTCCCTAAGACAGTTTTCAGGTGTTATCTTTGGTGGGAAGCAGACGAAAGTAATTAAAGATTGAGTTTTGCAGAAGGCTTGAAGTAGAGAAAGTACAAAGTGTGAATGATTTGGCTCTAGGGAGACCAGGGACAAGGAACTTTGCCTACAGGTGCAGCTTACAGGTGCTTACGTGCTTTACACGGACTATGGGCTTAAAGCAAAGATGGCAAATCATAGAGGTGGTAACAGGTATCATTATTTTCTTTCTCCCTCCCTTCCCCTCCCTTCCCCTCCCTTCCCCTCCCTTCCCCTCCCTTCCCCTCCCCGCCCCTCCCCGCCCCTCCCCGCCCCTCCCCTCCCTTTCCTTCTTCTTTCTCTTTTTTTTTGAGTTGGAGTCTGCTCTGTCATCCAGGCAGGAGTACAGTGGCACAATCTTAGCTTACCACAACCTCTGCCTCCCAGGTTCTCAGCCTCCCGAGTAGCTGGGATTACAGGTGTGCACCACCATGCCCGGCTAAGTTTTGTACTTTTAGTAGAGACAGGGTTTCTCCATGTTGGCCAGGCTGGTTTCAAAGTTTTGACCTCAGGTGATCTGCCTGCCTCGGCCTCCCAGCCTCATTATTATTTTTTTCTTGATGAACTCTTTGTTATCAGAAAATATGTTCAAGTTACAATCTGGGAAGGGCTGTATCACCTTCCTACTTTTCCTCTTCTGTGCAAAGCACACACTCAGAATCCTCACTACATATTATCTGGTACCACACATATTTTTATGACCTAAAATTGGGCTCTAAGGCATTTCAACACACACACACACACACACACACACACACACACACACACACTATATATATGTATATACACACACACACACACACATATATATATTTATTTATTTATATATAGTGATCTTCTGTCTATTCTTTACCTGTGCCACCCTGTTCAGGAAGCCCTGTGTTGCCCTGTTCAGGAAACCCTGTGTGATAAGAATAATTGGTTTCAGTGTTGGAAAGGGTCTTTAAACGTTGCCCACCCGAATGACCTGTCTAATGCCTAAATCCCCTCTGCTACACTCCCCCACAGTAAACATGGAGCTTCCTTCTGAATTATTCCAGTTCAAACAGGTCATTCCAGGAGGCCTGTTAAACTTGGGGCAGGGCAGGGCAGGTGAGCTCTGAGTTTGAGAGGTCTTCCTAATATTGAGATTAAAATCCTCCTCCTTGTAATTTCCACTGGCTAATTCCAGTTAAGCCTTCTGGGGTCATACAGAAGGAATACAGGCCCCTTTCTAGAGGACAACTCTGTTCATATCTAAAGACTGCTCTGTAGTTCACAATGTTTTTTTTTTTTTTTTTTTTTTTTTTTGAGACGGAGTCTCGCTCTGTCGCCCAGGCTGGAGTGCAGTGGTGCAATCTTGGCTCACTGCAAGCTCCGCCTCCCGGGTTCACGCCATTCTCCTGCCTCAGCCTCCCGAGTAGCTGGGACTACAGGCGCCCGCCACTGCGCCCGGCTAATTTTTTGTATTTTTAGTAGAGATGGGGTTTCACCGTGGTCTCGATCTCCTGACCTCGTGATCCGCCCACCTCGGCCTCCCAAAGTGCTGGGATTACAGGCGTGAGCCACCGCGCCCGGCCCACAATGTTTTTGAAAATTGTTTTTTAAATAAAATATCTCACTTTTCTTAATAGCATTTTATCTGTATGGAGGAAACATAACTGGATGTTTCCTCTGTACGTATCCCCTGTATATCTTGGATCTCCCCAGATTCCACTCCCAGCTCTTTTATTTGTTGGTGCTGTGGAAATAGGCACATCTCTTTACTCTGAAAGCCTGTTTATCATAAGATTAAACATAATGCCAATTTCATGGTTATATTTTTAGAATTCATTTATTCAGTAAATATTTATTGAGTGCCCATTAGGCTGGGAATAAAATAATAAAGCAGACAAACACCTCTACTCTCTTGAAGCTTAGATTCTCTGAGGGTAGGGGACAGAATATAAAATATAGAGAATGTTGATTGGCAAAAGTACTACAAAGAAAAGCAAAGCAGAAAAGTGGGGATGGGGAATACCAAATTGGAGACTTGCAATTTCAGACAGGGACTAAATGACATAGTGTGCACCATTGCACTTTGTAAACTGTAGAAAGCTGGACGTGTAGGACCTATTATTTCTATTGTGTAGTGTTCTCGCTCCCCCATGCTGGTCACTTTTCTCTGGTCATATTCATTTGCGTATTTCTCTCTTAATGTTTGGCGTCTGGAACTGAGTTTAGCACCCCAGGTATAGTTAGACCAACTCAGGGTACTACACTGATTTTGCCCTACCTACTTTCGAAAGGATTTTAGGTGGCTTATAATCAACTAAAAATCTAAGGCTTTCTCATTGATTTCATCCTTGAGCATGCGTGTCTGCCTGGGATGCTTACCCAGTGCTGGGGCAGTAAAGCCAGCTTTAGGAACAGGAGTGGGCAGCTTCCCACACAGTTGAATTTTAGATCTCCCTGCTCCTACCCTCATCCATTGAGCCAAACCTGAAGTTTTTGCAAGAGAGAGGGAAGTTTTCATTTCATAAGAAATTGGTATCCTTAAAAGCACATTGCCCCAAATAGACACATTTCTGATGTGGAAGAATTCAAAATAATTTATATATATATAAATCCTCTGATGTCAAGAAGGTGGACCATAAGTCACCACTTGTTAAGTGTGAGATTCACAGAGACCTCCTGCTAAAGAGAACAGTACAGAAAGAAGAGAACCAAGAATAACTTCACACTGGGCAAACCTGACAAATACTACTTCAGTGAGGCAATCAGGATCAGCATCAGCAGTCACAAATGATGTTGATATGATGGACCCTTGAAATGATTCAATAAAAAATGCCAATTTCCCTCTGTGGTCATCCTTCCAAAACCTCATGCCCCTAGTCTAATCATGAGAAACACATCAGAAAAATTCCATTATAACAATATATCGACCAGCATTCCTCAAAACTGTCAAGGTCATCAAAAACAGGGAAAGTCTGAAAAAGTGTTACAACCCAGAGGCGCCTGAGAAGACATGATTACTAAATGTATTGTGGAGTCTTGGATGAGGTCTTGGAGTAGAAAACAGACATTAAATAAAAGCTAAGGAAATCTGAATAAAGTATAGACCCTAGTTAGTAATAATGTATCATTACTGGTTTGTTAACTGTGACAAATGTACCATGCTGATGTTAAGATGTTAACTGGGCATGGAGTACATGAGAACTCTGCCCTACTGTGACGGCTAATTTTATGTGTCAACTTGGCTGGGCTTTGGGTGCCCAGATATTTAGTCAAACATTATTCTGGGTGTTTCTGGGAGGGTGTTTTGGATGAGATTAACATTTAAATTTGTGGATTTTGAGTCAAGCAGATTGTCTTCCATAATGTAGATGGGCCTCCTCCAATCAGTTGAAGGCCTGAAAGATTGGCCTCCCTGAGCAAGAGAGAGTTCTGTAGCATACTGTCTTCAGACTTTACCGGTGACATCAATTCTTCCTGGTTCATACAGCAGACTACCTTTAGATTTGAAGTGAAATGCAGCTCTCCTGGGTTTCCAGCCTGCCGGCCCACCTTATGGATTTTGGATTTGCCAGCCTCCGTAACTGCATAAGCCAATTCCCTTTAATAAATTTCTTTCTGTGTGTGTATTCACATCCTATTGGTTCTATTTCTTTGGAGAACCCTGATTAATACAACTACTTTTACAACTTTTCTGTAAATCTAAATCCATTCTAAAATAAAGAATTTATTTAAAAGGTAAATTTTTAAAAGTGAGTAGCCTTGAAAGAGGCAGCACACTGATTTAAATGTATTCCGAGCTAAATTTACTGTGAATTCCAGTTTTTTTCTCGGAGCTTTGGTGTAGGAAAGTATCAAAGGGAAAGTAAAAAAGGCCTTAATTCCTGTTTTTCCCATTGATACTTTCCTATAGTAAAAGTAGAACATGAATCCCATGTTCATAAATCCCTTTCTTATTAATAAGTCAGCTTCTCAGGCATTCTGTTAGATTATATTCCTAGACAGTGGATATAAGCATACTGGAGTCTGAAAAACATTCTCCATTGTGAGAGAAGGTGTCAGGCCACTTATCAGGCACAGGTTTCCAGAGGGAACATGTGATTGCTCTCCTTTGTCCCTGCTCCCTTCCCTTCCTTATCCTTGAGTCCCAGAGGGAGCCCACAAACCCATAACTGTTTTCCATAGTATTCTAGCTCCCAATCCAAGAATGGAGGCATATGGAAGCGGATGAAGCTAAACTATGGTATTGGAAACTGACCCTGAGTGAAGAATCTGCGTTACTGTTGAGGCTCTGCCCTGAGGATCTCTGTGACATGGCAGAGCTCACTGCGTCCCCTGACGCTTCTTCATCTGTGGGAGTCTGTGGTGGGGTAAGAGGGCATTTAGTAATAGACAGGTAATTAATGAAGTTCAATAAAAAGTCTGAAGAAGGAATGGCTAAGATTCTTGTTAATGATTCTTTAATTTTTTGTAATATGCATTAGAATCTTTCCAACTGAAGTCTTTCCAACTGGAAATGCAATAATATGAGATTAATTTTGTTTTTTAGAAAACAGGCTAGAAATGAAACAGGGCATTACAGGGATGCTTTAAATAGTTTCTCTGTTGAGTTCTTCAGCTCACACTAGAAAAAAGTTGAGGAAGGAACATGAAATGTGTGAGAATTAAAGGGCTGCAGAAAATAAAAATTGATGAGTTTCTAGGGCAGTCTCTCTTTTACGCACACACACACTTACACACACATTCCAAAAATAAATACTGATGGATGTTAGTGTCACCTAATGGGCACATAGAACTGAAAGAAATGTTTATAATTCTGACCTCAGTGACTCCAGTCAGCTCAGTCCTTTAGTGTTTAATATTGTTTCCGAGTTTGTGCTGTTAAATCAAAAGGTTATCTATAATACATCTGGTGCTATTAATGCAAAAGATCAGGGGTATTCAAAAGACATTTATTCATTATTAATATAGATAATAAAGGATCATTTATGAGGCTTCAGATGAGATTTTTATCATCAAAAGCTTAAAAAGGGAAATTTATTTTTGCTTCAGGACAGACATGAGAGGGATCCATAATGGGAAATGTGAGAGTCAACACAAAACTGTCAGATTCACTCTGTTTCTGAAGATGGCTGATACTTTATAGCAACAGATTAAAAAGAAAATAAAATCTTGTGCTTTAAATTTCTATTGACAGCGACTTCATGATTTATTCTAGGTTTGTCCTTTATTGAGATGTCTTGTTGATGTTCTCTGCTTCTTTCTATTACATTTGTGGTCTTTGATGGCTTATGTAAATTGAATGAGGGAGGAATTAATCGAATTTTACAAAATATTAGGGACTGTTGGCAAATAAACAAAGGACCAAGTTGGCCCCAGAATCTTTACAAACTAAGCAAGAGCTATGTCTCCTCTAGATTTTATTGAACACGAGAAGTAATGAGAGAGTGTGGCTTGAAAATATACTATTTTGGAGAAAGGTGATATAACACTGGGGGACCTGGAAGAGCTCTTAGGTGTGGAACATAGGATTACTGGAATTGCTATTACCTTATGCTGTTGGAGCTGATCAAAGTGGACGTTAAATGGATTTTTAAGGGAGTTGAGATTTTCAGAATTTCTCTGACCTTGAATTTGCAAATACACACAAATGAACCAATTCTCTAACCAGTTATGGTAGGTGACTTATTGGAATTTGAGTTTGGAATCATAAGTGAGAAATAGAAAACTAAGGATATCCTACACAGTATCAGCTACATACCAAGTGATCGGGACATGTTTGCTGAATAAATGAACATGTCTTGTTAAGTCCAGGTGTCACAGTTGAAGTTACCTTGTACCAAAGGACAGTGGGGATATTACAAGGGCATTTATTTATTACTAATATACATAATTGAAAACCATGTGTTTGGGATTTCAGAGGAATTATCTTCATTAAAGAATAAAAAAGGAAGATTTATGGACAAAAAGGCCCCAGGTTAGCCTGATTTTAATATTAGCTAGTAATTTCAAGACTAAAAATGGAATAAAACTCCATAAAATCACACATTGCTCCCTCTATACCTGCTTTATTAGGGTAAAGGGCAATTGGAGATCAAGTCCAATATCCTACTCAATAAATATGCAACCAAAACAAAAGTCATGGACTATCTGTAGCTCCGTATCAGACCATTTGTGCGTGGAAAAAAACCCCTTAAACCTAGCCATTAAGCATCGAAGATAAATGTGGATCATTCAAATATATTATGAGATGGGCGAGTGCTGTGAAGGAGCCTTTGTATTGGGCATAGGCTTGGCTGTCAACACTCATCCATCTGTCAAATGTTCCCACATGTGCTGAAGAGGCTGGCAAGTAAAAGCAGATTTTCTAGACATCCTTGCACGGATATTCCAAGTGAGATTTAGGTTTTGAAAATCAGATGCACTTATGTAAAACTTGGAAGAGGCAAAGCTGCTCATGTGTTGTTTGTTCCTGGCAACACCATCATGGTGGCAGTTTGGTTTCTCTGTTGTTCTCAGAGATCTTAGACTTCAGTCACTAGCTGTGTTGGTTTGGAAAGCCAAAGAACCATCATATCCTTGGGAAGGGAAGATTACAGCAGGCATGGCAAGGTTCTGGAATGGGAAACAGAAGTGTTAATTTCCTCCATGTGTTGGTGGGGGCGTGGTTCTGGAACTGGCTAAATTTTTAATTCCTCAAATTATTTTTTTAAATATATTTTTATTTTTTAAATTGACACATAATAATTGTACACATTTATGGGGTACAATGTGGTATTCCAATACACGTATGTATACTGATCAAATCATTATAATTTGCATATCAATTACCTTACACATTTATCATTTCTTTGTTGTAAGGACATTCAAAATCCTCTTTTCTATCTATTTGAAATATATAGTACATTGTTGTAACCTACTGTGAATAGAATATAATAACTTATTCCTCCTAACTGTAACATCGTACCCATTGACTAACATCTCCCCATCTCTCCCTTCTCCCTATTCTCCCCCATTGCTGGTAACCGCTATTCTACTCTCAACTTGTATGAGATCATTTTTTTTAGATTCCACATGAGTGAGATCATGCAGTATTTGTCTTTCTGTGGTTGGCTTATTTCACTTAACGTAACGTCCTCTAGGCTAATATAGGTTGTTGCAAATGACAGGATTCCATCCTTTCTTATGGTTGAATAGTATTCCATTGTGTATATATACCACATTTTCTTTGTCCATCATCTATTGATGGGCACCTAGATTAATTCCATGTCTTAGTTATTGTGAATAGTGCTGCAATAAATGGGAGATTATAGATGTACATACTGATATTATTTCCTTTGGACATATACCCAGTAATGGGATTGCTGGTTCTTATAGAAGAGCTATTTTTAACATTTTGAAAAACCTCCATACTGTTTTCCATAATTGCTGTACAAATTTACATTCCCTCCAACAGTGTATATGGGTTCCTCTTTCTCCACATCCTTGCCAGCATTTGCTGGTTTTTTTTTGTCTTTTTGATAGTAGCCATTCTAACTGGGGTGAAATGATTTCTTATTGTGGTTGTGATTTGTCTTTACCTGATGGTTAATGATGTGAGCATTTTTCATATACTTACTGGCCATTTATATGTCTTCTTTGGAGATACATCTATTTAGGTGTTTTGCTCATTTAAAAATCAGATTATTTATTTATTTTTGCTTTTGAGTTTGAGTTCCTTATAAATTCTACATATTAATTCCTTGTCAGATACATAATTTTCAAATATTTTCTCCCATTCTGTAGGTTGTTTCTTCACTGTGTTGATGGTTTTCTTTGTTGTGCAGAAGCTTGTTAGTTTGATGTAATTACATATGTTTACTTTTGCTTTTGTTGCTTGTGCTTTTGAGTTCTTGTAAAAAAAAAAAATTGTTGCCTAGACCAATGTCATGCTTCCCTGATGTTTTCTTTTAGTAGTTTCATAGTTCCGGGTCTTATATTTGAGTCTTTAATCCATTTTGAGTGGATTTTTGTACATGGGGACAACTAGGGGTCTAATTTTATACTTTCACATGTGAATATCAAGTTTTCCCAGCACTATTTGTTGAAGAGACTGTCCTTTTTCCCTTGTGTGTTCTTGGTGCCTTTGTAAAAATCCAGTTGACTGTAAATGCGTGGATTTACTTCTGGGCTCACTATTTTGTTCTATTGGTCTACATGCCAATACCATGCTGTTTTGGTTACATGGTATATAGGTTTGTAGTATATTTTGAAATCAATAGTGTGATGCCTCTGGCTTTGTTCTTTTTGTTCAGGTTGCTTTAGCTAGTCAGGGCCTTTTGCAGTTCCATAAAAATTTTAGAATTGCTATTTCTATTTCTGTAGAGTGTCACTGGAATTTTGATAGGATCACATTGAATCTGTATATCACTTTGGATAGTGTGGACATTTTAACAATATTAACTCTTTCATGGACATGAAATAGCTTTCCATTTATTCATGTCCTTTCCAATTTTTAAAATTAATATGTTATAGTTTTCATTATAGAGGTCTTTCACTTTTTTGGTTAGATTTATTCCTAGGTATTTTTTTGTAGCTATTGTAAATGGGATTGATTTCTTGATTTCTTTTTCACATAGTTCACTATTAGCATATATAAACATTATTGATTTTTTTAAGGTCTGTTTCATTTTATTACACTTTGCTTAATTTTGCTTCACAGGTGCGGCATTTTGATAAATTGAAGGTTTGTGGAACGCTGCATTGAGCAAGTCTATTGGTACCATTTTCCAACAGCATGTGCTCACTTCATGTCTCTGTGTCACATTTTGGTAAGTCTCATAATATTTCAAAATTCTTCATTATTATTATATCTGTTATAGTGCTCTGTGATCTGTGATCTTTGTTTTTAAAATCTTATTTTTAAAAATTTGTGTATATTATCATGGGGTACAAGTGCAATTTTGCTACATTGATATATTGCATTGTGGTAAAGTCTAGAAACATTACTGATTTTTCTATGTTGATTTTATATTCTGCCATTTTACTGTATTTGTTTATCAGTTCTAATAGTCTTTTTCTGGAGTCTTTGGGATTTTCTAAATATAAGATCATATCGTCTTCAAACAGGGACAATTTAATTTCTCCTCTCCAATATGGATGCCTTTTATTTCTTCCTCTGGCCTAATTGCTCCCAGTACTATAACTGGTAAAAGTGGTCATCCTTGTTTCAGATCTTAGAGGAGAAGCTACAACTTTTCCACATTTAGTATAATGTTGGCTGTGAGTTTATCATATATGGTCTTTATTATGTTGAGGTATTTTTTTTTAACAAGCCATTTAACTGGAAGAGGTATGCTTCTTTTGTGCCCAATTTGTTGAGCATTTTCATCATGAAAGAATGTTGACTGTTGTCAAATGCCTTTTTGGTATCTGTTGAAATGATCGTATGGTTGTTGTCATTTATTCTGTCTGTTGTGGTATATCACATTTATTAATTTGCATATGTTAAACCATCCTTGGGATGAATCCTACTGAATTATGGTGAATGATGTTTTTAATGTGCTGTCAAATTCTGACCACTAGTATCTTGTTGAGAATCCGTGCATCCATGTTCATCAGGAATATTTGCTTGTAGTTTGTTGTTGTTGTTGTGTTTTTGTTTGGTTTTGGTATCAGAGTTATGCTGGCCATGTAGAATGAATTTGGAAGCGTTTCCTCCTTTTCAATTTTTAGAATATTTTGTGAAGAATTGGTATTATTTCTTTAAATATTTTGCAGTATTCTGCGGTAAAACCATCAGGTCCTGGACTTTTCTTTGAGGGGAGACTTTTTATTATGGCTTTAATCTTGTTACTTATTATTCATCTGTTTAGATTTTCTATTTCTTCTTGATTCAATCTTGATAGGTTGTATGTATCCAGGAATTTATTCATTTATTCTAGATTTCCCAATTTGTTGGTATAAAATTGTTCATAGTAGCTTCTTTTTTAATTTTTATTTCTTCTAAAAAAACACAGGATACGTGTGCAGAACGTGCAAGTTTTTTACGTACGTATACATGTGCCATGGTGGTTTGCTGCATCTATTGACGCATCCTCTAAGTTTCCTCCCCTCACCCTCCACCCTGCAACAGGCCCTGGTGTGTGTTGTTCCCCTCTTTGTGTCCATGTGTTCTTAATGTTCAACTCCCACTATGAGTGAGAACATATGGTGTTTGGTTTTCTGTTCCTGTGTTAGTTTGCTGAGGATGATGGCTTCCAGCTTCATCCGTGTCTCTGCAAAGGACATAACCTCATTCCTTTTTATGACTGCATAGTATTCCATGGTGTATATGTACCAAATTTTCTTTATCCAGTCTATCATTGATGGGCATTTGGGTTGGTTCTATGTCTTTGCTATTGTAAATAGTGCTGCGATAAACTTATGTGTGCATGTGTCTTTATAGCAGAATGATTTATATTCCTTTGGATATATATACCCAGTAATGGGATTGCGGGGTCAAATGGTTTTTCTGGTTCTGGATCCTTGAGGAATCACCACGCTGTCTTCTACAATGGTTGAACTAATTTACATTCCTACCAACAGTGTAAAAGCATTCCTATTTCTCCACAGCCTCACCAGCGTCTATTGTTTCCTGACTTTTTACTAATCACCATTCTGACTGGCCTGAGATGTTATCTCATTGTGGTTTCGATTTGCATTTCCCTGATGATCAGTGATGTTAAGCTTTTTTTCATATGTTTGTTGGCTGCATAAATGTCTTCTTTTGAGAAGTGTCTGTTTGTATCCTTTGCCCACTTTTTGATGGGGTTGTTTGTCTTTTTCTTGTAAATATGTTTAAGTTCCTTGTAAATTCTGGATATTAGACCTTTGTTAGACGGGTAGGTTGCAAAAATTTTCTCCCTTTTTGTAGGTTGCCTGTTCACTCTGATGATAGTTTCTTTTGCTGTGCAGAAACACTTTAGTTTAATTAGGTTCTATTTGTCAATTTTGGCTTTTGTTGCAATTGCTTTTGGCGTTTTTGTCATGAAGTCTTTGCCCATGCCTGTGTCCTGAATTGTATTGCCTAGATTTTCTTCAAGGGTTTTTATGATTTTGGGTTTTACATTTAAGTCTTTAATCCATTTTGAGTTAATTTTTGTATAAGGTGTAAGGAAGCGGTCCAGTTTCAGTTTTCCCAGCACCATTTACTGACTAGGAGATCCTTTCGCCATTGCTTGTTTTTGTCAGGTTTGTTGAAGATCAGATGGTTGTAGATGTGTGGTGTTATTTCTGAGGTCTCTGTTCTGCTCCATTGGTCTATATGTCTGTTTTGGTACCAGTACCATGCTGTTTTGGTTACTGTAGCCTTGTAGTATAGTTTGAAGTCAGGTAGCATGATGCCTCCAGCTTTTTTTTTATGCTTAGGATTGTCTTGGTTATACTGGGTCTTCTTTGATTCCATATGAAATTTAAAATAGTTTTTTTCTAATTCTGTGAAGAAGGTCAATGGTAGTTTGATGGGAATAGCATTGAATCTATGAATTACTTTGGGCAGTATGGCCAGTTTCATGATATTGATTCCTCCTATCCATCAGCACGAAATGTTTTTCCATTTGTGTCCTCTCTTATTTCCTTGAGCAGTGGTTTGTTGTTCTCCTTGAAGATGTCCTTCATATCCCTTGTTAGCTGTATTCCTAGGTATTTTATTCTCTTTGTAGCAATTATGAATAGAAGTTCATTCATGATTTGGCTCTCTGTTTGTCTATTGTTGGTGTAAAGGAATGCTTGTGATTTTTGCACATTGATTTTGTGTTCTGAGACTTTGCTGAAGTAGCTTATCAGTTCAAGGAGTTTTTGAGTGAGATGATGGGGTTTCCTAAATATAAAATCATGTCATCTGCAAACAAACACAATTTGACTTCCTCTCTTCCTATTTGAATACCTTTATTTCTTTCTCTTGCCTTACTGCCCTGGCCCAGAACTTCCAATACTATATTGAGTAAGAGTGGTAAGAGAAGGCATCCTTGTCTTGTACGGGTTTTCAAAGGAAATGCTTCCAGCTTTTGTTCATTCAATATGATATTGGCTGTGGGTTTGTAATAAATAGCTCTTATTATTTTGAGATATGTTCCATCAATATCTATTTTATTGAGAGTTTTTAACATGAAGGGATGTTAAATTTTATCAAAGGCCTTTTCTGCATCTATTGAGATAATCATGTGGTTTTAATCTTTTGTTCTATTTATGTGATGGATTACCTTTACTGATTTGCATATGTTGAACCAGCCTTGCATCCCACGGATGAAGCCAACTTGATCGTGGTGGATAAGTTTTTTGATGTGCTGCTGGGTGTGGTTTGCCAGTATTTTATTGAGGATATTTGCATCAATGTTTATCAGGGATATTGGCCTGAAATTTCCTTTTTTTTTTGAGACAGAGTATCGCTCTGTCACCCAGGCTGGAGTGCACTGGCGCAATCTCAGCTCACTGCAAGCTCTGCCTCCTGGGTTCACACCATTCTCCTGCCTCAGCCTCCCGAGTAGCTGGGACTACAGGTGCCTGCCACTATGTCCAGCTATTTTTTTTTTTTTTGTATTTTTAGTAGAGATGGGGTTTCACTGTGTTAGCCAGGATGGTCTCGACCTCCTGACCTCGAGATCTGCCTGCCTTGGCCTCCCAAAGTGCTGGGATTACAGGTGTGAGCCACCACACCCAGCGGAAATTTCCTTTTTTTGTGTTTCTCTTCCTGGTTTTGGTATCAGGATAATACTGGCTTTATAAAATCAGTTAAGGGAGGAGTCCTTCTTTTTCAATTGTTTGGAATAGTTTCAGAAGGATGGGTACGAGCTCCTTTTTGTATTTCTGGTGTAGGATTCAGCTGTGAATCCGTCTGGTCGTGGGATTTTTTTGGTTGGTAGGCTATTAATTACTGCCTCAATTTCAGAGCTTGTTATTGGTCTATTCAGAGATTCAAGTTCTTCCTGGTTTAGTCTTGGGAGGCTGTATTGTCCAGGAATTCATCAATTTCTTCTAGGTTTTCTAGTTTATTTGCATAGAGGTGTTTATAGTATTATCTGATGGTAGTTTGTATTTCTGTGGGGCCAGTGGTGATTCTCCTTTATCATTTTTTACTGTGTCTATTTGATTCTTCTCTCTCTTCTTATTAGCATAGCTAGTGGTCTATTTTGTTAATTTTTTAAAAAAACACCTGGGCTGGTTGCGGTGGCTCACACCTATAATCCCAGCACTTTGGGAGGCTGAGGTGGGCAGATCATGAGGTCAGGAGATTGAGACCATCCTGGCTAACACGGTGAAAACCCGTCTCTGCTGAAAACACAAAAAAATTAGCTGGGCGTGGTGGCGGGTGCCTGTAGTCCCAGCTACTCGGGAGGCTGAGGCAGGAGAATGGCGTGAACCCGGGAGGTGGAGCTTGCAGTGAGCCAAAATCGTGCCACTGCACTCCAGCCTGGGTGACAGAGTGAGACTGAAAAAAAAACAAAAAACAAAAAAAAAAACAGCTCCTGGATTCGTTGATTTTTTTTTAAGGGTTTTTCATGTCTCTATCTCCTTTAATTCTTCTCTGATCTTAGTTATTTCTTGTCTTCTGCTACCTTTTGGATTAGTTTGCTCTTGCCTCTCTAGCTCTTTTAATTTTGATGTTTGGGTGTCCATTTGAGATCTTTCTAGCTTTCTGATGCAGGCATTTAGTGCTATACATTTCCTTCTTAATACTGCTCTAGCTGTGTCCCAGAGATTCTGGTATGTCGTCTCTTTCTTCTCATTGATTTCAAAGAACTTCTTGATTTCTGCCTTAATTTCACTATTTACCCAGGAGTCATTCAGGAGCAGGTTGCTCAATTTCCATGTAATTGTGTGGTTTTGGGTGAGTTTCTTAATCCTGAGTTCTAATTAGATTGTACTGTGGTCTGAGAGACTGTTTGTTATGATTTCAGTTCTTTTGCATTTGTTGAGGAGTGTTTTACTTCCAATTATGTGGCTGATTTTAGAATAAGTGCCATGTGGCCCTGAGAAGAATGTATATTCTGTTGATTTGGGGTAGAGAGTTCTGTAGACATGTACTAGGTCCACTTGATCCAGATTTGAGGTCAAGTTCTGAATATCCTTGTTAATTTTCTGTCTGGTTGATCTGTCTAATGCTGACAGTGGGGTGTTAACATCTCCGACTATTATTATGTGGGAGTCTAAGTCTCTTTGTAGGTCTCTAAGAACTTGTTTTGTGAATCTGGATGCTCCCGTATTGGGTGCATATACATTTAGAATAGTTAGCTCTTCTTGTTGAGTTGTTACCTTTATCATTATGTAATGCCCTTCTTTGGCTTTTTTGATCTTTGTTGGTTCAAAGTCTGTTTTGTCAGAGGCTAAGATTGCAACCCCTGCTTTTATTTTTGCTTTCCATTTGCTTGTTAAATTTTCCTCCATCCCTTTATTTTGAGTCTATGTGTGTCTTTGCATGTAAGATGGGTCTCCTGAATACACCACACACCGATGGATCTTGACTCTTTGTCCAACTTGCCAGTCTGTGTCTTTTAGTTGGGGCATTTAGCCCGTTTACATTTAAGATTAGTATTGTTATGTGTGAATTTGATCCAGTCATCATGATGCTATTTGGTTATTTTGCACACTAGTTGATGCAGTTTCTTCGTAGTGTCATTGGTACTATGGTACTAATATGGTATGGAAAACATATTTTCGTGTGTTTTTTATGGTGGCTGGGACTGGTTTTTCCTTTCCATATTTAGTGCTTCTTTTAGGAACTCTTGCAGGGCAGGCCTGGTGGTAATGAAATCCCTCAGCATTTGCTTGTCTGGAAAGGATTTTATTTCTCCTTCACTTATGAAGCTTAGTTTGTCTGGATATCAAATTCTGAGGGGAAAATTCTTTTCTCTAAGAATATTGAATATTGGCCCCCAATCTCTTCTGGCTTGTAGAGTTTCTGTTGAAAGGTCCACCATTAGTCTGATGGGCTTCCCTTTGTAGGTGATCTGGCCTTTCTCTGTGGCTGCCCTTAAGAGTTTTTCCTTAATTTCGACCTTGGAGAATCTGATGATTATTTGTCTTGTGGTTGATCTTCTTGTGGAGTATCTTAGTGGTGTTCTCTGTATTTCCTGAATTTGCATGTTGGCCTGTTTTGCTAGGTTGGAGAAGTTCTCCTGGATAATCCTGAAGTGTGTTTTCCACCTTGTTTCCATTATCCCCATCTCCTTCTGGTACTCCAATCAATTGTAGGTTTGGTCTTTTTATGAAGTCCCATATTTCTTGGAGGCTTTGTTCATTCCTTTTCATTCTTTTTTCTCTATTCTTGTCTGCATGCCTTATTTCAGCAAGGTAGTCTTCAAACTCTGATATCTTTTTTTCTGCTTGGTTGATTCAGCTGTTGCTACTTGTGTATGCTTTATGAAGTTCTCGTGCTGTGTTTTTCAGCTCCATCAGGTCATTTATGTTTCTCTCTAAACTGGTTGTTCTAGTTAGTAATTCCTCTAACCTTTTATCAAGGTTCTTAGCTTCTTTGCCTTGGATTAGAACATGCTCCTTTAGCTCAGCATAGTTTTTTTTATTACCCATCTTCTGAAGCCTACTTCTGTCAGTTTGTCCATCTGATTCTCCATCCAGTTTTGTGCTCTTGAAGGAGAGACGTTGCAATCATTTGGAGGAAAAGAGGCACTCTGGCCTTTTGGGTTTTCAGCATTTTTTGTTGATTGTTTCTCATCTTCATGAGTTTGTCTAGTTTTGGTCTTTGAGGCTGCTGACTCTTGCATGGGGTTTTTTTTTTTGGCAGCTTTTTTGTTGTTGTTGATGCTGTTGTTGTTGCTTTCTGCTTGTTTGCTTTTCTTTCAATAGTCAGGTCCCGCTTCTGTAGGGCTGCTGCAGTTTGCTGGGGGTTCACTTCAGGCCCTATTCATCTGATTTACTCCTGTGCCTGGAGATATTACTCAAGGAGACTGGAGAACAGTAAAGGTGGGTGCCTGCTCCTTCTTCTGGGAACTCTGACCTTGAGGGGCACCAATCTGATACCAGTAAGATCACTCCAGTGTAGGGTGTCTGACAACCCCTGTTGGAGGGTCTCACCTAGTTGGGTGGCACAGGGAACAGGACCCATTTAATGAAGTACTTTGCCCCTTGTTGGAGGGGGTGTGCTTCCCTGGGGGGAAACCCACTCATCTGGGCTGCCTGGATTCCTCAGAACTACCAGGAAGAGAGGCTAAGTTGGCTGGTCTACAGAGACTGCGGCCACCCCTCCTCCTCGGGGATCAGGCCCACGTAGATCCAGAGTCTGTCCCTGAGCCTCTGGCTGGTGTTACTGGCTCTCCTGAAGGGAAGCACTGCCCAGTGAGGAAGGATGGGTCAGGGTAAGACCTGAAGAGGTGCTCTGGCTGTAGACTGCCACAGCCAGTGTGTTGGGCTGTGGGAACAAGTCTTGGGACCAAATCTAGCCTCCCTGGCTCCAGCAGTGGAGAAGTGCAGACTGGATCTATGGAGATGGCTGCCACCCTTCCCCCACCTAGAGATCTTAGCAAGTTACGCAGTTGCGAGTCCCAGTGCTGGCTGCTGCCCTTCCTCCAAGGAGCTAAAACTGCTTAGACAGCAGGCAGCTGCAGCTGTGGTGCTGGTTACCCCTCTCCCCAGGAGCTGGGTAGGCTTAAGTAGATTCCAGCTGAGAGGCTGTGAGAATCTGCATGTTCTAGGGTTGGGATGCTAGGCCCTGGTGGCGTGGGTTCGTGAGTGGGATCTTCCAATCTGTGGGTTGCACAGTTCCATGGAAGAAGCACAGTTTCCCTGGCTGTGTGGCGTGCTCATTCACCACCTCCCTTGGCTGGGGGGAGGGGGTACTCCTACCCCATGTGGTTCTCAGGTGGGCCGACGCACCACACTGTTCTTCCTTCTCTCTGTGGGTCGTGCCAGCCTTCTAGTCAATTTTGAAGAGGGAACCTGGATACTTTGTTTGGTGATGAGGGATTCACACCCTTATAGTTTTTTTTTGATGGGAGCCTCTGAATGCCACTGCTTCCAGTTGGCCATCTTGGCCCTGCCCCCGTAGTAGTTTCTTATAATCCTTTTTATTTCTGTGTTGTCAGTTGTAATGTCTCCCTTTTTATCTCTGATTTTATTTATATGAGTCTCCTCTTTTGTTTCTTAGTCTGGCTAAGGGTTTGTCAATTTTGTTAATTTTTTTCAAAAAATAAAACTATGTTTTGTTGATCTTTTATATTATCTTTTTAGCATCTGTTTTATTTATTTGTGCTCTGATCTTTATTATTTCTTTCCTTATAGTAATTTTGGGTTTAGTTTGTTTATCTGGTTCTTTGAGATGAATTGTTAGGTTGTTTATGTGAAATCTTTCTTCGTTTTTGATGTAGGGCATTTTTTGCAATAAACTCCTCTCTAAGGATGGCTTTGCTGAATCCTATAAGTTCTGGTATGCTGTGTTTCCATTTTCAATGATCTCAAAAAATTTTTAAATTTATTCAGTGACCCATTGATTGTTTAGGAGTATGTTAGTTAATCTCCATGTATTTGTATAATTTTCAAAGTTCTTCCTGTTGTTGATTTCTAGTTTTATTCTATTATGGTCAAAAAAGATACTTAATATATATATTTTTTAAATTTGTTAAGACTTGTGGCCTAACATATGATCTATCCTGGAGAATATTCTATGTGCAGATGAGAAAAATGTGAATTCTACAACCATAGGCAAAAAAACAAAAAACAGAGACCAAAAAGCTTGACCTAAGCCTTGTATTTTATGTTTAAAAAATTTTTTAAAAAGGATCATAGGCTTAAATGAAAATGTAAAATTGTAAAACTTTTAGGCAGGGCAAGGTGGCTCATGCCTGTAATACTGGTCCTTTGAGAGGCCAAGATGGGAGAATTGCTTGAGGCCAGAAGTTCAAGACCACCCTGGGCAACATAGTGAAACCCCATCTCTCCAAAAAAAATTTAAAACATTAGCCAGCTGTGGTGGCTCATGCCTGTAGTCCTAGGTACTTGGAGGCTGAGGGAGGAGGATCATTTAAGCCCAGGAGTATGAGGCTACAACAAGCTATGATCACACTATTGAACTCTAGCCTGGGGCGACAGAGAGAGACCTTGTCTCTAAAAACAACAATGACAATGACAACAAAAACTTTTAGAAAAATAATGAGAAAAATCTTTAGGATTTAGGGTTAGGCAAAGTGTTCTTATACCTGAGACCAAACATAATTCATAAAAAGAAGAGTAGATAAATTAGACTTCATCAAAATTAGAAATTTTGCCTGCAAAAGTCTCTCTTATGATGAAAAGACAGGTTTCAGACTGGGGGAAATACTTGCAAACCACATGTTCAACAAATGACTATGTCTAGACTAGCTCTTCAGGGCTGGGGTATATAAATAAATCTCAAAACTCAACAGTAAAAATCTGGGCATGGTGGTAAGCACCTGTAGTCCTAGGTATTTGGGAGGCTGAGGCAGGAGGATTGCTTGAGCCCAGGAGTTTGAGGCTGCAGGGAGTTATGATTGCACCACTCCAGCCCTGGGGACAGCATGAGATCCCATCTCTAAAACAAACAAACAAACAACCTCAACAGTAATAAACATTTCGATTAGAAAATGGGCAAAAGACATGAAGAGATATGAATAAATATTTAATCAGGCAGGATTACAGATGGAAAATCACCTGAAATTATGTTCAACATCACCAGCCATTATGGAAACCAAAATTAAAACCTGTTAGAAAGGCTAAAATAAATAAAATAAAAGAAAATAAAAGGCTAACATTAAATGCTAGCTAAGGTATGGAGAAACTGGATCTCTCATACAGTAGGAATGTAATGGTGCAGCCACTCTGAAAAAGTTGGGCAGTTTCTTAAAACCCTAAGCATGCAACTACTATATGATTGAGTGATTGCTGTCCTGGGCATTTATCCCAGAGAAATGAAAACTTACCTTCACAAAACATTGTGAATTTCTTTAAGCAATTGTTTATAGAATCTTTATTCATAATATCCTGAAACTGACAATAACCCATATATCCTTCAATGGGTGAATTGTTCAACAAACTGTGGTACATTGATGCCACAAAATATTTCTCAGGAATAAAAAGAACTATGAAAAGAACATGAAACACACTATTAAAATACAACTTGAGGCCGGGCGCGGTGGCTTATGCCTGTAATCCCAGCACTTTGGGAGGCCGAGGCAGGTGGATCACCTGAGCTCAGGAGTTTGAGACCAGCCTGGACAATATGGCAAAACTCCGTCTCTACTAAAAAATCCAAAAAGTTGGCCAGGTGTGGTGGCGGGCACCTATAATTCCAGCAACTTGGACGCCGAGGCAGGAGAATGGCCTGAACCCAGGAGGCAGAGGTCGCAGTGAGCCAAGATCACGCCATTGCAGTCCGATGAGGGCAACAAGAGCAAAACTCCGTCTCAAACAAACAAAAAACAACAACAACAAAAAACTTGAATAAATTTCTAGAGAATTATACTGAAAGGGAAAAAAGTCAGTCTCAAAAGGTTTCACACACTATATTATTCCATGTATATAATATCCTTGTAATGACAAAAATTATAGAGGTGGAGAACAGATTAGTATTTGTAGGAGTTAGGAAGAGAATGGGGATGGGAGGGCGATGGAATGGCTATAAAAGGCTAACACGAGGGATCCTTGTGGTGATGAAAGTATTCTATATCTTGAGAGTGTCAAATTGCCTTCCAATAAAGAGTATTCCAGTTTATATGCCTGCCAATATTGTAATGAATATGCCAAATATTCCCATGTCCTAGCCCCCCACCCAATGTATTATATCACACTTTTTGACTTTTGACAGCCAGATCACTGGTGGTGGTATTGTTTCCACGTGTATTTTACGTGATCTGTGAATATCACTTAAACATTTTTTTCTCATGTTTAAAAGTCATTTGTGTTTCTTTTTCTCTGAACTGCCTACAAATTTTGAGCTCACAGGGAAGCTCCCTGTCAAGATACTGGTTTCCTTAAATGGTCTCACCCACTGCCACCCCCTCTCCCTCCATACACACATATATCTTCTCTTTCTCATTAGGATAGTTCTTGATTTTATAATTAAGTTTTACACCTCTGGTGCCTCTTGGAATCTCGAAGCAAGTGGTATACTTTCTTGCCAAAGAGTGGATTATTGAGAATAAATAGCTCGACCCTATTTATTTTTCTATGTCACACCTATTGAATTCTATAATACTACAATCCCACAAGAATTATCAGGACATATTTCTTTTGCATTCCCACTCTGCTTCTATTTTGAAGTTAGTTTAATTTACCATTTTTCTGTAGTGGGTGTTAAGCTCTTTGAGGTGGATGACCCTGTCTTTTCATCTCCTGCTCTCACTGCCTTGCACACAGGGCCTGCGTCTTGGAAGCCCTCGATTGATATTAGTCCACTAGTGACTTTCCTGCAACACTCATCCTTGGGAGAGACCTTGAGATGTGTTTAGCTGACATTAGGAAGCCACAGCTTTGGGAGTGGCTAGCTTCTGTTTCTGCCCTGGCAAACTATTTCTAGGATAAATATTTAGAGAGTCGTGGAAGTTGCTTCACAAAATGAATGGAAGTTTTGTTGGTTTGGTCACTTCTGATGTCTTTCTAGTCCCATTTGGTTGCTGTCCATTGTCCTCAGGCTGTCTTCTCTCTCTTGAAAACCTGCTCTTAGCAAAGGACTTGATAAGTTCATTCACACTGAAGTGCAACTGACTGATAACAGTTTAGATGAAGAGTTTGCATGGTAACCTATTCAAAACCTGAAGCTGAGCAATGAAGCTGTAATGCTGATGATATTTCATGATATAGATGGCAAGTACAAGAGTTAAGTGTTTGGCCGAGCAAAAGTCTTACATTCTAGAAATCTGAACATGGAGATAGCATGAATTTTCTCTACTCCTGCATGAGACCCTGGTCCCTCTTTTGGGCTGTGGTGGAAGCGAACTTCTAAGCAAGCTAAGCAGATGTAGCAGTGGTACACAGGGTCTATTTATGCATTCTGGTCCACATCATAATAGATGCACCAAGGAAGGTGGTAATAGTTCATTTTAAAAACTCTCCTGTTTTATTATACTAATTGATGCAACTGATGATGTTTCTCTTCCTTAATAATAGCGACATTCATTTAATATCTCCATATTAACTAGTAGGTTCCAACTTATACTAACAGCATTTTTAGAAAAATCTATTAAAATTAAGAAAGGCTCAAGGAAAACAAAAAGAATAATTCCATTAAAAAACAGAGCTTATTCTTAGTCCATTAGGACTGCTATAACAAAATGCCATAGACTAGGTGGCTTATAAACAACAGAAATTTGTTTTTCGTAGTTGGGCTGGGAAGTCCAAGATCAAGGCACTGGCAGATTTGGTGTCTGGTGAGGGCCGGCTTCCTGGTTTATAGATGGTGCCTTCTTTCTGTGTCTTCACATGGAAGGGAGTGGCTAGCCCTCTAGGGCCTCTTTTATAAGGGCACTGATCTCATTATGAGGGCTTCACCCACATAACCTAACCACCTCCCAAAGGCCCCACCTCCTCATGCCATCATCTTGGAGGTTAAGATTTCAATGTGTGAATTTTGGAGGACCATAAACACTCAGTTCACTGCTTGAACTATCATTTCCCTCTTTCTCTTTCTATTTTCATGTAGCTATTCCGTTTATTACAAATGCAATCTTCCTTTCTGCCACTGACATCTCTTAGCTTTAATTGATTTTCTTGACAGCGTTTTCCTATTCTGGTTCTTCTTCCGTTGTGCCATTTTCCAGATACAATCCTGTATTTATTTACACAGCTTTTTTTTAAAGCCCTTCATAAAAATTCCAGGAATTGTTTCTTGCTCTCTGCCTCTTCCAGAGAAATTGTAATTTGCAAAGGCTTAATTAGGATCTTTTAGGATTCTCCACACTTTAGAATTTTAATATGTACTATTAGCACACGGTAGTCCTCAGGTTTCTTAGCTCTTCCAAATTTTCTTCCCCAAATCTGTATAGTCGTGGTTTCTTAAAACATTTCTTTCTAAAAGAAGTCTGAAAGAAAACCAGATAAACATTATTATTACATCAAAGTTGCAAGCTGTTTCCGCACCACCATTTAGAATTGTTCTTTTAAGTTTTTAAAAAAGCAAATGCTGAAATTCATTTGAATGCTGTGTTCATAATAAGAAACCATTTTAATGATCACATATGTTGTTGTTTTAAGGGCCCATTTTATAATTGAAAGAATACACTCTAGACTAGACTGTCTTGGGGATTTGATTCATGCAATTCCTTCTTCATTATGTACTGAGCTGTTTATTAATCAGCCTGGCTCCACAGTCTGTTTTTATTCACTTTGATTTCTTTTGTGTTTAAAGTTCAGGGTTTACATTTTCAGTACTAAAAATGAAGATGACTGCTGCTTTTAGTTGTTTGTTTGTTTATTATGCCAACTAGATTTCTAAACATTTCCAGGCTGCAAAGGGAAAAAAGAAACAACAAAAAAGATGGGAGCAATATCCTGTCAACACATTTGCTTATTATATCTGGAGCCCTTGGAATGAGCCAATTAGTCCTAACGTTCTATTTGAGATTGTATTGCAAAGGCATTTGTTTTGCAGCATGGATTTTTTTTTTTTTAAGTTAGGAGCAAATAGGACCAATTATGTGCTTTGATTCAGAGAGTTTTCCACCCACCGTCTTCACCCAATTGTACCTCACTCCCTACTGTTGGACTTAAGCGCTTCTCAGTCTTTAGGAGTCTCCTCTCATGTGAATGATAAGTAGCGGATACACATTTTAGTCCAAAAAGCTAAGATGCAAAAAAACCTCACAGTATTTCTTTCTTTAATGCAATTAATTTCCAGTTAATCCTGCTCCACAGACAGATTCATTAGTGGGTCTCCCTCATGCTGCGTAAAAATTTAGGAGAGGCTGCTTCAGCACCGCAGAACATTTAGGGAAGGTGTCCTCTGTTCCAGTCTACATTGATCACCTGGGAGAGGAAAGTATACATATAGTGGTGATAACCTACAAATCACATTTGTCAGTTTACTTGAAGAGCAAACAGGCTTTCAAATTAACCAACCTTGGGGAAGTCTTGTGATTCATGATGACACCCAGTTCCTGAGTAAAGAATCTTATACTGAGTGATACAAATTGTTGACGTACTGATTAATGTAAGACCTACTGACAAAGAACAAAGGATGCAGATTTATTTCTGAGTCATGAGGTTTTACTGATTGTCACACAGGTAGACATTTTCGCACCTGTGTAGCAATCTGTAACCAATGATTGCAATTTCTATATTATGCCCTCCAGTGGAAATGGACAACTGTAGAGTGAGGAGTCCTCCCTTCTAAACTCTCCTATGAAAGCCTGTCCAACTTCTAACAGATTCTGGAACACTCCCACTTTTGTTGGTGTGTTTTCCTGGGCCCATCCTCACATTTGGGTTCCAATAAAACTTTATTAATTTCCTTCCTTCCTTCCTTCCTTCCTTCTGAAACAGGAGAGTTCCCTGACCCCCCTCACAGAATGTGCAACGGGGTTTGGCTCATTTATTTGGACACCGTGTGCTCAAAACCCTTAGAGGAGGGGAAGCATGCAGGTGAGCAGGTGCAGGAGCCAGGGCGAGTGCTTTTGGGCTCCAGTCCCATGGCAGTGTTTAGGGGTATTACAATGTTCTTTTAGCCCTGCCGTCTGGGGATTGCTTGAGTGTTAAACAGTTCAGTGAAGAGTCAGTGTGACAGCCTTTTTGGATTCCTGCACCTAGTGCGTCCCAAATTCTAGTCCAATGTCCAGGAAGAATCAGGTCACAAGGGCTTGAAGGATGGTGAATGTAGGGATTTTATTGAGTGATGTAGGTAGCTCTCAGCAGGATAGGGAGCTGGAGAGGGGATAGAGTGGGAAGATAATCTTCTCCTGGAGTTCAGCCATCCCACAGCCGATCTCTTCTCTGACCACCCCTAGCTGAACTCCTCGGGATGTTCAGATGCTTCCTCTCTTTTCTCCTTCTGTGTCGTACCACTCTGCTGCTCTTTTCCTCATGAATCGTGAGGTTTAGGGGTTTATATGGACACAGGATGGGAGGTGGGGGCATGGCGGGCCAAAAGGCAACATTTGGGCATGAAAACAGGAGTGCCTGTTCTTATTTAGGGCCTTGGGTTCTCAGGCTTGAGGGTGGGGCCTTTGCAGGGGAACAGCCCTCTTCTACCCAGTATTTCCCTGCCTTCTGTTCATTTCCCTCCCTCCCTCCTTTCTTTCCTTCCTTCCTTCCTTTCCTTCTTCCCTCCCTCCCTCCCTCCCTCCCTCCCTCCCTCCCTCCCTCCTTCCTTCCTTCCTTCCTTCCTTCCTTCCTTCCTTCCTTCCTTCCTTCCTTCCTTCTTTCCTTCCTTCCTTCCTTTTCTCTCTTTTTATGGCAGGTTTTTCTCTGTCACCCAGGCTGGAGTGCAATCATAGCTCACTCCAGCTTTGAACTCCTGGGCTCAAGTGATCCTCCTGCCTCAGCTTCCTGAGTAGGAGTAGCTAGGACTGCAGGTGTGCACCACTGCACCTGGCTAATTTTTTTTCCCTATTTTTGTACTTTTAATTTTTTGTTAAAACAGGGTCTTATATATTGCCCAGACTGGTCTCCAACTCCTGGCCTCAAGTGATCCTCCCACCTCAGCCTCCCAAAGAGCTGGGATTACAGGCATCAGCCACTGTGCCTGGCTTCAAATTATTTCTGCCTTAGCAGCTTTAATTTCTATTAACAGGGGAAAGAACAAAACACACATTAGGAACTCAATCAATTAGCTGCTTTGGCTAATGTTTTGTTTCTTTGTGAATGGATGCAGGAATGAAGAGAATCTGAACTAATATGGGGTGAAAGTAGGAAATCATTCCCCCATGTCAAGTGCAAGGGCTATCCAGTTAGAGGCCAACACAGATGTCTGATCAAAGGTAAAAGTCTTTGTGTGCTTGCAACAAGGGAAGTTGTCTAATAAGGTCTGAAGACAGAAAGTCCTGTGGTTGTGTCCTGCCCTTCTCCTGCCACACTGGGCCTGCTTCAGCAATGTCCCTTGGTGGTTGTCCGCCCTCTGCCACCTGCCTTCATTTACTCTTGCAGTGGGGTTTATTTACTCTATCATTTGGATATATAAAGAAATTTTAATTCCCTTATTTTTCAGACATCAACCTGACCTTCCTTATCAGCACTTGGTATGATGGTGCTGACAGGTAACACAGTACGATCCAGTTAAACCCTTCATCTGATTCAATCGTTTAACTTTTTTTTTGAGGTTTAATTTAGGATTTTATTATATTTTCCCAGTCTTTTAGATTCCACTCTGCTGCTTTCCAGTATGGTGCAGAGGGAATATAGTTCCTGAGGAGAGGCGCCCATGACTGCCAGGTTTTGGAGGAAGGGGTGGCCTAGCCTCATATTGGTTCTTGGGGCATTCTGGCTGGCATCTGCTGAGGGATGTTTGGTGTGCCCCTATCCCTGGTCATTCTACGGTATCCACCCATGACAACTGTGGCTGCTAATCTCATGGTCTGTTGTTTCTCAGACTTGGTCAGGGCCTGGCCAGCTTGCCCCAAACATTTGCAAGGCCTGGGGCAAGGCTGCTATGATGTATGAATACCTAAAAGTTAGCAATCAAGCTAACACACTTTTAAATATGTTCCATTCCTTTACCTTGACAAATATATCTTTATAATGACAAAATTGAAAAATATGTTTAAAACTATAGCTTTTGTAAATTGGAAAGTCAGTAAAATATTGACAAATTTATTTATAATTATACATCTGAGTGTTCTGTTGATGGGTTGATGATATTTACATGACATACAATGAATACATAATTCAATGAATTTTGTTATATATTTCATTGATTTATTTTTCTTGATTTCATTTTAGCACAATCATTAATTACATTTTTATGATCAAGATTTTCATAATTTGGTTCCATTCATAGTAATGCCAAATGAGAACATTTCCTGAATCATTATACTTTGTATATATTTTCCCTTAGTTTCAATCTGGAGAAATCTTGCTTTGCAGAATGTTTAGCAAACAGAATTGTCAATAAAAATTTTAAAGCAATATTTGATTTGGAATGAATCCATGACTTTTTTATGCATGTTGAAACATTGTAATGGAATTGTTGTATAATGATATAATAAAATTGTTGCTGAAGATAACATTATCAATTATTCAATTTCATCTTATAAATATCATTACTTATACCATGAGTAAGGTGGTCATCACCATGTCTTTTGTTCCATATAGTTTATCTTCAGTTTTTCTTCTTTCAGCTTTTGAATTCTTAGATAATTATATTTTTAAAAATGAAAATAGCTATGCTCTGCTCAAAATGTTCAGATCTCTCTTTAGTGAAAACTGTACCTTGATCCATAAGGGCCAAAAATGGTGTCTATAGAAATCATTTGGAGATTATTTCTACATAAGTCTTCTTCACAATCAAGCAGTTTTGTTTCCTTATTTTAATTTTATTTTCAATTGAAGTGTTACAATTTTCTACATTTCACATGCAGCCTGTTTCAATTTAGGCAAACTATTTTTCCAAAATTAAAAAAGTTTTGATCCTTTAAAAAATAAAATAACCAAAGTTAAGTTTTTGTTTGTGCTAATATTTATAGCAAGCAACAGTTCCAACCACATTCCATGAATAGTGCAAATTAAAAATGAATTTCATGTTTGTACAAGGCAATTCACTTTTTTTTTTTTTTTTGACGGAGTCTTGCTCTGTTGCCCAGGCTGGAGTGCAGTGGTGTGATCTCAGCTCACTGCAACCTCCACCTCCTGGTTTCAAGCAATTCTCCTGCCTCAGCCTCCTGAGTAGCTGGGATCACAGGCGCATGCCACCACGCCTGGCTAATTTTTTGTATTTTTAGTAGAGATGGGGTTTCACTATGTTGGTCAGGCTGGTCTCAAACTCCTGACCTTGTGATCTGCCTGCCTCGGCCTCCCAAAGTGCTGGGATTACAGACATGAGCCACCACGCTGGGCTCAATTCATTCTTTATATGAGCATCTTCTCTTGAGCGTCTTGTGTTGATTTACTTAACATTGTATGTACTAAAGTCGTTGTGATATCAAAGTTAACATGCATTTCACCAAGATTTTTTCCCTCCTTTAGGCCAATCTAGAAAATATTGTATACGAGCTATGATTTTTCTCGAGAATATCATTGCCATGACACAGTTGAAGTCCTGCCTCCCATGAGTCATACACATCTGTTGTGAATACTGATCTTGTCCTTGAGCTCCCCTGGGATTCCAAATTGGAACATAAAGAGAAGCAAGAAAATGAACATTTAGCACTCATAGGATAATTCTATTGTATTCCTGTTGAGAGAAAGAATTTCATACACCGAGTGCTGCTTCTGCTCGAAGCCCCTCTGCTTTGAAGTGGTGCGATCTCCCCTTTTAACCTCAGCAGTGGGGCCACCTCAACCCATAACAGCACTGAGAAGCAGTCATCTTGTTTTGAGATCACAAAGTATGTGAGGTGTATCCCTGGCATCTGGACGGTGCTAGTCACGAGAGTAGATGTTAGGTTGCGGGCATGCCATGCCAGCCCCGGGCACTGGATCACAAGCGTTGGAGATGGCCATCTGTTTTTTTGTTTTGTTTTGTTTTGGTTTTTGAGACAGAGTCTCGCTGTGTCGCCCAGGCTGATGTGCAATGGTGCAATCTCGGCTCACTGCAAGCTCTGCCTCCTGGGTTCACGCCAGTCTCCTGCCTCAGCCTCCCGAGTAGCTGGGACTACAGGCGCCCGCCGCCAGGCCCGGCTAATTTTTTTGCATTTTTAATAGAGACGGGGTTTCACCATGTTAGCCAGGATGGTCTCGATCTCCTGACCTCGTGACCCGCCCATCTCGGCCTCCCAAAGTGCTGGGATTACAGGCGTGAGCCACCGCGCCCGGCTGCCCATGTGTTCTTATCCCACAGAACCATCCACATAGGCAGCTGGCTTTTTATGACTCTGGGAGAGTGTCATTGGAAGAATTAGGTGGATTCACATGTTCCAGTTTTTCATTCCTAAATTCCGTATAAAATACGATTATATTTTCTTGGTTGTGTATACTATTTTTGATAATTACTTTATTTATTTATGTATTTTACCTTAAGTTCTGGGATGCATGTGCAGAACGTGCAGGTTTGTTACACAGGTATACATGTGCCATAGTGTTTGCTGCACCTATCAACCCGTCATCTAGGTGTTAAGCCCCGCATGCATTAGGTATTTGTCCTAATGCTCTCCCTCCCCTTGCTCCCCACCTCGCAACAGGCCCCAGTGTGTGATGTTCCCCTCCCTGTGTCCATGGGTTCTCATTGTTCAACTCCCACTTATTAATGAGAACATGCGGTGTTTGGTTTTCTGTTCCTGTGTTAGTTTGCTGAGAGTGATGGCTTCCAGTTTCATCCATGTCCCTGCAAAGGACATGAACTCATGATAATAGTTTTATATGATTTCATTCTGAATACTTTATTTTTATTCCTTATTTAACCAATGTATTCGCCCGAGTGTGTATGTGGGTGTGTATGTGTGTGTGTGTGACATGCTGTGCCTGCTAAAATATGGGGCCTGAGGCACTTGACCTTGGGTGCCTCTTGTCCGGGTCTAAGGTCAGGACTGGGACCTGGGACCTTCCCCAGGGACTCAGCCTGCTCCTTCCCTTAAAGATGCTGCAGACCCTTCCAAGTGACTGCTGTGTCCCAGGCTAGACACCCTGCAGCCTCACCTTTGGGCTCACCATATTCTCTGCCGCAATGGCTTCTCTGGCTCTCAATCCAGTGTCAATTCCATATGGGAATCAGGGATGGCTCGGGTATGCAAACTAGACCATCCCTCTGCTTGGCCACAACATTCTTCCCTCCTAACTATTGTGGGACCGCCCCAGTTGGTGAGCGTCACCCTCTACACAACAGCACCTGGTCCCCAGCATTCGAAAGGCTACCTATGCAGAAGTCTCGGGATGGCGATAGCAAGGCAAATATATCTTCTCTTTCCTCTCTTCTGTCTGATGTTCTCTTTCCACTGTCTCTCTGAGTAGCAAGGAGTGGAATTTTGTTATTTTCCTAATAAAAAATGTTATGACCTACTCACTTGGCTTAGCCCATGAAATGTTAAATATGAGCGCTAAAGAAATCTAGAAAATCTTTTTGTCCTCAAGAGTGCTATCCTTTTAGGCCGATTTTCTACAGTTAAACTTCATATCTGTTGTCAGAAATGAAATAGTGATTCTTCATTCATTCCTCCGTTCTCTGATTCTTTCTGTAGCAATGCTTCTCCAGCTCGAGAGCACATCATCACCTGGAGAGCTCATGAAAACAGATTGCTGGGCTTCATCCTCGAGTTTCTGATTCAGTAGGGCAGGGTGGGGACTAAGAATTTTCATTTCTAATGAGTTCCAGGGTGCTGATGTTTCCAGTCCAGGGATCACCGGTGGAGACCCATTAGTCTATGCCATCCTAGTCCCACCCACCTGACACCTCATGCTCACCAGAAGGACACCTTGGGCTGACCAGAGAGAGGGTTTCTGTGTGAGAAGGTAAGATAGAAAGGCACATTGAGTTTTACTTTTACGACTCTTAACAAACTCACTGAAAAGCACCAGATCCAACTACCTGCTTATTTCAGTTGAGTATAGTTTAACAATATGAAATTTAAGAGAAACCATCCTTTCTGCTTTGCATCTGGGATCTGCCTGTTTCCAAGACACAGATACCTTCTTTGCTTAACTGAGATTTCTACTGACATGTTCTTTCACCATGATAATTTATCATACTGTAATTTTTTTTAATTTCAGTTTTTTTCTAGGTTTAATTTTAAATTATACTTAAGTGAAATTTAGCACATAGCAAAGACATGGAGTCAACCCAAATGCCCATCAATGATAGACTGGATAAAGAAAATGGGGTACCTATACACCATGGAATATTATGCAGCCATAAAAAGGAATGAGATCATGTCCTTTGCAGGGACATAGAGGAATCTGGAAGCCATTATCCTCAACAAACTAATGCCGGAACAGAAAACCAAACACACATGTTCTCATTTATAATTGGGAGCTGGACAATGAAAACACATGGACACAGGGAGGGGAACAACACATACTGGGGCCTGTTGGAGGTGGGGTGGGGGAAGATGGGGAGGGAAAGCATCACGAAAAATAGCTAATGCATGCTGGGCTTAATATCTAGGTGATGGGTTGATAGGTGCAGCAACCACCATGGCACATGTTTATTTACGTAACAAACCTGCACATCCTGCACATTTAACCTGGAACTTAAAATAAAACAAAAATTTAGCATAAATGTGTGTTCCTGCTTTGGAAGATTTTCTTCCACTTTTTCATGGTAGCAATAGAGCGAAATCATTGATCACTTAATTATGACCCCCCTGGGGAGGAAAATGTTAATGAAAATATTTGAGAAAACAAAGAAGCATTTTTCAGATTTGAATGCCAAGTCAATACAGCCAATCTGGTCTTTTTTAAAAACAGAATTGTGTGCATCACTCAATCTTTCTATAAAAGGCCGTTTGGTATTTCTGCTTTTAAAGGGATTTGCGTAGGTGAAAAAGACATTTGGTACATTCCACACCAATCTTGCTCTATTTGTTTGAGTAATAATGCACAATTGTAGATCTACAGGCTTTATAAATCACATAAAACCAGAAGTAGCACTGAATTACTTTGTTTTTCCAAACCTCATTATTAAACTTAGTCTTTTACAGCTTCCTAATTTAAATAGGATCTTCTTTCCTTATTTGGCAAAAGAGGCTGGCAGCAACCATGAAATCCTTCTAACACTGAATGCCGTTGCATCTTCTGATACGATAGATTGTCAATAATTATGAAGATGATTTTGAATCCATTTCTGGTTTTTACCGCTGGGTTTTCTTTCCTCCTTTTGTCCCTACAAGCGATATGTGAATGCATCTCATAAATGCCCTGCTCTCAGCTGCTGAACATTCTCCTGCTGAAAGGCAGGGAGCTAATTAGCACAGCCACCTCGACAGCATCTGTTCCAGTCACCCCTGCATGCATGCTAGAATACCTTTGAACAATGGATGACAGTCTGCAGAGAGCACAGAGCTCCCGGAGAACATAAAAATGCAATGGAACAGAATGAAGGGATGCAAGTCACAATCGTCTCAACTGCAAGTTGGCCAAAGTAAACATTGCCTCAAAGGTCAGACACGAGGCTGGGTTTACTATCACCTGGCTTCTTATGTGTGCATAAAGAGAGAGATTGATATGAGACGCAGGGCGGGAAATTGATAGAGGATGAAAACACACCTGCCCAAGGCATTACTATGGGCAGACAGGCAAGCTAACTTGCTTATGGCCTGCATAGATTATATATCATGTTTGGACCTCATGAAGACATTCTGCATATTTAGAAACATGTCAGGAAATTTGGAGGTGCAAATCTGAAGTTATTTTGATGTCATTAGAAGTTCTACACATTTGCAAAATTCCATAATCCTTTATAAAGTGAACATAAAATAGTGGCTTTCCTATTTTCTTTTAAAGGAACGATGCGGGGATTTTTATCTTCTCAGGGTTAGATTCGATCCAGGATCAAAGTGTCATATTTAAAATGTTTACAATCATGAGTACCTGTCGTGACTTCCTTTCTAATTATCTGTAGGAGATGAGAATCTATTTCATGCCTTGTATGAAAAGATTTCTGTTCATAGCTTTAAATGACCAATTATTTCTTTCTGCACATTTTGGTAATTTTATTTCATGACTTTTGAACACCTTTTATTCTTGAAATTTCTCACCAATATTTGCTTTGAATTAAGTCACAGGGTGCTCATTGTACACCCCAAATCTTCATTTATGGAACCGTTGTCATTGTGACAATCTTACCTGTCGTAAAAAAATTCTAGCAAGAGTCAGTGTGGAATTTACATTATTTAACTTTCAATAGAAGGTATAGGTTTGTAGGTTCTTTTTTAATTTTTGTGAAAAACTTTTGTTAATTTTGAACTAGGTCCCAAATACTCAAAAGAGTGAGGTAAGGAAATGGAAGGAGGGAAGGCAGTGACTCATCAGCCCTCCTGGTTCCGCTCCACAGCGTGGGGGCCCCTCAGGGTGGTCTCATCGGCCGCTTCCCACCCCAGTTCCACTCTGGAGAGGAGTTGGACTTGATCTTTTCTAAATAGAAATGACATTTTGCTTCCACTTAGAGTGTTAAAAGGGGACTTTGTACCCCATGGGACAATATTAAATAAAGGTGTGAAATTTAGTGTCCCAAGTTAAAAAAAAAAAAAAAAAAAAAAGAAATGATCAAACTACTGAATTAAAGTCAAAGATTCAGCATTTTTTTTCTTAGTGCCAAAAAAAAAAAAAAAAAAAAAGTGGTGGGGGAAAGATAGCAAGAGATAATAAAGTCAGGATACAGAACAGAGGGCCTTAGTTTCTGTCCAGAGGGACCACCATCTTTTAATATAGTCACTTAAAAATACATGCATTGCTACATTTTTCATTAGCCTTAATTTTTTCATCAATCATGTTAATTTATACAGAGGGCACTTAATAATAGCTAATTAACACTTATGACTTTTGAAATTAAAAGACCTTTGGAGAGATTACTGCTGATTGGGGAAAGGATTTTTTTTTTGTTCTTTCCTTTTTAGAGAAGAAAGAGAAATAGCAAGAAGGCACAGGGCCTTCATGTGCTCAGAAGAAATTCCTCTCTTGCTTCACTGATCAGTCAGCAGATGAAACTGACATCAGCATAAGCGGGTCCAGTGATATTCTTTGACACCATGCTAGAAAACATGACCCAATTGAGCATTAAGGGCTCAAATAAAATAAATAAATGAATGAATAAATACAAATTCAGGATGATCTTTACATAGATTGAGACCAAAATAAAATTTAGAAATGACACAAAATAATGTCAGTGGTTCACACACACACACAAAATAATAATCTGGGGGTAGTTACTATGTTGGAGTAAAATCACATTAAAAACGAGAATTCGCTAAGTTGAAATCATATTGGAATTTTTAGTGAGAAACGAACTGTATAATTACCTAATTCGTCCACAGAGTTTGCTGAGCTGTATTTTCTCTGCATCACATGAACCAACTGCGCTTGCCTGTTTCATTCCTTTGTAACTTACTGCTTCAGGCCATGGTCTTCACATTAAGAAAGTAGATTTTAACTGTGTCCTTTTTAATATCTACAAAATGCCTTTGGTTGAGTACTTGTTTTGTGATTACAGGATGTGGTGTGTGTACGTATGTATTTGTATGTGTATCTATGTCTATGTCTGTGTATGTATTTATAGACTATATAATCTATATTCTATATATATTATGTATATATATACATCTGGATAGATAGATGATAGATAGATCGATCGATCTAAATTTTTTATTTTGTCCACCAGTAGATGTCTCCCTTCCCTGAGTGAAGGTTTGAATCTACAGGAAGGACTGCCTGAGATTTTTACCAAATCTGGCTTTTGTATGAATGGAGAAATCAAAGTTTAAAAAAGAGGAAAAGCTCAACATAAAGCCTTTCTTACCCAATGCAGTGTTTTAAATGCCTAGTGTGTATTCTATACCCTTCAATTGAAAAATGTTGCATTGGGGCATTTTAATTTTAAGAGGATCGCACGACAGATTCTCATCTCTCTCAGAGGCTTTGAGTGTTTCCATTTTGACTAAAAGTCTACATGAGGCCCAGGATGTGTAATAACTTTCTTGAAGTACCTAAACCAGTCTCTGGGGATGTATGCATTTAAAGGATCTAAAGTCGGCCGGGCACGGTGTCTCGTGCCTGTAATCCCAGCACTTAGGGAGGCCGGGACGGGCGGATCACGAGGTCAGGAGATCGAGACCATCCTGGCTAACACGGTGAAACCCCGTCTCTACTAAAAATACAAAAAATTAGCTGGGCGTGGCGGCGGGGGTCTGTAGTCCCAGCTACTCGGGAGGCTGAGGCAGGAGAATGGGGTGAACCCGGGAGGCGGAGCTTGCAGTGAGCGGAGATTGCGCCACTGCCCTCCAGCCTGGGCGACAGAGCGAGACTCCAGAAAAAAATAATAATAATAAGATAAAAAAATAAAAAAAGATCTAAAGTCAATATAGGGAATAAAATGTGTTTCTAAATGTTAACATCTACTTGAAAATTGTACAAATTTTGTTATGTTGACTCACTACTGATTTTTTAGTTTAGTATTCAAAGAGGTAAAAGACATTTACAAATATGTTTACCATATCTGAGTTAATGGTAAAGCATTTAGTGCAAGTTGTATATCAGGGGAGAAAATCCACACCTTGGGAAATTAGTCATACACATGCTGAAAATTTTCTCTAGAAAAAAATTCCAGTGATACAGCCAAATTTTTGAATCATTCTTTTGGTGCCTCTGACATTTTCTTCTCCTTTTTCCTAGTTGCTTCTTCCATTTTCCTTGAGTTGCTGGTGGGGCCTTGGTCTCATCTACTTTATTATCTTCCTTGTAAACTGCTCTTACTTTGGTCTTTAGGAGGTCATGAATGACTGGTAGAGATTATTAAAGCATCTGTGGCCTGCTCATTGTAGAATATCCCAGTGGGCCAGATGGAAGATTTATTCTGAAATCCCTTGCTTATAGCATGGAATATACCTGGAAAAGGTGTTCGCCTAAAACTCACACTTAAAAAATTGTCTTGGTGATCATTTCATGGTGTTCTCGTTAACAAAATGTCCTGACGTTATTCTAGCACTATTCTGAGGTGCTTATGGGCTGCAGCTATTTCTTACTGAATCATTTAAATGAGCGAGTCCAAACGTTTCTTCCATGAGGATGCTCCCTACTAGGTAGCTGGGTTTTGAGTTTGGGACTTTCTCATGGGTGACATGGACTGTAGGCTATACCCAACTCCAAGCTATTAGATGTAGTTCTTCCCTTTTCATACAACTGACTGAAAGAAACTAGTGTATCTGACATCATGACTGGAACCACTGATCTAGCGAATTCACTGTCCTCTTTTTATACATGGGGCTGTAGATCTAGAGGAAGTTTAGAGTGAATTACTAGATTATTAGGTTAGTATTTAATGAAATGGCTGTTAACCCATAGGAGAATCTTATTTTTTTGAGTTTAATCAGTTTTCAAATGAGCAATTCCACTCTTTATCTAGCATTCAAAAAAATTGTGGCATGAGACACATAACATAAAATTTACCATTTTAATCATTTTAAAGTGTACAATTCAGTGGCATTTAGTACATCCACAATGTGGTGCAAGCTGCTATCTAGTTCCAGAATGTTCTCACCATCCCCTAAGAAAACCCCATCTCATCAGCAGTCACTCCCACTACCCCTCCCCTGTACCCCAGCAACCAACAATCTGCTTCTGTCTCTGTGAGTTTGCCTGTCCTAGACGTTTTATATCACACATTGTCTTTTGTGTCTGTCTTCTGTACCTCACATAATGTTTTCAGGATTCATCCTCGTTGGAGCATGTATCAATTCGATATTCCTTTATATGGTCGTGATACTCTGTTGTATGAATATGCCACAATTCATTTATCTACCTTTTGGCTATTGTGAATAGTGATGCTGTGAACATTCTTGTGCAAGTTTTTGTTTGAACATGTTTTCAATTCTTTTGAGTGGAATTGCTGAGTCATATGGTAATTCCGTGTTTAACTTATTGGGGAACTGCCACACTGGGGTGCCACTTTTAATTGTAAATGTTTCTTCAGAGAATCATTAATTTAATGTGTGAGAGGTGTCCTATTTAATAAAATTTCAAAGTTGGCCATCTCAGGACGTGTTGTAATAATGATTATCATTATTGCTATTAGTGTAGGATCTGATTCATTTTATAAATGAGCCAGTTGAGGCCCAGATAGCGTAGCTATCTTAGCTTTAGTTTGTAGCTAGTAAGTGCTTTGATCAGGACCACAGTCCAAGTCAACTAGTTCAATATCTTTTATACTACACTATGACATGTGCTAATTTCTTTTTAGCTTTTCGCCGTACTGGCAATATTAGCTCTGAGTCATTCATTTTGGTTGCTTGTGACAAAGCCACCTTTGATGCTGAGGTGACTGCCTAGGGTTTCTTGCTGTTAGACTCAATTCTCTCTAACCATTTGAGCAATTAGTAACAGTATTACCAGCTAACATTTTACAATTGCTCCCCTCTTCTCAACATCAGCCAATTCTGTGTGCCTTAAGAAAATAGTCCTCTTACCTCTCAGATTAAAAATGATGACACTGATGAATCAAAGGGCAATTATTTGTAATTTTGTTTTTGCAGTTGGGAAACTATGGTAGTGATGATGTCTCCCTTTGTCATCTTATTAAATTTCAAACTTGCTTTTGCTTATATCCACAATGGGATCAGAATAGTATTTCCGTACAAGAAAAAAATATCTTACTTAGTGAATACCTTGACTTACTAAAAGAACAGAAGGCCAATTTTTCAGATATTTGATCCTAATTTCTAGTAACACTTAGAGCCAATAGGGATGATCAAAGGACAAAACTTCTAGGACAATTTTTCATTTTTAAATAGTGTTATTTAGATAATAAACTTTGCTTTATCTAGCCTTCAGCAGCTTTTATTCTAACATAATCAGTTAAACTAGTTAACCAATTAGGACTAATTTAGTAATTTAGGTACACACCAACTCTAGATGTAATGATCTAATTCCAGCTTGCTTCTGAGCCTATCTCCCACTCAGCAAGTTTCTCCTAACACATTTGGGGCTACTTTGTTTAGTAATAGGAAGAAACTAACCTTTTCAGAGGCATTTTTCTTTGGTGGTGAAACTCATTCTCTGCCAGGATGGTTACCCTGGTAACAGAAAACATAGCTTTCTTTCATCGTGTATTTATTTGGTATTTTCTGAGAATTTCATGATGGTTCCTTAGGGCTGCATTATCCCATACATTAGGCTCCAGCCATATGCGGCTATTTAAATTTAAATTCATTAAAATTAAATTAAAAAATTCAGTTCATCCATCACACTGGCCACATTTTGAGTGCTCAATAGCCACATGTGGCTCGTGGCCACGGCATTTGATGCCGCTGAAATAGAGCGTTTCCATCCTTATGGTACGTTCTATCAGACAATACTGCTTTAGATAATTGGGGAAAATCAGTTTGGCATCACAGAAGAATGGTTGTTTGTTTCATGGCCCGGAATTCTAGAAAGTCCAGTGAAGGTGGAAGAAACCTTGGAAAATGTCTGAGCTGAGTTATCCAGTCACAGACCACAGGCACAGTGGATTGGCGGGCTGGTGACTCACCAAGTCCCGTAACTGGTTACTGGTAAATATTTGATAATTTTACAGAGTGCTTTTCCATACCACGGCCGTTTATCAACTGTCCATTAGTGTTTTAAAAGTTAATGTAATGCTAAAATAGCTTACTAGCTTGTCATCTTTTTTTTTTTTTTTTTTTTTGAGGCGGAGTCTCACTCTTGTTGCCTAGGCTGGAGTGCAGTGGCGTGATCTCGGCTCACTGCAACCTCTGCCTCCTGGGTTCAAGCAGTTCTCCTGCCTCAGCCTCCTGAGTAGCTGGGATTACAGGCACCCGCACCATACCCGGCTAATTTTTTTTTTTTTTTTTTTGCACTCTTAGTAGAGACGGGGTTTTGCCATGTTGGTCAGGCTGGTCTCAAACTCCTGGCCTCAGGTGATCTGCCCGCCTTGGCCTCCCAAAGTGCTGGAATTACAGGCATGCACCACCGCGCCGGGCTGTCATCCTTCTTTTCTACATTGCCAAGCTCCTTGAGAGACTATTTTTGCGTTTCCTCTGTGTCTCTGCCCATTTACTCTGGAATTTCTTGATGCAGAGTTTCAACCCTTACTACCACTAAAATTTCTTCTCCAAGGCCGTCAATCACATCTTAGCCACTAAATCCAAAGGCCTAATCTTCTATGTTGCAATTTCTCTGCTTTAATCTTGGAGCATTGAAGAACAGCTGCCTGCACACGCCTTCCTTTCTCTCCTTTCCCTTCAGCGCTGTCTTCTGCTCCACTGTCCTCTCCCTCTTTGTTTCCCTGTCCAGTTCCTCCACCTTCCTTTGTCCCTTAAATAGAGCCACTCAAGGACCCATTGTTTTTCTTATTACTGTTCTCTCTGAACTCTCTCCCTGGGAAAGTTTACCTAATATCAGAGCTTCAGCTGCCTCCAGGTGAGCAGCTCCCCACCTGTGACTCTCATTCTGACCGAGTCTGCTATGAGCCTGGGTCCCACGGCCAGCTGCCCCTCAGGAGCCGCACACTTAACATGCCAAACCTAACTGGTTATTTTTCTCCTGTAGGCGTCTTTCCACCGGCGCATCGTGTTTTTGTTAAAGACACCATAATTCTTTGAGCTACCCAGAATTGAAATCTCAGGACTGTCACTGCCTCCTAGAGTGACCAACCATCCTGTTTTGTCCGGGATTGAAAGGTTTCCCAGGAGTGGTTCTATCAGTGCTGAAACCTCAAGAGTCCCTGGCCAACCGGGTCAGCTGGCCCCTGCTCACTATTCTTGCTTTCATATCTAATCAGCCCATAATTTGTTTCATTTTCAGTTCCATGACATTTCTCACATCTGTCTCTTTCTCACTGAGGCCTCCCTTGTCCCACACCAGGTTTCTTGTAATCGTCTCCTGATTGATCTCCATATACCTCGTTACCCTTCCTTCAGCCCATCCCAAGACCCGCTACTTGGCCATTCTTCTATAACTCAGCTTAATCATGTCATTTTTTCAACTCAAAAATATTCCCTGAGGACTTGGGGAAGGGACAGAAGGAGACTGGAAACAAAAGGCAGGCAACTGCTCTGAAGAGCAAAGTAAGAGCAAATGTCCTATGGAAGAACAGAGGTTTGTTTCATTCTTTCTGGGTCCAGAGGTCTCAGGCGTCAACTCATTAGATTTGGGGAATGACTCCAGCCTGCAGTTGCTGGCGTGAGGATTTGGCAAGTGAAGATTTTCCTGCTGACTACCTCCCTCTGCTACCAGCTCTTTGTTGCTTTGCAGGTCTTCTTCCTCCTCCATCATCACTAGCCTTTTTGGGACAAGAGAGCATTATTCTCAGACATTATTTTTCTTGAGGATTTACTTTTCTTTCTCCCTATCAAGAAGTAGGAACAGAGAACAATAAAATGCAGATCAGTTACACACACACACACGCACACACACAGACACACACACAGTTCCCCAGCTCAGCCCTCCACAAAGAATATTCTCTCCCGTTGACAACATTCTTGGACTGGAATTTAATATTGTTCATGGCCCGGGTTTATATGACTTCCGCTGCCTTATCTCAGTCTGCCCTCATTCAGGCCACTGATGCTCTGGCCACTATAAGCAGCTCCCTCTCCTCTGGGATTGTCCTCTGCCTTTCCACACATACGTGTTTGCACATGCAAACACCTTGCAGACGTCTTTGTCTGTTTTTGTCTCACTCCTGTCTCTGCAGGTCCCAGCCTATCCACGATTCCAATTATAGCTCATGTGAAATCTCTTCGTTGATGTCTAAGCCGCAGATAATAGAAACCATTCTCCGTTTGCACAGGGGCCACAGCCTTTTGAGAGTCTCGATTTTAAGACAACATCATGGCACATTATGTTGTCACTCAAGAGAGGTGAGAAAAGGCTTGGTGCAAGCCCAATACAGAAAGACACCTTTTTACAGAGATGGTTTAACTTTCCCAGCTGCTTCCCAACACAAGTCAGTTCCCACAATCATGTCATTAAAAGAGTTAGGAGAGCTTTCTGATTCTTTGTCTTCCAGAGGTGTTGTCTCGTCCTCTTGTTTTCCAAGACTGACAATGCCACCAACATGTTCTGAAAAAGCAAGTTATTACAAGTTTATATTTCAGTGGAGCTGGTTTCTAACCAGAATGGGCTGGAAAATGTAGTTGCACTTGAAAACTGATTTGTCTAAAGCTGGTTCCATGATTGGACATAATTTCTCTCCTCTGAATTTCCAGATAACTTTACATGCATCTCCTGTGATGTTTCTCATTTCTGATCATGTATATGCCACTTTCTTCTCTCCACATGTCTTGGGACACTCTTTCTCTGTCTCTTCCTGGGGTTTCTCCTGCCTATTCATTACCGAAAGTTGGAATTTCCAGTGCTGTGCCCTGAGCTTCCACTTCATCTCATTGCCCATGTTCTTGTTCAGCAATTTTGCCCTTGTCCACAACTTCAATTAACATCTGTATATAACAACATCCAAAAGTATATCTTCATCCCTGGCTCTTTTATGCTCACACCACTGTATCTTCCTGCTGAATTTCCTGATATTTCCACTTGAATATCATGTAGCAGCTCAAATTTAACAACTTTAACGCTTCACCATCCCCTCTGGATTTACTGCTACTCCAGTGACCACATCTCAGTAAGTGGCATCCCCATTTACCTGGTTTCTCATGCCAGGAACCTGGGACTCACCTTTTCTCAATCAGGTTGCGTGAAGTCCTGTAGATTCTATCTCCTGCAATGTATCTGGACTCCATATCTTCATCTTCACCATCATTATTATCATCTCTCACTTATTCAGAAAAGCCTTTTTTGATTACCCAATATAAAGGAGAATTTCCAATTATATTTTTCATAGGAATTTTTTTTCATAGAATTTGTCCTCATCTGTAGCCATATACTTACCTGTGTGATGATGAGTGTGTTTCCTCTCCAGCATTGGTCTGTGAGCTTTGTTTACCTTTGTCTACCTACCTCCAGGCCAGGGCTTGTAATATGTATTGAATGAATGAATGAACCTGATAGGAAGCATGCTATGTATTTGCCTATCAGTGAACAGATTTTTCCTCAAAACCTTTGTGCCACAGATAATAATCAATAAAAATCGAATTATCAAATGCAGAGAACAACAATAATGTATTTATGAGGTTAGTTGTACATCTCCATATTTGCTTAATAACCTATAGGGAATGGCTTGGAGCTTTAGGGTTATCTTTTCCTTTGCTTAAATAACATTTAACAAAATTCCTAATTAGAACAAAGCCCATATTTGTAGTCTACAATTCCCCACATATTGAGTCCCGTAAATTGGCAAATGATAAAATTAAAAAAACACAAATAGAGTCTCGAAAAATTCACAAAGCTGAGCATGACATAATGATGAGTTGTTTCCTGTTTAAGTTTTGTATGGAACATATGTTCCTTCTGCTTGCCCATTGCCGGTCCTAGTATTTGGCTCAGAAGGGCTGCCAGTCATTAGCCCATGCTCCTCTGGGGTGGTCCAAAATCCATCTGAAGTCCGTTTCTCTTTTCCAGTAAAATAAAAATCTTGACCAAAGATTGTTTCTGGAAAGAGATTGGTGCTTGTCATCCAATAGCAATGCCCTCCAGCAATGTTCTATGCTTTTCATAATTTTTCAGTTCTTCCTCTAATTCTGTAAATGATAAGGAACCATTTCATGGGACCTTTTTTCTTGTTAAAGGTTGACAGTTAATTTCTGTTGCTTGCAACAGAAGAAACACCCAAATATTCCTAATCATTGTTTTCTGCACTAATAATTATAATAATAGCTAACTTTGATCAATCAGTTACTATATACTAGGCACTGTTCTAAGTTCTTTACATGTATATGTAAAATATGTACTGACATGCATGTGCAGCCATTTTATAATTATATCAGTGTTGGGGGATATACTCAATAAAAATCTCATAACTAAAATTACTACTAATCTAGGATTAGTGACTGACTAAACACAATCTGGCTTTTTTTATTTAGGTCTTTAATAAAAAATGAAATAAGAGCAAGTGTATAGGAGAAAACAGCTAACATAACTAAGGGGAAAAAAACCCTGTTTCTAATTATCTTCGCAGTCTCTATTTGCATAGAAAGGACACAGACAGATTACATATTCATTTTAATTTTTATTGAGCATTGTGTGCTTGGAGTATTGTAAAGATTCATTGAAGAGTACTTCTGCCTTCGAGGAACTTGTGTCTAGTAGACAAGCTTACCCAAACACAAGCAATTATAAGGAGGATGAGGAAGAGTATTTAATTATATTCAATATTACAGTGTTCATAGTAACAACGAGAGGCAGGAATTATTATTTTTCCATTTGCAGATGAAGATTATGAGGCTCAGAAAGGCTAAGTAACTTTTCTAAGGTCACAAAATTAGTTAATGATTGAGCCACTATTCAAATATTCACTTGCTTTGTGGACGTCACAATGAGATTTCTAACTGCAATAAGTGGAGGATGTTAAGGGTTAGTTCTCACTTATAAGTGGGAGCCAGACATTGGGTAATTGTGGACAAAAAGATAGCAACAATAGGAACTGGTGACTCCTAACTAGAGGGGTGAGAGGGGAAGGGAGGGGCAAGGGCTGAAAAACTACCTATTGGATCCTGTGCTCACTCTCTGGGTGATGGGATCACTCGTGCCCCAAACCTCAGTGTCATGCGGTATACCCATGTAACAAACCTGCATGTGTACACCCTGAATCTAAAATAAAAATGGAAATCATTTTAAAAAAAAAGGAAAAGGGGAGATTTTTTCTAACCACAATAGTGTTACATGCTGTCAAGAAGCAGATGGGAGCTTAGCTTGGAGCTTGGGAAGATTTTAAATTGCAAATGAAGAAAGGAAAGTCAATTCAGGTGGTAGGAAGAACATAGGTAGGAATTTAAACAAGGATCAGTGAAGAGTTGTTTGAAATGATGGGCATTTTAAGGAAAATATAGAGAAATATCATAAAAAAGGTAGTTTGGGATTAAATCTTGCAGGATCTCAAATGATGGAATAAAGAATTAACTCTTCTTTACTGCAAGCCTATCAGAACCTCTACTTGGTAACCTCTTCATCAACATTAAATTTGAAGCTGCTTTATACACTGTGCTACATTTTAAAAATCCCATTAACTGAAAGTAGTCATCAGTGTATGCTGACCGTCACCTGTGCAACCATGTTTCATTCAAATGAAACCTAAAATTGGCTTGCCCATTCATTCTTTTCTTCATTTACTCATTCTTTAAATACATACAAATCACCTAGTATGTAGCCGATAGTCTGATAGTTCTGTGGATATCATCGTATTTTGTCTATTCTCTGTGAGTTGGGGAGAACTGTGTGCAAACCAACAACTGTAAGAAAATGTGATGGGATCTGAAACAGCAAATGTGCAAGATACTGAAGGGGCACAGAGAAGGCCGCAACTACCAAGAAGCCTCATTAAACAATCCCCCGATTATCCAGTTCTGATGGCCAAATGGCCCACATGAATAACCAGAAATGCGTTCTAAATATTACATGGACTCTTCCTTGAGGATTGCACCCTTAGCTGTTGGTGTTCCCCAGGATTTTGGCTAACGTGTGTTCATGAGCAGATCAGTAGTGCTTGATGAGGCTGGCAAGGTGTCGAGGCCAGTGTGGGCAGGGTCTTGGATCGCATGCCTACATGATGCTTGTGTAAGTGATTCTGTAAAAACCTGTCATCATGTGTGGCTCAGTCCCTTAGATTTAAATCCTGAAGCTTCTGTTAGAAAAGACTCATGATGGTCCTTATTACTTAGCATATCATGTTGCATTCTTTCCAGCCGACGTTTCCTAACAGTTTGTTCTGATAAATCTACTAAACTATAATTTATTCTTAATTTAATGCTTTTTGATTTTAGCCTCCTTCAGGCACAGGCACTAAGGGGAATATTAAGTTCTATGGTTGACTTTCTTACTCCTATTCTTACTAACTGTAGATATACAGTACATTCATTTAAAAATTTCTGTGCCTCAGTTTCCTGAATCTTCAAAATGGAAGTAATAACTCATGCCTCATGGAGTTGTCAAGTGTAATGTTGCTGAAAGACCACTTAGCTCCAAGCTGCACACATAATACTATTTCACAAATATTAGTATGATAACAGAAGTGCAAACCCCCACTGAAAATAATTCCCTCCAAATGCCTGTTCTCTGGTCTCAGCTAAGTCTGCAGTACAACTTGGTCATCTTTTTCTTGTCTATGTTGCAGCACCTCCCATTCTTCCCAGAATGTCTTCCAAGCATTCAGGACCCCCCGGAAGCCCTCATCCAACCCCTATGTCTCTTATTTGCAACAAACTTGGTGCCCATGCAGTGCGGTGTTCACTCAGCTTCTGGTCAACCCCAGCTGTAGACTCCACCTGGGCCCACCTTAACCACTTCTTTCCAGGCTCAGGGGAAAAATGTCTTAAAAGTAATGGCAAATCCGCAATTACTTTTGCACCAACCTGTTATTTAAGGCCAGTTTTTCTCTTTATGCTCTTGATTCCACTACTTTCTGATTTCCCTCGGACTTAGATCCTCAATTATTTACTTTTCTCTTTCGCTTTCTTATGGTCCTTTCTGCCTATAAACATGCTAGGCTGTCTCCTCTCATATACCGATGCCTTTCAGTCTCAATCTCTTCATAGGAAAGGGGCCAGCTATGTGCCACATGCCCACACACTCATATATATATATATATATATATATATATATATATATATATATATATATATATATATATTTAGGCAGAGATAGGTAGATGTTTATATATCTAAACACACTTTTTTCTTTGAACCTAGAACATACTCCAATTAGTAGTTCCCTCTCATCTTCAACCAATTCTAACCTGGTTCTACCTCCATGATTCCTCTGAAAATAGTTCTAGCTTTCAATGACTTCCTAATTGACAAATTCAATGAAAACTTTTCAGTTTTCCTCTTGATCTTGCCTACTTTTATTGTTTAAAAGTGGTGGTCACAGTAAAAGTCTTCTTGAGTATGTAAGCATTCTTAAGTTATACCACAGAGTCCAGTGAAACAGTTAAGTATGTGCATTTTGTCATCATAATGACGGCTCAAATCTCAGCTTTGCCACTTGATAGCTGTGGGGTTTTAGGTGAGTTACTTAGCTTTTTTGTGTCATCGCTTTCTTGTTTGCATAAAATAGATGATAGTGGTTGTCCCTTAAATAGAGCCACTCAAGGACCCGTTGTTTTTCTTATTACTGTTCTCTCTGAACTCTCTCCCTGGGAAAGTTTACCTAATATCAGAACGTCAGCTGCCTCCAGGTGAGCAGCCCCCCACCTGTGACTCTTATTCTGACCGAGTCTGCTATGAGCCTGGGTCCCACGGCCAGCTGCCCCACAGGAGCCCCACACTTAACATGCCAAACCTAACTGGTTATTTTTCTCCTGTAGGCGTCTTTCCACCGGCGCATCGTGTTTTTGTTAAAGACACCATAATTCTTTGAGCTACCCAGAATTGAAATCTCAGGACTGTCACTGCCTCCTAGAGTGACCAACCATCCTGTTTTGTCTGGGATTGAAAGGTTTCCCAGGAGTGGTTCTATCAGTGCTAAAACCTCAAGAGTCCCTGGCCAACCGTGTCAGCTGGCCCCTGCTCACTATTCTTGCTTTCATATCTAATCAGCCCATAATTTGTTTCATTTTCAGTTCCATGACATTTCTCACATCTGTCTCTTTCTCACTGAGGCCTCCCTTGTCCCTCATCAGGTTTCTTGTAATCGCCTCCTGATTGATCTCCATATACCTAGTCATCCTTCCTTCAACACATCCCAAGACCCACTACTGGGTAGTGGTAACTTACTCATGGGGTTGTTGTCTAGATTAACTGAGTTAATACGGATAAAGAATAAAGACTGGCACATGGGAAGTGCTAAGTAAAGATCAGTTATCATGGTTCATTTACTCTTTCTGAAAAAATTTTACCCAAATACATATACTGGCCAGGTGTGGTGGCTCACACCTATAATTCCAGCACTTTGGGAGTCCGAGGCAGACGGATCTCCTGAGGTCAGGAGTTCCAGACCAGCCTGGCCAACATGGTGAAAACCCATCTCTACTAAAAATGCAAAAATTAGCTGGGCGTGCTGGCGTATGCCTGTAGTCCCAGCTACTCAAGAGGCTGAGGCAGGAGAATCACTTGAACCCAGGAGATGGAGGCCATAGTGAGCTGAGATTGCGCCACTGCACTCCAGCCTGGGTGACAGAATGAGACTGTCTTAAAAATAAATAAATAAATAAGACATGTACCATTATCTAGTCAATAGAGATGCAATCAAACTAAAGAATTCTAGAAGGGCAACTATATGTACACACACACAAACATAAATATTTCCTAAATGAAAAACCAAATAATAAAACTAGAAAAACATAGTTAAGTATATTTTAATGCAGTTATACAATTTAATTAAAATATAAACTAATTATTGAAATAGAAGATCTATAATATACATTAGAAAATTATCTAAGTCTAAAATTCCAAATTATTTGACAACGTGGAAGTACATAAAATGGTGGGACAAGAGAAACTAAAAAGTTTTTAAGTTTCTTACTTCACATTTTTGACAATTAGAAATAAATAGGTTCAAATACAAATTTTAGAAAAATAAGATGTACTCCATCCATAAAGAAAGAGATGTACCTTCAATAATCATAGTATTTCCCTCCCATAAATGAGATAAATTAATATATAGTCCTTCTCTAACATAGATGTTTCCCAGATGTCTAACAGTGGTCTAACCTTTTTTATTTTTACAGTGCTCCCAAAGCTTGCTGGCACATAAACATGAATGAATGAACAATGTAGAATTCACTCAAGAAATTTCAAGGAGAGAGAGGAGGAGATTTACATCACACAGCAAACAACCTAATAAATCTGTTAAACGCCATGCATGTGAATAGGCGTTTTCCTCTTTCTGACCCTTTCTTTCCACATAGAACTCAGTGCTCCTTCCTCGTCCTCCGTTACAGTATTTATCGCCTTCCTTCTTCCACGCTGGGGAGCAGTCGAGGCTTGTGTTCTTCAGCGGACTTGCCAAATCATCCCCTCCAGCATACTGCTCTCTCCCTTCCACAGATCATCTGTTAAGAAAATACATTTTTCATGTCGTTAATTTACATATACATGTGCATTATATATATGTTTATACAATGAGAGATTGTTAGGAAAATCACTACCACATATACATGTATTATATATATTACATATACATACATATGCATTATATATATACCCGCACACACATGCATATGGAAAATTGTTAGGAAAAACAGCACAGTGGTAGTGTTAGTGCTGGTTGTCTTTAGGTGGTGAGATTACACATTCTTTTCTATAATTTTCTGTATTTTCCTAATTTTCTGTGATCCATATATGTTTTTAACCATCAAAAGATGTTGAAATTTAAACCATGTTCTACATACATTTTACATCCCCATTTAAAGCTTTCTCATGGTTCTCCATGGCCTGCAGGATGATGCTTGATGTTCAGCTTAAGAGCTTCCTCTCCTCACTTCCCACCCCTCTGTCACTTGTAGCTCATGCCCTAATAATACCAGAGTGTTTCCTGTGCACACCCAGCTGATTCACGTCTCTTTGTCTTTGCTCACATGTCTACCTCCACCTGGAAGATAATTTCCCTTCCCCTGGCGACCTTCACACCACCCTTCTCTCCTCAGAGCAGGCACAGCTGCCCAGGAAACATTTCTGGTTGAGCCTTCCATGGGCCCTAACTGCGTTTTACCCTGAAGATGAAATGATCTGTGCTTCTGTCTACCCTCCTTTCTGGACTGTAAGTTCCCAAAGAGCAGAAGCCACATTTTACTATCTTCATATCATAGCTTCTAGAAGGTTCTGCCAACATGATACAAGCTGCAAAAATCGAACTAAACTCAAGTGACACTAGAAGTAAAAGACCTCTGGTCCACAGCGAATATATAAAGTGGATAAAGAAGCTTTCTCTCTATTCTATGCATGTTCACAACACTACTTTGACTAAATATTCAAATTGGGACTGCCAAGCATCAAGACCTAAAAATATCTGTCTTTTGAGAGACAAAACAGATACTACTAGTTGAAAATAATGTCCCCGTGCTGTGGCTCTTTGGTATAAGAGCCCCTGCCATTAGCTCTATTAATGACAAGCAAGGGAAGAGCTGGGAAGGATGTCACATGTGAACTCATGGAATCTTAAACTTCTCTTCCAGTGCGCTTAGGAGAGTATTCTTAGCCAAAACTGCTGAGTACAGATAAAATAGTTTGCTGCTCTTTAAATCACCCTAATCTTGAAAGCAATTAACCGTGCTTTGATAATTGAATTGATTTTTCCTTCCTCATTGAGGAGCATGGACATCGGCTAGGGAACTGAAGAAAAATCTCTTGAATATCATTAAAATTAGCTGTATTGAACAGCTTAGCATATATTTCAAATTTTTTTAAAATAGTGAACTTATAAAGCCAAGGAAACATTAGGAAAAAAATGAAATGCCATCAAGTGTGCCACTACCTTATAATGCCATAGATGAAAAGAAATGAATAATTCTGAACAATTTTTAAGTACAGGAAAAGTGTAGTTTTTTTCCCAACATTCATGTATAACTCAAATGTAGTTCAAGAAATTTGGCTCAGACTTTTCCAGCATAGTTGCCTTTGGGCTGAGACAAAGAAGGAAATATTTCAGCAGAATGGTACTTGTTGTTGAATGGATCAGGACTGTTGGAATGGATGGTGCTTATCAACAGAGCATTGCTGTAAAAATGCTTAACTATACACATAGACATTCTATTGCCACAATGGGCTCAAATGAGACGCCACAGAAGTTATGATTATCAGTATTATTATTGGTAAGATTACAAGAGATTGTGGCTTGATGCAAAACCATCCAACATTCAGGACATCCAAGGTGGGGTTCTTGGCAGAAATATTGGTCCAGGAAGAACCAGCTGCTCTTGGGAGATCCTGCTGCTCTTTGGATACATGTTTTTTATTCCCTGGGTTTGCTCAAGTCTACTCAGAATGGTGTGTGGTATCCTTTAAAGGCACTTCCAGGCTACTTTGGTTTCCTGTCTTTGTTTCCTAATAAAACTTTCTTCTGACATTAATTCAGAATTCCACTGATTCAGAATTCAGAAAACTAGGAAGGTTAAACAGCCTGGCTGCTTTTCCATTGAAACACGTGATGATAATTCATTTTCATAACCTCAGCCCTGAGGCATGAACAAACCATGAAATACTTCATTGACAGGCAGCAAAGCAAGATCTTAGGGCAAGTTTTGGTGCTAAGGAGAGATTTTTGATTTTTTTAAATTGGTAATCTTCAGATGGTATAAAATTGTCATTTGTATTATTCAATCAACCGGATTCTCTGATGCCCAGTGGTTCTAGAGAAATAATTACTTGTCATACCAATGTTAGAAATTTCATTCTAAAAGTTGAATTGCGTGACTGTTGAATATGAAAATATACATTAAGGAATCCACTTAATTTTATTGAAGTTTCTGAATTATTTTAATTGTTTACAAGAAAGATATAATTTAGGGGCAACTCTTGAATAGCAGGGTATCTTTCAAGGACTGCATAAAAATAGTTCAATATTTATACTCATTTTCTAAATACATTTTCATTTTCATTAAAAAAAGTACTTAATGATATGGTTTGGCTGTTTCCCCACCCAATGTCATCTTCAGTTGTAGTTCCCATATCCCCATGTGTTGTGGGAGGGACCTGGTGGGAGGTAATTGAATCATGGGGGCGGTTCCCCCATGCTATTCTCATGATAGTGAGTAAGTTCTCTTGAGATCTGATGGTTTTATAAGGGGCTTACCCCTTTGCTTGATTCTTGTTTTCTCTCCTGCCACCCTGTGAAGAGGTACCTTCTGCCATGATTGTAAGTTTTCAGCGGCCTCTTTCCTTTATAAATTACCCAGTCTCAGGCAGTTCTTTATAGCAGCATGAATATGAGTTAATACAGTAAATTGGTACTGGGTAGTGGGGCACTGCTGTAAAGATACCCAAAAATGCGGAAGCGACTTTGGAACTGGGTAACAGGCAGAGGTTGGAACAGTTTAGAGGGCTCAGAAGAAGACAGGAAGATGTGGGAAAGTTTGGAACTTCCTAGAGACTTCTTGAATGGCTTTGACTAAAATGCTAATAGTGATATGGACAATGAAGTCTAGGCTGAGATGGTCTCCAGTAGAGATGGAGAACTTTTTGGGAACTGGAATAAAGGTGACTCTTGCTATGTTTTAGCAAAGAGACTGGTGGCATTTTGCCCTTGCCCTAGAGATTTGTAGAACTTTGAATTTGAGAGAGATGATTTAGGGTATCTAGTGGAAGAAATTTCTAAGCAGGAAAGTGCTCAAGATGTGACTTGGGTGCGGTTAAAAGCATTCAGTTTTGTGTATTCACAAAGATATGGTTTGGAATTGGAACTTACGTTTAAAAAGGAAGCAGAGCCTAAAAATTTGGAAAATTTGCAGGCTGAGGATGCAATAGAAAAGAAAAACCCATTTTCTGAGGAGAAATTCAAGCCAGCTGCAAAAATTTGCATAAGTAATGAGGAGCCAAATGTAAATCACCGAGACAATGGGGAAAATGTCTCCAGGGCATGTCAGAGACCTTTGCAGCAGCTCCTCCCATTATAGGCCTGGTGACCTAGGCGGAAAATATGTTTTCCTGGGCTGGGCCCAGGGTTCCCCTTCTGTGTGCAATCTAAGGCTTTGGTACCGTGTGTCCCAGCTGCTCTAGCCATGGTTAAAAGGGGCCAAGGTACAGCTTGGGCTGTGGCTTCAGAGGGTACAAGCCGCAGGCCTTGGCAGCTTCCACATGGTGTTGAGCCTGTGGGTGCACAGAAGTGAAGAATTGAGGATTAGGAACCTCCAACTAGATTTCGGAGGATGTATGGAAATGCCTGGATGTCTAGGCAGAAATTTGCTGCAAGAGTGGGGCCCTCATGGAGAACCTCTGCTAGGGCAGTGTGGAAGGGAAATGTGGGGTTATGTGGGGACACAGAGTCCCCACTGGGGCACTGCCTAATGGGACTGTGAGAATAGGGCCACCATCCTCCAGACTCCAGAATGGTAGATCCACCAACAGCGTGCACTGGGCACCTGGAAAAGCCACAGGCACTCAATGTCAGCCTGTGAAAGCAGCTGGAAGGGGGACTTTACCCTGAAAAGCCACAGGGGTGGAGCTACCCAAGGCCAGGGAGCCCACATCTTGCTTCAGTGTGGTCTGGATGTGAGACATGGAGTCAAAGGAGATTATTTTGGAGTTTTAAGATTTAATTACTGCCTAGTTGGATTTCAGACTTGCGTGGGGCCTGTAGCCTCTTTGTTTCAGCCAATCTCTTCCATTTAGAACAGGTGTGTTTACCCAATGCCTGTACCTCCATTGTATCTCAGAACTAACTAATTTGCTTTTGATTTTACAGACTCATAGGCCAAAGGGTCTTGCCTTGTCTCAGATGAGACCTTGGACTTGGACTTTTGGGTTAATGCTGGAATGAGTTGAGATTTGGGGGACTGTTGGAAAGGCATGATTGTGTTTGGAAAGGCATGATTGTGTTTTGAAATGTGAGGACATGAGAGTTGGGAGGGGCCAGAGGTGGAATGATATAGTTTGGCTGTGTCCCCACCCAAGTCCAAATCTCATCTTGAATTGTAGTTCCCATAACCCCCACATGTTTTGGGAGGTGGGAGGCAACTGAATCATGGGGCGGTTCCCCCATGCTGTTCTCATGATAGTGAGTAGGTTCTCATGAGATCTGATGGTTTTATAAGGGGCTTCCCCCTTCCACTTGGTTCTCATTCTCTCTCCTGCTGCCTTGTGAAGAGGTGCCTTCTGCCATGATTGTAAGTTTTCTGAGGTCTTCCAGCCATAGGGAACTGTGAGTCAATCAAACCTCTTTCCTTTATAAATTACTCAGTCTCAAGCAGTTCTTTATAGCAGCGTGAAAATGAACTAATACACCTAGCACCCATTTATTGGGCATTTACTCTATGCACCACACTGTAATAGCTACCTAGGAAGGAAAGATAAATGAAGCAAACAAAAAGATTTTCATCGCATTTTTGTCCATGGCAGGCACTGTGTAGAGTGTGGCATCAGGTAGACAAGAGCATCAGCTTTACTGTTCATTATCTGGGTGACCTTGGGCACATTACTTGACTAGCCTTGGAATCAGCATCCATAACATGAGTATAATAATGCTTTACCTCATAGGACTTCAGGTAGAATGAAATAGGATAATGTACCTAGAGTATTTTATATAATGTCTAACACATGGGGTTTAAATGAAGGCTAATATTATCTCATTTAATGTAGTCATCATGACAATTGATGCCCCCTTCTCTCTTCCATGCACTATTATTTTCTCTACTGCATTAATCCTCTATAATGTATCTATATTCAAACCTTCAGTATTTCTCCCATCTGAAAGGAACTTTGCCTTGACTCCACTTTTCCCAGCTACTGTCCCACTCCTCTGCTTCTCTTTACAACTGAAACTCTTTAAAAGAGGCTCCAGTGGTGAGCTGCAGTTGGGTTAAGAAAATAAGTAGATCCCAAAAAGTATGAGTTCCTGTCCTTTGTAGGACATGGATGAAGCTAGAAACCATCATTCCGAGCAAACTATTGCAAGAACAGAAAACCAAACACCGCATGTTCTCACTCATAGGTGGGAATTGAACAATGAGAACACTTGGACACAGGGCAGGCAACATCACACACCGGGGCCTGTCATGGAGTTGGGGGTGGGGGGAGGGATAGCATTAAGGGAAATACCTAATGTAAATGATGAGTTAATGGGTGCAGCAAACCAACATGGCACATGTATACCTATGTAACAAACCTGCACGTTGTGCACATGTACCCTAGAACTTAAAGTATATATATAAAAAAAAGAATTAAAAAAAAAGAGAGAAATAAAATAAGTGGATCCCAAGCTTGACAGACAGAAAGCGTGGTCACAGAAGCAGCTCAGATCAGCAGATGGGACTAGATACACACATATTCGTGCACATGTAGATGCAGCACACGCACACACATACACACATGCACCATCCACATACACAAGCTGATGAACAGGATGAAGAAAGTACATCGATGGTGTCAAGGGCTGTGAAAATATCAAGGTGCATAAAACGTTCAAGAAAACTCTTGGCTTTATCAATTAAGAGATGATTAGTCAGTCTACAAGGAAATCTCAGTAAAGAGGGAATCTGAGAAAACATATACCAGATGGCTTTTATCACCTCAGTGATTCCTCTCTTTTCATTTTCTCTTAAATTTCACACAAGTATGCTTTCCTTTTAACATTCTAGTAAAGCTGTTCTCATTAAGGTCACTGATAACCTCTACATTACTAAATCCAATGGCCAGTTTTCAGACTTCATCCTGTATCATCAGTGGCATTAGCTGACCACTCTGTAGTCCTTGAAACACTTTCTACACTCAGCTTTCAAAATATCACTCTCCTTGTTTTCTTCTTACCCCACTGACAACTCCTTTTCTGGTTCCTCCTCATACTTCTTTCCCTTAATGTAAGAATATCCCAGGGCTCAGGCGTAGCTCTTCTCTCCTCTCCCCTTCCTTCATTTTTACCCTCCCTTCCCTTTTTACTACCCTCCTCATCTCTTCTTTCCACACTAAGCTTCATGTCTTCGAATGCAATTTATATGCTCGTTAACTCCCAAATCTGTATTTATAGTACAGATTACTCATTGATTCCAGATTCACATATTCCACTGCCTACTTGACATCTCCATTTGGAGGTGTTTTAGGCAACTCAAACTTAACATGTACAAAACTAAACTGACGTTGCTACTCATTCATTGTTGCCTACATTTCCATTAGTGCTAGCTCTGTTCCTCCAACTACTGAGTCCAGAAATCTTGGCATGATTGTTTTTGCTTCTATTTATTTCATACCCTATATGGTGGTCTTAAAATATGCCCACTATTTTTTATACTCCTCCCTTCAAATAGTGGAGCCTAATTTCACTCCCCTTGAGTGAGAGTTGGTCTTATTAACTTGCCTCTAATAAAAAAATAAAATGGAAGTGAAGATGTACAACTTTGAAGACTAGGTTGTAAATGACACTGTGACTTCCTTTTTGTTTCTCTTTTCTCACTCTGACTGTGTTAGTATGCTCTGGCTGCCATAATAAAAGCTTCTGGGTGGCTTAAACAACAAATTTTCTCACAGTTCTGGAGGCTGGGATTCCAAGATCAAGGTCAAGCATGATCAGTTTCTGGTGAGGGTTCTCTTCATGGCTTGCAGATGCCACCTTCTCACTGGTGGAGAAAGAGAACAAGTTCTCTGGTGTCTCTTCTTTAAAGGCACTTATCTTATTGGATCAGGACCCCATTCTTATGAGCTCATCTAACCTTAATCACATCCCCAAAGGCCTTATCTCCAAATACAGTCACATTGGAGGCTGGGGTTTCAATATATGAATTTCGGGGTTGGGGGACACCCACATATTACACCATAACACTGGGGGAGGTTAGTGGTCTTATCATGAAGACACACAAGCACCCAATGGAGAGGTTCATGTGACAAGGGACTGGGGCTTCCTGCCAACAGCCATGCAATGATCCATCTGAAGGCAGACCGAGTCAAGCCTTCAGATAATAGCAGCCCCTGATAGCATCCTAATTGCAACCTAATAAGACACCCTGAGCCAAAACTACCCACCTAAGCTGCTCTCGAATTTCTGACCCACAAGAACTATGAAATAATAAATGTTTGCTTTAATCCAGTATGTGTTGAGCTAAACTGTCATGAAGCAATAGATAACTAATATACCCCATATCCAATTCCTCAGCAAAGCTGTTTGTCTTTATCTTCAAAATATATATTCAGAATCCAACCTTAGTTGTACTGCCAAAATATTAGGAACTATTATATCTTACCTGGGTTTTGCAATATCTTCTTAACTGGTTTCCCTAATTCTACCCTTGTCCCATTTACCAGAACAGCAATCAGAGTGAGCTTGTTAAAATATAAGTCAGATTATGTCACTTCTGTGCTCAAAACTCTCAAATTTGAAGCTAAAAACGCTGTTGCCTCCTTGACTTCATCTCCTGCTGTTATCCTCATTCTGTCTGCTCCTGCCATATGGACCTCTTTGCCATTCCTGCATCATACCAGGCACTCTCCAAGTTCAGGGCCTTTGTGCTTGCTGTTCCCTGGTCTGAGACACTCTTCTTCCAGATATCCTGATAGCTTAACTCCTCTTCTTTAAATATTTACTTAACTATTGATTTCTTATTTCTTATTCTCTTTCCCTGCTCCATTTTTTTTTTTTTTTTTTTTTTTGCGTAGCTCGTATCCCCTAATCTACATGGTATATAATTTACTCTTACATTTGGTTTGTTTCTGAATCCTTCTCCACCCAGTGGAATGCTAGCTCCATGATGGCAGGGATTTTGTCTGTTTTGCTTACTCCTGTATCCTCAGTATCAAGGAGTGTGCCTGGCACATACTATGTATTCATTAAAACTTGTTGTAAGAATGAATAAATAAATAAGATAAATAGGCCATGCAATTTTACTTTTTTAAAGATGAAAAAGATTTGACTTTGCCAAAAGCGACATATCTATGTTGTGGGGTTTCAAAATACGAACCTGGGTTTGCCTTGACCCTAATGTTCATTTAATGATAACACATTGCAGGGCCCATTTTATATTATTCTTTTTTCATAAGAAATATTATTGAAAGAAAAATGTCCTTTTTTTCCATAAGGAAAGACTTGAAAGAAGATGGTACTGTCAGAAATCTGAGTGACACCTCACACTGTAGGGTCTTTTTCATTGCTGGAGGTACTGTAGGGACACGGTGAATCACTATTTACTTAACCACAGATACTGTAGAGGAAACTGATGCTCTGCATGAGGAATTAACCAGGTGACCTAGCCCTCACTGTATCAGTCCCTTTTAATGCTGATATAGGTTCCAGCTAGTCAACACGGAGTCAGTGCACAAATATTAAATTTCCAGATCCTTAAGGGAAAAGAAGGAATCAAAGAAAGAGTCAAAATTTAACCCTCTGTTGTCAATGGGGCTATTCATAGCTCTTAGAGGCAGACACTTGACTGTGGTGTGCAGAAGATGTTGAGCTTGGCTTTTGAAATCTTAAAGCTTAGGAACATCCAAATGGAATATCCCAAGGCATGATAAGTAATACCTTCCTCAAGGACTAGAGAGAGAATAGTAAAGAAATGTAGGAGGATTCCCTTCTTAGCAAAGTTTAACACAAACTCCATCAGTGCCAAGAGGACTGCTTCTTTAGGGACAGCAAGCCTTGTGAAAATTTCTGATCAACCCTCCCAGGGGCCATATTTAAAGTGGTCCGAATATTGCCAATAGGGAAGTAGCATTGGCTCTTCAATTTCTGACCAGGACACAGGGACAAGAAGCAAGAAGACCAGGTGTATTAGTCCATTCTTCCACTGCTATAAGACCATACCTGAGACTGGGTAATTTACAAAGGAAAGAGGTTTAATTGACTCACAGTTCCGCAGGGCTGGGGAAGTCTCAGGAAACTTACAGTCATGGTGGACAGGGAAGCAAACGTGTCCTTCTTCACATGGCAGGACGAAGGAGAAAAATGAGAGCCCAGTGAAGGGAGGAGACCCTTATAAAACGAGAAAAGGATGGGGGAAACTGCCCCCATGATTCAATTGTCTCCACCTAGTCCCTCCCACAACACGTGGGGATTATGGGAACTATACGATGAGATTTGGGTGGGAACACAGCCAAACCACATCACCAGGTCATTCCATTAAAGGAAGGGAACTATCCCGAAACTTATATACATTTAACCAAGACTGACTGTTGCTGGGTGGTAGGGGAAGTAGGATACTCCTGGCCCCCAGAATGGATCAGAGAGTCAGATTCTAAGTGTTAAGTACTGCACAGCTGTCCTGGAGGCCCGGTGGACAGATAGAGCTCAGGCCTCATGTTCATGCAAGTGGGAAGGAACATCATGGGATTTCAGTTGGGAGACCTCTGCATATCCCGAAAGATTATCTAATTAGAAAATAAAATGAAAAACCAGCTCCCCTCCCCAGGCATCTCATCACAGAATACTGCTTTATTCCTTCTGCCTTTCATACAATGGGAGGTGTCAAAATGAATGATGTAGAAGTGGTTATTGGAAAAGTGCCATGTAGTACATTTGTGTGGTATTGTTAAAATGTAAATCAAGTCAACTTCATTAGGATGCTTAGTAGTTTCAAAATCAGGCTACAGTCCTTTCTGAGGCTCAGCTTCCAGCTGGAAGGGTAGTTTCCCCGGCACAGCTGTCCCTGCTACTAACTGTTCAAGGCAGAGATGGCATTTGAATATAGATTTGAATATATTGAGCAACTGACAACTATTCTCAGTCCACATTTTAAGTCAGTTTTTCCACATTAGGAAAATACATTTTGTTCATTCAACTGACCTTGATAAGAATATAAACTCTTGCAACATGGGGGACGGAGATGCCACTACTGTTCTCACCAGCTATGGTTGTGTACCCATGGCCTCGGGATTCAATTTGGCAGAGCAGTAAATGCTGGGCAAAGCAGCCTTAGGTTATAGTGCACACTACAGAGGGACAGTGCTGTTCTTCCTTGCAGGAGAGGCACAGCTTGAGGAGAGCAGTTTATCTGAGGAGCAGTTGGGGCCGGCACTGTCAGGCTCCAGGGGTGAGCTGCAAGCTGATTTTTTTAAAAAAGATGTCTTCAGCTTGATAGACAACAGGGCCATAGAAGCAACTTGGGCCAACGACTTGGGACACATATGCAGACACAGATACAAACAAATAGACGTATACACACACACACACGCGCGCGCACACACACACATGCACGTACAGCATAGGAACTGGTAAATGAGACAGAGAAGGAATAGGCTAGAGGTAGGATGACCAAGATGGTTTAATGACATGAAAGTCAAACACTAAGAGGAAAAGGGTGATTAATGTCATCAGGGTTTGAAAATGGTCAAGGTCGCTGGGTGTGGTGGCTCACGCCTGTAATCCTATCAGTTTGGGAAGCCAAGGAGGGAATATTGCTTGAACCCAGGAGTTTTAAGACCAGCCTGGGCAACATAGCAAGACCCCTGTCTCTACAAACAAAAATTAGCTGGGCTTGCTGGTGCAGGCCTGTAGCCCCAGCTACTCAGGAGGCTGAGGTGTGAGAATCACTTGAGCCCAGGAGTTTGAGGTAGCAGTGAGCCATGATAGCACTACTGTAGTCTGGCCTGAGTGACAGAGCAAGACCATTTTATTTAAAAAAAAATGCCAAGGTGCATAAAATATTCAAAAAGGCCCTTGGGTTTGTCAGTTAGGAGATCAGTAGTGACATCAAAACAGGGGTTGGCAAACTATGGCTGTTGGCTGCTTCTGTATGGCCCACAAGCTCCGAACGGTTTTAACATTTCTAAATTAAAAAAGTATTTACCAGATAACAGCTGCTGGAATAGTTGATTATATTGCTTCTTGGTCTGAAAGCCTAAAATATTTACTATTTGTCCCTTTACAGAAAATAAGTTCACTTACTGTTGCTCTAAAGAGACATTTTAGGAGAGGGGAGAGGGAACTTGAAGAATCCAGGTATCTCTTATCATCTCAGTAACACAGGAGGAACCTGTCTTGCTCCTCTCACTACTCAAAGTGAGGGATATGAAAATGGGATTCAGGCTTTGGTACCTTGGCTATACAGGAGGCTCCACTAGAAAGTTTTTACATATACGGCTTTCTTGATCCTAACCTCAAGATATTTCTGGTTTAAAACATGGTCGATGGGACCTAGGGTTTTTCTTGTTTTGTTTTATTTTTGTTTTTTTTGAGACAGAGTCTCACTCTGTCACTCAGGTTGGAGTGCAATGGCATGGTCTGAACTCACTGCAACCTCTACCTCCCAGGTTCAAACCATTTTCCTGCCTCAGCCTCTCAAGTAGCTGGGACTACAGGCATGCACCACCATGTCTGGCTAATTTTTGTATTTTTAGTAGAGACGAGGTTTCACCATGTTGGTCAGGCTGGTCTCAAACTCCTGACCTCAGGGGATCCACCCACCTCTGCCTCCCAGGGTTGGTATTTTTTAACGGTGGACAGGGCTTAGTATAAACATGTTATAGTCTCATTGTAAAATCAGCGTCAAGTCATCTGGAGTTGAATGGAAGGATTTTGGAGTATGTGCCTGCTGATGTTAGACTTTACTGGATTCAATCAAGCCAGTTTTAAGACTTTCCACACCACCAACTAGTGCAAGGTGGGACATCAGCCAGTAGTCAGCAAATACTTATTGAGTGCCTATATTGTGTAGGGCACAGCAGAAAGACAATGGGGTGAGCAATCTTGGGGTGTCAGTGAGGACATCCTGAAAAGTTAAATAATGTGGTTCATTCTGTAAAAGGAGCCAACTAGGGTCAGAAAAGGATAGATGGATGAAAGATGGATGGATGAATGGATGGAGTTGGAGTTCAGAAGGGTTAAAAAACAAGAAGTGGCTGAGAGGGAAAGAACAGATTTGGTGCCTGTGAGAAAATCAGAGACATGTCAGAATGTGTGGTCACAAAGAGGACATCCCAATTACACCTCACTGTAGAGCAGGTTCAGGTCATGACAAGATCCTCAACTGTGAGCCTTCAATCCAATTTAAAGAATACTTATTGACAAAAACAAGCAATGGGGAAAGGATTCCTTATTTAATAAATGGTGCTGGGAAAACTGGCGTGCCATATGTAGAAAGCAGAAACTGGATCCCTTCCTTACATCTTGGATTAAAGACTTAAATATAAGACATAAAACCGTAAAAACCCTGGAAGAAAACCTAGGCAATACCATTCAGGACATAGGCATGGGCAAAGACTTCATTACTAAAACACAAAAAGCAATGGCAACAAAAGCCAAAATAGACAAATGGGATCTAATTAAACTAAAGAGCTTCTGCACAGCAAAATAAACTATCATCAGAGTGAACAGGCAACCTACAGAATGGGAGAATCTACCCATCTGACAAAGGGCTAATATCCAGAATCTACAAAGAACTTAAATTTACAAGAAAAAAACAACCCCATCAAAAAGTGGGCAAAGGATATAAACAGACACTTCTCAAAAGAAGACATTTATGCAGCCAACAGACATATGAAAAAATGCTCATCATCACTGCTCATCAGAGAAATGCGAATCAAAACCACAGTGAGATACCATCTCTTGCCATTTAGAATGGCGATAATTAAAAAGTCAGGAAACAACAGATGCTGGAGAGGATGTGGAGAAATAGGAATGCCTTTACACTGTTGGTGGGACTGTAAACTAGTTCAACCATTGTGGAAGACAGGGTGGCAATTCCTCAGGGATCTAGAACTAGAAATACTATTTGACCCAGCGATCCCATTACTGGGTATATACCCAAAGGATTATAAATCATGCTACTATAAAGACACATGCACACGTATGTTTACTGCAGCACTATTCACAATAGCAAAGACTTGGAACCAACCCAAATGTCCATCAATGATAGACTGGATTAAGAAAATGTGGCCCATATACACCATGAAATACTATGCAGCCATAAAAAGGATGAGTTCATGTCCTTTGCAGAGACATGGATGAAGCTGGAAACCAACACAGGAACAGAAAACCCAATACCACACGTTCTCACTCATAAGTAGGAGTTGAACAATGAGAACACATGGACGCAGGGTGGGGAGCATCACACACTGGGGCCTGTTGAGGGGTGGGAGGCTGGGGGAGGGATAGCATTAGGAGAAATACCTAATGTAATTGAGTGCAGCAAACCAGCATGGCACATGTATACCTATGTAACAAACCTGCAGGTTGTGCACATGTACCCTAGAACTTAAAGTAGAATAATAATAAAAAAAGAATACTTATTGATTTAAATTTCTTTTCTATTTCTTTATTTGCCAACATTGAAATAGCACTCTCCTCCACCATTTTTATGGTCAATGTATTTCTTTATTTCAGTTTATATAGCCTTTGTGGACAACCTAACTACCATTGTATGTTATTACTCTTAGATTAAAATATGTTCCATTCAATCATAAATGTTTGCAATGCATTTGTAATGTACTTGTAAATGGAGACTTTATATGCAAAAATACAAATTTGCAGGCATTTTCAGAAGACCCTTCCGAACTTTAAAGGTGTCCCTCAGTAGCCATGAAGCACAGCTCCTTTTAGAGAGTTGCACAGCGCTGAGCTGTCTGTTACAGAGAGCAGCCACATGCTAAGGAAATGCAGGGCTCATGGCATAGAGAGAATTTTCCATTTCTATTAAAATTAAGTGCTTTTATTCATGGTCTGATTTCTTTTAGGTTTTTGCAATCTCCAGGAACGCCAGGCCACATGATTGAAACAGTTGTTCAATTTTTCTTGCTGAAGATGGTGAACTGGGTTAAGTTTAGAAACAACCATAGCTGGAAAAAGTATGACTTTGTTAGCTGCTTACTTCCTTTTCAGAGAAAAAATACTTTTCTAGTTTCTTTCTTTAGTTACAAAAATAATATGTGCTAATTATAACGAGCCAATCAATGGAGAGGCCTGCGGATATGAAGTTCATAGTCATTCATTCACTCTTCTGCAGAGTGGCTCCCCAAGGCAGCCAACATTGACAAGCAGGCTTGTGTGTTTCCACACTGTCTCTTGAGCGAGGCTTATTTAGTCTACACTTGCCTCCTTTAAAGCTGCTCACAAGCAGATGAGGATCAATCTCGGATTCTAGAAGGAAGAACCCAGCCCCTACTGTTAGAAGGAGCAGTGAAGGTGGCAGGTCAAAGCACAGCCTGGAGCCGACTGTCTGTGTCCAAATCCCACTTCACCACTTGCTGCATACCTGGAGCAGATGATGCAGCTTTTCTCTGCCTTAATTGACTCATGTAAATGGGGATATTAAAATATCACATATGGATTATTATATTGACTAGGAAGTTAATGCAATACAGCATGCATAGCAGTTAGTAAGCACTCAATAAATGGTAGATATTATTATTTTCTCTCTTGTGGGAGCAACAAAAGTGAAAAGAATGACCCTTTGGTAACTGGGGATCTGAGTATACACAGACTGTACCAATCATAACCACAATCACAGAAAAAAACCTACATTTGTGGAGGCTTAGTGTTAACACAGTCCCAAAACACTTCATCTGTTGATTCCCTTATATGGCTAGAATTTAACATTAATTCTTTTTTCATTTTTCAGGAATAATAAAGAACATCAATAAAATTATAGGCATAATTTTTAAACAATTTTATTGAAGAATAGTTATATGTAATAAAATTCACTGGCCGGGTGCAGTGGCTCATGCCTGTAATCTCACCACTTTGGGAGGCCAAGGCAGGGGGATTACTTGAGGCCAAAGTTTAAGACCAGCTTGGGCAAAAAAGCAAAAGCCTGTCTTTACTGTCTCTCTCTCTCACTCTCTCTCTCTCTCTCTCTCTACATATATATATATATATAATTTTTTTTTAAATAGCCAGGCGTGGTGGCGTGCACCTAAAGTCCCAGCTACTTTCAAGAGGCTGAGGTAAGAGGATTGCTTGAGCCCAGTAGTTGGAGCTGCAATGAGCTATGATCCCACCACTGTACTCCAGCCTGGGTGACAGAGTGAGACCTTGTCTCTAAAAATAAATAAGTAAATACAAATTTTTAAAAATAAAAATTCATCCATTTTAAGAATACAATTAAATAAGTTTTAGTAAATTTACGAAGCTGTGCAACCATCACCACAACGCAGTTTCAGAACATTTACATCACCCTAGGAAGCTCCCTCATGCCTATTTACAGTTAACCCCAGTTCCTATCCCCAGCTCTGGGCACCATTAATCTACTACTCTCTGTCTCTATGACTTTGCTTTTTCTGGACACTTCATATAAATGGATTATGCAGTATGTGGCCTTTTGTATCTGACTTATTTCGTTAACATAATGTTTTAAAGATCCATCTACACTGAAGTACGTATCAGTATGTGTTCCTTTGTACTGAGGAACTGTATTCCACTGTATGGATATACCACAGTTTGTTCATCCATTCGACAATGGATGGACAGTTGGTTGTGTCCACTTTTTAGCTATTATGAATAATGTCACTATGAACATTTGTGGACAAGTTTCTGGGTGGACTTACATTTTTATTTCTCTTGGGTAGATACATAGAAGTGAATATAGTACATTTATATTTAACTTTTTAAAACTACTAAACTGTTTTCTACAGTGATCGCACCATTTTACATTCCCACCAGCAATGTGTGAAGGTTCTGCAGGTCTAAACTTAAAGGTCAAAATAGAAAGAAGATCTAAAAATACATGAATTCAAGTGCTGAATGTCCGTTCTCTGACACTGGTTATCTTCTAAACTCCCCTTTAATGAAAGGACAGGGAGAATCCTTCCCCTGCCTTCCCCAGATTCTCATTTCCCATATTTTGCTGTTTGGCTAAATGGGGGCTCCCTCACCTCATTTAGTCCTGCTAATTCAGGGAAAGCAACCCTGTGCGCCTCCACTCCTAGCAACCCTAAGAGGCTATCTAAAGTGGAAAGAACATTTAACAAATGCAAATTCAGTCCTTGGGTATGGCAAGAGAAGAGTTAATGCAGTTTGTAATAATTATTGACTACAAGAACTGCAAATGATTGCATAAAATTTCTAAAATATGCCTGCAAGGTTCTCTTATTGATGTGTTGCCCCCAGGGGTACACATATGGGTTTAAGTGTCTAAACTGTTTTATTAATTAAATTGCTATGATTTACCTCTCCCATGTTAGCATTTACAGTTTACGAAACAGCCCTGTAATTAGAAAATGATGTACTAGTGTTGCTTGTTTACTTTGTGGGTGAAATATTATACACACACAGATGTGTATGTGTATATATATACACTCACTTATATATGTTTATAGACACACACACATGTGCACACACACACACAAAGTGTTTTTTCTTGGGTCAACCCTCACAGGCTACTTTATTTCTAGTTCAATTAATAGGCAACCTCCAGTGGTGCATTAAATTGGTTTTTAGCGGGAGGGGGAGGATAACTGAGAAGTTCATTGTTCCTGCTGAGGTGTGTGATGGCATCCATGTATGTTTGTTTATTTTCCCTCTATAGACAGACAATTGAAATCACAAGAATTTATTGTAAAAAAAAAATCTGTTGAGAACAGCCCTGAGGATACCTCAGCAAATCCTAAAACTGTACCTGTTTTAATTATACAGCATCTTATTATCTTCTGCGTCCATTCTGAAGGTATATGTAGGAATATATAATATAAATTACCTGTGCTACATAGACAATGCCTAAATAAAGTTGTTGTTGAAGTGCTTTTTGTTTGCCTTTATTTTATACCTATTTATTTGTCCCATCTACAGACCATATTCTGGTGCTGAATCTGATGTTTACATGTTTTTATCAGTTTTCTTAACTGTGGTTAATATGTGACTTTTTTGTATATCAGATTATGCCAAGTCTGGTTCAAGCATATCAAATGATTATTCTTAGGTTGGAAGAACTTTAGGGGTTTATATACTCACACTTTCCATATTTCTGTGACATTTCTGGGTTCTGTATGGATTGATCATAATTGACATTTCAAATCTCTTTTATATGGAAGTAATGTATAATTTTAAAAGTCTATCTTTCAGAGTACTAGGGGTAAAAGAAAATGATCTTTAAAATACCTTAACATATAGGGGAAAAAGTTTCTATGCATATAAAATATCAATTTGGTTAGGAATCTAATGATGCACAAATTTATATAAAAGGGTTGCTCTGCTCCCATGGCTGTGATGAATTCTGATTGCGGAGGCTAGAACAAATTTGGGGGGAAGAAAAGAGCAAAAGAGAAGTAGGTAATACAGAGCTTAGCACAGGACTATATGCTTAAGGTGCGCTTTACACATTTTTACTTCTCCACTTAAATGTTTATCGAGAACTGAACTATGATGGTATTTAGTAGTATACTATACACTAAAGTGAATGTGATGACTTTCAAGACGCTAATTTCAAGAAGCTCACAGTCAGGTAAAAGGAATGCTCTGTTCACAAGCATGCAGAAAGGTTGCATGCTAAGAAAACAATAGGGTTTCAGCAGATAGAGGAAGCTCTTCTGGTTGGAGTGGTCAGAAAAGTCTTCTTGGAAAAGATAGTATTATCTTTTTGGCATTGGGGAGAATTTTAATAGATGGGGGCTTTCAAGGATAGGTAATTCCAGCAAGGGAAATGGTATGGGTAAAGGGGCAGAGGTTAGAAAATCTATGGTGTATGAAGATCATACACAGAAGTAAAATAAAGCAGTCTCCTCTATTGACATTTCTGACTTCATATTAAAAGAAAGTCATGGACGATACCACTAGATTAGCCATTCATCTTGCAATTGCATGATGTGGGTAATTAAGGTGAAAGAAGTACAAATGCTTCACAGCAACTAGTCAACAATGCTGGCAAATATGTGTAGAGTGAAGCAATGAATCAGTGAGCGGTCGAACAGCAAACATGCACAACGGAGGAACAATGGGACAACGGAACAAACAGCAACAAAAGGATAGATGAAGCAAGTGTGGCAAGAGCTTGATAATGACTGAATCTGAGTTCTGGCTGGATTAGGGCTCATGATACAATTTTTTTTTCACTTTTATAGGCTTGACATTTTCATAATAAATTTTTTTAAGTTGTTTACAATTTCCATTTCTACTCCCACAGAAATGGCCCTCCTCAAGGTTCTAATGATCCCCGGTTATGAAATCCCGATGAAAACTTGCGTTCATCTTACATGACCGCCAAGCAGCCTTTGACACATTTGACCGCTTCCACTTACCCCCTGGTTTTGCTGACACCACATCTCTCCCTGTTTCTCCATTGCCTGCCCTAGCTCAGTTCTGCTGCCATCACCTCATCCTATCTGACCTCTAAATACGGAGTTCTTGAGTTCCACTCTTGGTCCCACGATCTTCTCACTCCACCTTCTCTTCCTCAGTGACACATTGAGTTCAGTTATCACATGCACTCTGGTGACTCCTCATATATTTTCAGCCTACACTTCTCCAATGAGTTCCATACTCACATATCAAACTCTAATCCATATCTCTAGTCAACACCTCCTGTATTAGTCAGGTTTCTCTAGAGGGTCAGAACTAATCAGATATATGTATATATGAAAGGGAGCTTATTAAGGACAATTGACTTACATGATAACAAGATAAAGGCCCATGATAGGCTGTCTGCAAGCTGAGGAGCAAGGAAGCCAGCGGTGGATCAGTCCGAGTTTTAAAACCTCAAAAGTAGGGAAGCCAACAGTGCAGCCTTCAGTCCGTGGCCAAAGGCCCGAGAGCCCCTGGCCAACCACTGGTGTAAGTCGAAGAGTCCAAAAGCTGAAAAACTTGGGGTCTGATGTTTGAGGGCAGGAAGCATCCAGCACGAGAGAAAGACGAAGGCTGGAAGACTCAGCTACTCTGCCCTTCCATCTTCTCTTGCCTGCTGCCTGCTTTATTCTAGCTACACTGGGAGTTGATTAGATGGTGCCCACCCATATTGAGAGTGGGTCTGTGTCTCCCAGTTCGCTGACTCAAATGTTAATTTCATTTGTCAACACTCTCACAGACATACCCAGGAACAATATTTTGCATCCTTCAATCCAATCAAGTCGACATTCAAAATTAACCATCACACCTCCACTTACAGACTGTTAGAATTCACTGTGTTCAGAACGGAGCTCGTGATCTTTTCCCCCAGTCTGTTCCTTTTCAGCATTACTACCTTGGTGAACGCCACCACTATCTACTCAGCTGCTCATTCCAGAACTCAATGTGTCATTCTCTGCACTCTTCATCTCCCCTCAGCCTGTCCATCACCAAGTTTTGTCAATTTCACTTCCAAAATAGTTTTCAAGCCTGTTCACTTCTGTGAACCTCCTCACTTAGAGTAATGAGAAAGCCCTACTGCATCTCCGTAAGTTGTAGGAACACCCACCCGCCTCTCCATCCTCTGCTTGGAAACCAGAATGATCTTGTAGAAACCTAAAGATTAAATACTCTTCTACTTAAAACCGTTCCCCTTCCCCACAATGTCCAAAGTTTTTCCTATGGCCCAGAAGACCCCGTGTGACCTACGTGCATCATCTTACACCACTGTCCCCTTGTTCACTTGTTTAGAAGTGGCTGCCCTTCTAACTCCTCCTCCTTTGGGTTTCAGCATAAATGGTCCTTCATCAGCCTTATCAGACCTGCAAAAAAGGTAAAGTCTCCCTGTGTTGCACTTTCATTGTCAACTGTAGTTTTCCCTCATAACATTATACACAAATGAAACTATTTATGTAATTATGAGTTTGTTTCCAGCCTCCTGCATTAGACAGAGGCTCCAGGATTTAATACATTTTCCCTTGCCTGACATATAGTATCTACTCAATTAACAATCTCCCTCATAAAGAGAGAGACTGCATCTGTCTGTCAGAACATGGCACATAGTAAGTGTTCAATAAACGGTTAAACTTATTGAATGTTGTTGGTGTTCAAATTAAACACTGGAAACTGAATCAATGTTAACCTTCATTCTCTTAATAATGCCTCCTAGAAAAAGCAAGTGGAACAGTAATGAGCTGCTAGGTATTTACTTTGGTAATTTGCCTCCTTTCCCCTTCCCTCTAAAATGTGTAACATTCTCCTTGCCTCCCCTGCTGATGTGCTTCATCAGAAGTGAGCTGGAGGGATTTGGAGAGTTTCAGAGTCTTTTGTTTTCCTGAGTAAAGGCTATACACTAGGAGCCAGGTGTGAAATCTTCTGACATTGAATTTAAAGTGTGTAACAGAAAGTTTGAGAGTCATTTCAGAGTAAATAACTTTCTATTCTCCCTAGCTCATGTAAGAGCACATAATTATTTACTCCTTCTAATTTCCCCAGTTAAGGCATCTCTATCTTAGTGGAGACTGAGTTGCTGAATATTTTTAAGTGACCAGCAACGTAGACCGAATTCCAGTTTCACAGCCCTCAGCCTCAAGATGTCAGGTGAGTCAGACGTCAGATTCCCAGTCCTGGTTTTGGAAACTCAAAGCAAGATGAAAGTTTACTCACTTAGTTTTCAAAATGGAAAAAATATGGAAAACCTGTGTTTTCAGTAAGTTGGATGAGTACAGATTGCTGAAAAATGGAAGGTGCAACTCCTTAAACGTGGCCAGCACCACCCTGAACCACAGCTGTTCAGCAGTCCTAACTCCCCCAGGTGTGGTGGGTATAGATGCTGTACTTTGAGAACCTGTTTCAACCATGGCAGAAGTTCTCCAGATAGCAAAGGCCTACCGCTTTTCAGGGAATCCCGCACACATTGTGGGGAACTGGCCTATGGGGGAAGGTTCAATAAATACATCTTATATTAAACTGCAATTAGGCACTTTTGGCTTTTCTGTTCTATTAAGAAAGTCATGCACTTGAAGGAAATAAACCCACAAGATCCGTTTGCTGGTACAACTTAAAAATATTTTTTTCTTCCTGGTTCTATTTGCAGACTGTGCTAGTGGGTTAGTTAATCAAACACAATTGCTTTCCGTCTTTGGGACTTAGGATTAACATATGCAACCTATTTCTCCAAGAGACACTGCACGCTGAGTTCTTGGCTCTTGGTCCTCACCGTAGACATTAATCATGTGAGTGTCCTCTATTAAAATGAGTAGGTCAGGATAGTAACGGGGAAACTCAGGCAGCTGCTCTTTCTGTGGTACCTGAGAGTGCCTGCACAGGTGACAGGAATTCCCTACTGCCCTTGTTGTGTGCCCGGATTGCATACAGGCACCAGCTGAGCACACCAGCCAGAATCCCGGACAAATCTGGTGTAAAAGCTCTCGCTTCTCTTTATCAGGAGTTGGAAACAAGCAAACTGGTTTTCTTAAAATTAGTTAGAATATTTAAATACATTCTACCTTTGCGATTTCTGCCTCTCCAATTTGAAATTTCTCTGAAATTTCACCATGGACTTCCTCACTTTCCAATTTGATGGTGTCTCCTCTGTCTTCATTTTCATTTGCTTTCCTCTGGTGCTTGATTCTGCTGATGGTCAAATTTCTTAGCTATCTGGCTATAGACTGAATGTTTGTATCTGTCCAAAATTCATATTTTGAGCGCTTCCTTGCCACTTCTTCCATGTGAGGACACAACAAGAAGGCAGAGTGCTTCCTTGCCCCTTCTTCCATATGAGGACACAGCACTTCCTTGCCCCTTCTTCCATATGAGGACACAGCAAGAAGGCACCATCTACAACAAGGAAGAGAACCCTCACCAGACACTGAATCTGCTGCACCCTGATCCTGGGCCATCCAGCCTCCAGAACTGTGGAAACTTGTTTAAGCCACCCAGACTGGTATTTTTGTTACAGCAGCCAGGATGGGCTAAGACCTCACTCTTCCTTCTTGGTTTCCCCAAAGTTCTGTGAACCTGGTCTTGTTTCTGCCTCCCCTTTGGCTTCTCAGCCTCATTTCTCTTTGCTATCAGTTCTTCCTGCCCCATGACTTTTGTATGTTTCTCTAAACTCTGTTCTAGTGGGGCAGGTATCTATCCTCCCTCTGCACAGAGATGTATCACTAATACCTTAGTTCGTAATGTGTTCTCAGCCTGAAAAGCCTCCCCTATGTACTGTGTAACCAAATCCTATCCACTTGTCAAATTGTTCTAGAAATAGTTATTGTACATTGTGTGCCTCCAATGTGTCAGGCACCATGATAGGGCTTTAGAAATATGACATTAATTAATCTTCAAATCAAGTTTGAAAAAGAGGTATTATTATCCCCATTTTATAGGGAGCTCTGGGAATCTGTGAAATGGGGACAAGAGAAGTTATTCCCTGGGGACTCAGAGGAGTTTAGCAACTTCCCCCAAATCCCACAGCAGTGGTGGAGCTGAGATACAAACTCAGGAGCTGACAGATAAAGTTTGCTTTGCCTTTCAGCGAAGTCTACGCTCTACATACTACAGGCATTGCAGCCAAATGGCCAAGCTATGTCCTTTTGTGGACAGACAGATCAGGGTTTGAGAACTAACTCAACCATTCATGACCCGTCCAATGTTCAGGTGTTCTAGTTATAAGGTAGGGGAGGGAGAATGATAATGCCTGCCTCATGGGCTGTGGTTCTAAAGGAGCTTGGTATAAACGGTAGGCGCATGATTCCTAATCTAATTAGTTGCTGTTGTTATTCTTGTTGTTATGATGTGTTGCTCCAGCTCCTGAGCCAGATCCCTACTCAAAGCCGAACAATTCACATTGCTTCCATGTTGGTTCCAACTCTGTTATTCCCCCTCTAGGAACTTTTGTTGCACTTACAGTATCTACCACATGACTTAATCATTCTCTTATTTTGTTCTCAAATTCTCCAGCAGTTGTGTATTCAGTCTCCCCGGTGGGTTTCATATTAAATTTTCTTCTGGAAATGATAGGCATCATCTAAAGGCATCATTTTATGCTTGCAAGTTTCAGTTGTACCTCTGAGTGACTTCAAATATATTCCTGTTATTTGTCCACAAGGCAGGATCTACTGGCTTAGTTTCATCCCTTCCACTCCCCCTAATGAATTACTGTAGTTATTTCAGTTTGCCAAAAAAAGCTAATTTTCTCACATTTCTCTCCCTCCCTTCCTTCCTCTCTTTGGGGCATCAGTAGTACTTATGAAGAACCTGCTAGGTACCGAGCACTGGGAATTCAACAGTGAGCAAAGCTCATGGGGCTCACGGTCTAGTGGGGAATTGAGACAGCACTGAATCTATTATAAAATCATGGATTGAGTGTTACAGTAGAAAAATATGGGTATCGTGAAAGCGCAAGGAAGGCTCCTCATTATAACTGAAGAATCAAAGGTAGCTTCATGGTGGAAATGAGGTCTATGCTGAGACCAGAAGGATAAGTAGGAGCTAGGGAGGCTGGGTTAGGGATGGGGCAGGAAGTGGGGATGTAAATGTTCCAGGCAGAGAGAAGCACTTACACAATGCTTGTAAACAATAGAGAGCCTGTAAAGTCAAGGAGCCAAACAAAGTTTAGTAGGGCTGGTTGACAGTGTCAGGCTGGTGGGAAAGCTCAGACGTGGTCATCCAGGCCCTATGGCCTATGTGAAAGTGTGAGGACTCGACACAATACCATCAAAAACATTTTTCCCCTCTCCAAGATGGAAAATGACTTGGAGGTGGAAGTAATCAAGAATAGATTCAGGGAGACTCGTTATGAGTAGCTTCAATAGCCTAGATGAAAGTTAGTGGTGGCCTTTAGAATTAGGAAAATGGATGAGCTTGAAAATACCTAGATAGTAGAATTTATAGAAGTTGATGATAGATTCGGCATTGGAGGAGAGAGAGAAGAGTAGAATTAAGGAAGACTCCAGGGTTATGGCTTGGGAAACCGGGTGGATATTGGTTCCCTCCAGTGAGGAAGGTAGATAGGAGGGGAAATTGGTTTGGGGGAAAAAACTGTGTGCTCAATTTTGGTTAAGTTAATCTTAAAATGCCTATGGGACATCCAAATGAAGATGTCCAATGGGCAGTGAAATATGCAGGCGAGGCTCAGGAGATAGACGTGGGCTGGGCTTGGACATGATCATGTAGTGGCGTGTGTGTGTTTGTGTGTGTGATTTCCCCCTGAGTTGTCCATCTGTCTTCTGGCCAATCATTTGGGCTCTAGGTGTTCTTTAAGACTGAGGTCAGGTCTCTCTCCTTTGCTGAATCATTACTTCTCTCTTCAAGTCTCCCTGTCATCTTTTCTCCAATGTCATTGTGTACAAGCCTACAGCACAGCATGGAAAAGACTGCTTTGTGATTATTCACTTGTGTCTTGCTTTGGGCTCTAATCTACAGGAAGGCAAGGATTTTGTTTTGTCCATCTTTGTTTTAGGCATAATGGCTGACAGACATGTGTTTAATGAATTTTTTTTTAATATATTGCAAGTAAAAGGCTAGCTGTGGTCAAAATGATAAAATGACAGTGTTTGATATGGGCTCCTCCCATTTTCCTCCAAGATGGCCAGTACTTCTCACCTACAAAATCAACTAGAACATCTTCCAAATTTTTTACTGCATTTCCCTGTCAAATATACCAGTCCTATGTGGAACACCAAGCAATGCCTATGCCCAGTGCTAAGACACTGTGAGGAAAACAGAAATGAATAAACACATTCTCTGTTTCAAAGAGTCTTCACACTAGTGGAATGGAGAATGAAAATAAAAATCATTGCAGGTGCGGGCAGGATTTTGTAGCAAGATGAAAGAGGCCCCACGTATCTGGAATGGGCCCTCCCGGGTGCACTTTCTGAAGGCAACACTTTCACTCAAATACGTGATTCTTGAGGTAGAAACTTGCAGTCCTAGGGAGGAAAGGCAAGGGGCATCCGGCCCAGCTCTTCACTTCATATCTCATTGGTGAAGCCTCACAGGGCTCTATTAATAATTGGGACCTATCCCCAGCCTTCCAGGATTACCCTCCAGACCCAGCTTGTCACATGGTCCCTGTACCCATGTGTCTGTAGACTTCCATTAGGAAGACTTTACTAAATATTAAAAAACAGAACAGGCTGGGCGCGGTGGCTCATGCCTGTAATCCCAGCACTTTGGGAGGCTGAGGTGGGTGGATCACTTGAGGTCAGGAGTTCAAGACCGGCCTGGCCAACATGGTGAAACTCCGTCTTGACTAAAAATACAAAAATTATCCGGGAGCAGTGGCAGGCACCTATAATCCCAGCTACTTGGGAGGCTGAGGCAGGACAATCGCTTGAGCCTGGGAGGCAGAGGTTGTAGTGAGCCAAGATCGTACCATTGCACTCCAGCTTGGGTGACAGCAGGAGACTCTGTCTCAAAATAATAATAACAATAATAAACATTAAAAAAATAAAAGAACATTAGAAATCCATTCCAGAAACCTACTGGAACTTCAGAGTTTTTACAGATGACATTTGAGAGAGCTTTCTTGAGTTTGTCAAATGAACAATTTCAAGAAGTCTCCACATACTCTTATCTACCATACAATGGATCAGTAGTCAAAATTATGGCCAAGATAGGTAATAAAGTAAAATGCACTGTATTGTCTACTGACAATGCGACAAGTTAAAAGTAGCTTTTAATAAAAGGTCTTACTGTTTGTGGGATCTTAAAGCACTATTTTTAGTTTGCAGCTAAGACATGAGTATTTCAGACAGACTTTGTGAATGTGTGCATAAGTTTAAGCATGAGACAGTCGTGAGTTATCCTAATAGACTGTGTCTCTTTAGAATCTTTGTTCCTTAGTCTTATGGGAAGGGTGTCTCATGTCTCCTGTATGTTCTATATGTTCCTGTATATTCATGTCTGTGGGAGCAGAAAGCCAGAAGCTGTGACCATAGACCCTTCCAGGGAGACTGCACAGGAGCCTGTTGAGGAATGCAAAAGGACTCCTTAGAGGTGACAAGGCAGTTTGACAAAGGCAGATGGGCTTCATCACAGACTGAGGTATGTGAAAAATAGACCTCACGGCCAGGTGCAGTGGCTAACACCTGTAATCCCAGCACTTTGGGAGGCCAAGGCGGGCAGATCACCTGAGGTCAGGAGTTCGAGACCAGCCTGGCCAACATGGCAAAACCCCATCTCTACTAAAATTACAAAGAATTAGCTGGACACCTGTAGTCCCAGCTACTTGGGAGGCTGTGGCAGGAGAATTGTTTGAACCCAGTAGGCGGAGGTTGCAGTGAGCCGAGATCATGCCACTGCACTGTAGCCTGGGTGACAGAGCAAGACTCCATCTCAATTAAAAAAAAAAAAAAATAGACCTCAGACCTCATATATTCCTCCTCAGGCTGCTAGGAGGATGTAAAAAAAGCCTCTAACAAGAGTGCTTTCACTTTTGGAATTGAGAAAGGTAAATTTTCCAAGGACTGTAAAGCTACTCTTGTCTCCTATATTGATATTTTTCTCTGAAAAAATAAATGTCTTTTTGCATTATTTAAATAGCACATAATTAAATACTAAGGGCTCTCTGTTGCTTGTACCCAAAGCAATGCCCAGTGAGGTGTGGAGGCCCAGAGGGCTGTAGGGAAGCATCGCCTCCCAGAGCAGGAGAGAGGAAAAACAATAGACAGAGACAGACAGGGACCCAGGGCAGGAGGAAGAGAAAGGAAGTGTTTAACATTCAGAATTTGTCCACAGCCGATAATTTATTGGAACTCATCTGTAACAAGGCCTGGCACTGATTTATAAGTTGATTTGAAAAATAAATAAAAGTGATAGAAACCTGCATTTGGTTTTAATGATAGACTGTTGCAGCGTGAAAAGTAAGGATATGAAACATTGCAAGGAAATTAGATATTATGCCCTGAAGACAATTGCAGCTACCAGCCCATTAATTGTTAGATATTTATTATTAAAAATTTCTTTTCATGAGTGACTGCAGAATATTTGCGCTACTCAAGCTGTTGGGTTCTGACATGAATGAAGTGTGAGGAGCTCATTTGTTTCTGTGTGTTTGTGTGTGTGTGTGTGTGTGTGTAAAACTGACAAGCCAGCTGACCAAAATAGGTGATAGATCTCTTTACAGCAAAAACACAAACATAGAGGGGCTGCCTTTTAACTCAGAACAGAACAAGGAGTCTTGGGGCACTTGTCATTTCTAAAGCTGTTATTAAATAATAATTTCATAAATAATAAAAATAATTTTTAACCTAGGTGTCAACCCCAGGTATAGGCACAAGTTAGATCTTTCTACATTAGAACACAAGTCAAAAATCCCTGGCTGGGCCAGGTGTGGTGGCTCACGCCTGTAATCCCAGCACTTTGAGAGGCTGAGGTGGGAGGATCACTTGAATCCAGGAGTTCGAGACCAGCCTGGCCAACATGGCGAAATGCTGTCTCTACAAATAATAACACCACCAAATTAGACAGGAGTGGTGGCCCATGCCTGTGGGCCCAGCTCCTTGGGAGGCTGAGGCGGAAGGATCGCAGGAGCCCAGGAAGTCCAGGCTTCAGTGAGCCATGATTGTGCCATTGTACTCCAGCCTGAGTGACAGAATGAGACCCTGTCTCAAAAAAAAAAAAAAAAAAAAAAAAAAGTCACTGGCAATAGCACCCCAGAGAGATGGAAATTATGAATACTAAAAGCAATTTTGTTATCTCACCAGTATTTAATGTATCGTGTTGAATTTTGGTCTGGAAAGATCCAGGATTGCCACTTGAACACCTCATGGTTTAAATTATAATACACAATGGTGCACCCAAAACAGGGGTATCCCCCCTCCAAGTTATGGCATGTCTAAACTGCTTTCTTAAAAAATAGGTAATACATTTGTTTTCTCGTTGAGCGAAAAAAGAGAGTGGGTCTTTGGTTAACTGGAAATCACTTGTTATTACAGGCTAATATTGTAAATGTTTTTCATTTCCTTTTTATTTTATATTTGAAACTTAATATTTATGTTTCCTTTATTTGCCAGATATTTGTAGGATGAGGCTGTATTTGGACAGATTTTTATTTATTTAAATATACCATTTAATGGTCCAGATACATATATTTTTTTGAAATCAGAAGGCACTTTACAGCCAATCTTAATTCATGATTCACTCTTAGGGCTCTTTTCCATTAACTTTTCTACTGTGCCATTTTTCTGAAGCACACAGAAAACTGTTTTACAGTGGAGAGGACCAGCATAGTAAAGATAAAGATGGCATTATTCACATAAATAGCATATTTTAAAAACAGCTTCTGTGAGTTGCAGTGCAAGTTAATAAATTTAACTTGCCATTATTTAATATGTAATAAAATGCAGTCTAAAAACTACAATCTGGGTGGTCCATGTGCCACAATGCCCAGCTTTGCCATCAAGGAATTTACAAATGCTATTCCTACATACTTGGTGCTGCTGATGGCTTTTTTTCTCCAGAGTGCTAAATTCTATGGTAAACCATCGAAGACCTGAGCAAATGCTTGAACTCAAATTTGGGCTAGACTGTGAGCTTCCTGAGGGTAGAGACTGTGTCTATATCCATCTTTGTGGCTTCTGAGGTCAGCCTGGTGCCAATCACTTTATGAATGATGGGTAGGTTAGGTTACTTCCTAAAGCCTTCATTGTTCAGGTCTTAGAAAATCAATCCGCAAGCATTTGTTGCATCCCTCCTCTTCTTTTTCCACTAAGGAGTATGGTATTTCAGATATTGATGCACAGAGTTCCCCTGTTGGTTGAGAACCAGGCTTGTATCCGGAATGGATAACATAATATCAGTGGTGCACACACATATGCACATACGAAAGCAGGCAGGCAGGAGTTTGCTGATCTCTGTTGTACCCAGCCCCACCATGGTTGATTTCAAGCTACTAATAATTGTGGCTTACCAAATTAATAAAAATTTAACTATCAGTTCTTGCCAACTGGTAAAAGGGGGCTCCAGTAGGATGTTCATAGGTTCATTTGTTTTTTTAAAAAATGTGCACTCTCAAACACATTTTTAAAGACTGTCAAGAGGAGGTCTGGACCACAGTGTTTCTCCATGGATTTGACTAACATCTGCCCACTGTCTCCCTCTCCATTCACTTGGAGCTCCAGGCTGTACTCTTCACATCTTCCCTTCCTACAAATCACTCACCTGTCATTTCTTTAAGACAATGCAGAAATGCTCAACTCCAACCCTCTCCACCTTCAGTTTTCCTTATGTTGCCTTTCCCTCCTTCTCTCCTCTCCCCTGTCTTGTAGGAAGAAGTGACTGCTTTCCAACAACCCCTCCACCACCACTGATACTCATCTTGTCCCCACTTTCCCTGAGACCTGCTCCATCATCTGTCTCACCTCTTACTTCAAGTATTCCTTTTCGTCAACAATTTCCCTATTTCCTTTCAGACTTCAAGCCAACACAGATATTCCCACAAACAAATATTATTTATTTTGTTTTTAAAAAACTTACCTTCTCCTTCAAGCTATCATCACTTCATGCTTGTTGACTCTTCACCATTCCTTAGTTGCCTTGAAATCTGGCTCAAATCACCCAAAAAACCGACATAATCACCAAGTCAAATGGGTTTTCTCATCCTTCCTTCAAATACTTCTCACATGCTGAGCACGGCCTGGTTTTCCTTGTACCTTTTTATTTCACCTTCAACCAAACTCCCCAAACTTTGGTCTCACTCACAGCTTTGCCCTCAGATCTCCTCAGCCCACACTTCCTTGACAATCACGTCTGTGTGCATGGTTCTAAATTTTTATGTCTAGCCCCAGCAGCTCAGTCTTGTCATAACCCAGACCAGATGCCACCTCATTCCCTAACCAAGTCATCCTTTTCATAGCTCCCTAACCACCTGTGCTAGAACTCTTGGAAGAAAATATTCCAGTGGTGTGCTGGTAAATACCCACCACCCCAAAGCCCTGATTTACAGTATTTGCTGCTTTCCATAGTGTAAATCAGAGGTTGGTCAACTTTTTCTGTAAAGAACTAGATAGTAAATATTCTAGGCTTTCAGGTTCCAGGCTTTCAGGCCACATGGTCTCTGTTTCAAGTACAACTCAACTGCTGTTGTTAGTGAAAGCAGCCACAGACAATGCCTAAATGCATAAGCATGGCTGTGTTCCAATACAATGTTATCTATGGACCTGAAAGTTGAAATTCATTTAATTTTGTCATATGTCCCAAAAAAATCTTCTAAATTTTTTTCAATTATTTAAGAATGTAAAGACCATTCTGACCGTGCAGCCACACAAAAGCAGGCAGGCAGGAGTTTGCTGATGTCTGTTATACCCAGCCCCACCATGGTTGATTTTAAGCCACTAATAATTGTGGCTCACTAAATTAATAAAAATTTAACTGTCAGCTCTTGCCAACTGGTAAAAGGGGGCTCCAGTAAGATGTTCATAAGTTCATTTGTGTTTTTTTTTTAAATGTGCACTCTCAAACACATTTTTAAAGACTGTCAAGAGGAGGTCTAGACTACAGTGTTTCTCAATGGATCTGACAAACATCTGGAACAAGGGTCTTCCTGAAAAGCATTTCTCAGGAACACTGTTTGGAGGATTCTGTCTTGGTATTCTAATTGCTCAACAGGTTCTTCTTGACCACTGCAAAGATAAACCCAATTCACCAAGAGAGTGCTATTGCAGTAGAGAAAGAGTTTAATTATCACAAGGCAGCTAAACAGAAGGATGGGAGTTACTACTTAAATCTGACTCCCTGACAATTTAGGAGACTAGGGTTTTTTCAAGGACAATTTAGCAGGCAGGGGGCTAGGGAATAGGGAATGCTGATTGGTTGGGTTAGAGATGACATCATAGGAGATCAAAGCTGTCTTCTTACTATTTTCAGTTCCTGAGTAGGATCACAAGACCAATTGAGCCAATTTACCAAACCAGGTGGTGCCAGCTGGTCATCAGAATGCATGGTCTAAAAAATATCTCAAACACCAATCTTAAATTTTACAATAGTGATGTTATCTATAAGAGCAACTGGGGAGGTTACAAATCTTGTGACTTCTGGCTACATGGCTCCTGAACCATAATTCTAACCTTGTAGCTAATTTCTTAGTTTTACAAAAGCAGTTTTGGTCGTTCAGCAAGGAGGGGGTTAGTTTTGGGAAGAAGCTGTTACTATCTTTATTTCAAGGTTAAACTAAATTCCTCCCATAGTTAGCTTGGCATATGCCCAGGAACGAACAAGGAGTGCTTGGAGGTTAGAAGAAAGATGGAGTCAGTTAGGTCAGATTCCTTTCACTGTCCTAACTTTTCTATGTCAGATTTATCTCACTGTCATAATTTTTGCAAAGGCAGTTTCACCATTCGTGTAGATTCCCCACTTTTCCTTCCTTTCATATATAAGCAGGTGCCAAGGCCTGTCATATCTATCCTTTCATACTGAGGGTAGAAGATGAGCCCTGGAGGGAGCTGGGGGCCAGATACCCTGCCTAATGTCCTAGCCTGGCTGGACCATTCCTAATTCTCTGCCCTCCCTAGGATCTCTACCAAGGAACTGACTTGTTTCTTCTCCCTAACCTGAATTGACCAGCTTATGCCTGTCTTCCTAGAGTCAGTGGCACCATCAATGACACCCCCTTTCACTCTTAAAAGCATGTGGGTTTGGATGATAAGGTATACTATTTACCTTTACCCTCTTTCACTCCTATCTGCCAAAATCTTCTCATTCATGAGCTACCTGCATATAAAGCCTCTTCTGATCCTTTTGACTGGCTATGATCTATCCCTTTCCAAAATCCCATTGACTTTCTCCTTTCCTCTCTTAGGCTCCCAGTTAGAGTTATTTATAGACCCTTTTATTTCTTGTTATGTTTTTAAGCACAGAGACTGTGCTATATTAGATGCCACCAAAGTGCCAAGAACAATGCCTTGCTCAGAAGTAAATAACAACTATGGGTTGAATAATAAATAACTGACCAACTAAAAGTTCAAAGGGAAGATGTATCATCAGTGTAAGGATTTTGAGACCCATGAGTTTGAGCAGAAAGTCAGCATTCTCTGCCATCTCCTTTCTTCATCAAAATTTTACACAATGATGATTTTTTCTCCCAAATTGTTAAGTGGAGGAATTATGTAAGAGTTTACAAACTACAAAGAACAAAAGTATTTATTTAGCTAGTTGATTCACAACAGTGTTTTCTAAGATGCGTTCCTTGGAACACTAGTTGAGCATGATATTAGTGGAGTATTTATTAAAACAAGATTATCTGGCCAGTTAAAGAAATGCTGACTTAGAGCTCAACAGAGTTTTTAGTGTATATGTGTTTTAATAGTGGGACTCTCAGAACTTTTAATAAACAAATGTGCATGGCAAATCTCTAAAGAGGGGCTATGATATCTAACATTTTCCAAATTTAATTGATCATGGACGCCTCTTCTGAATCTTCCCACTCCCTTTTTCTGTGGAGCCTATC